>NW_028327177.1:74274459-74594459 GCF_987537825.1 Furipterus horrens
GTTCTGGGCCATTGTTAACAGATGGCTTACAGAATTCACAAAAGAGCAGGAAAAAGATATGAAAGAAGCGAAAAACTTTCATAACGGAAGGAACAAAACCGCATACGAGACAGAAGGAAAGGAAATAAAATCCAGAGTTCATCTCAACAAACTGGAATATGGAGAAGGAACAAGCAGTGAACCAATGCAGCGAGAGGAAATGGGAAGCAACAATGAGAGGATCAGAAACCTCTGGGACAGCTATAAAAGGCCCAACATAAGAATCATTGGTTTGCCAGAGAATGAGGAAGATGAACTAGAACTTGAAAAATTGAGTGAAAATATAATAAAGGAGAACTTCCCAGACTTGGGGAAGGGAATAGACTTGCAGGTCCAAGAAGCAAGGAGAGTTCCCAAGAGACTGGACCCAGGGAGAACCACTCCAAGACACATTATAATCAAAATGTCAAAAATTAAAGATAAAGAGAGAATCTTAAAAGCAGCAAGAGAGAAGAAAAGAATTATGTACAAAGGGGTCCCAATTAGACTATCAGCTGATTTCTCAAGGGAAACCCTACAGGCAAGAAGAGACTGGCAAGAAATATTCAAAGTAATGAAAATCCAAAACCTACAACCACGAATACTCTACCCAGCGAAATTGTCATTCAGAATAGAAGGACAGAGAAAGTGTTTCCAGGACAAAATAAAACTGAAAGAGTTCATTAGATCCAAACCACTGTTATATGAGATGTTAAAGGGACTGGTTTAAAAAAAAACAGAAGCTAGGGAGATGAAACAAAGGCAAACTAAATAGGCAACGAGAGTGGAAAAGGAACTGTGGGTACGGGAAGCATATTGGGGGGAGGTCAACAGGGAGGGGGAATGGGGAAAGGGAGGGAGATGATATAGGAATTGGGGATCAAGGTAGGAGGGAATGGAATAGACGGAGAGAGGTTGGGAGGAACTGTATGCACAACTAATGGACATAATCTAAAAGGGGGGGACAACTGGAGGGAGGGGGGCCACCGGGTGGAGGGGAGCAGAGGGAAGGGAAATTGGCACAAATGTAATATTTTAATCAATAAAACACATTAAATCTGAAAAAAAAAACTGTTAAGATCTATTCTCTTTGCAACCTTCAAATATGCAATACAGTATTTTTATCCATAGTCACCATGTTATACATTAGATCCCAGGACTTATTTATTTAATAACTGGAGGTTTATATCTTTCGATCCCCTTCACCATTTTTCTCCACTTCCCACTTCTATACTTCCCCTCTGGCAATCATCACCAATCTGTTTTACTCTATCTATGAGCTTTTTTTTTTTAAGTGTCCACATGTAACTGAGATCATACTGTATTTGCTTCTCGGTCTGATTTTTTTCCTTACCACACATCTCTTGAGGTCCATCCACGTTGCCATAAATGATAAGATTTAATTCTTTTGAAGGCTGAATAGTATTCCATTGTATGTATGTACTACTTCTTTTTTATTCATTTACCTATTGATGGACACTTGAATTAATTTTTGTGCATGGAGTGAGTTAAAGGTCTAAGTTTACTTATATCAAAATTTCCCAGCATTATAGAAAAATACTTTTCTTTTTTATTTAATGGCTTTATGCCTTTGTTACAAATCAATTAATCATAAACACAAGGATAAAATTTTTGTGTGGCTTATTTCACTAAGCATAATTCTCTCTAGTTCCACCCATGTTGCTGCAAATGGCAGGAGTTCCTTCTTTCTTTCTGCTACATAGTATTCCATTGTGTAAATGTACCACAAGAAAAATACCATATGATATCACCTAATACAGGAAACTAAAGGACAACATAAATAAACAACTAAATAGGACAAAAAACAGAATAGTAGTCAATAGGAGGGAGGGGGGAGGGAGAGAAGGGGGATAAGTAAGGGAAAGGTTTAGTCAAGGAACATGTATAAATGACTCATGGACATGGACAACGGGGAAGAATATGATTGTGGGAGAAGGGGTGGGCTGGGTGGGGGAGAGCAATGGGGGAAAAATGGGACAGCTGTAATTGAAAAACCAAAAAAAAGAAAAGAAAAGAATAAAAGGATAAAATTTTTGTCAGTTTTTTTCATATATTTAGACAATCTGTTTTTAAATGTGTATACATGAGTGATTATTATGATTTTTATATATCCATGGTATACTGATGCTTTTATTATTATAAAATATATTTCTTTGTCTTATGTAATACTTCTTATTTTAATACCTCTTTGTCTAATGTTAATATAGCCACTCCAGCTCTGTTGTGGTTACTGTTTGCATTTTATATGTTTTTTTTAAATTCCTTACTTTCAATCTATTTATAGTTTTTGAATCAAGGTATGTGTCTTTTGGACACTATGGTTGGGTTTTACTTTCTTTGTCCAGTATGACAATCAATTTTTTGAGAGTATGGGTGGTTTATTCTATTTAAATCCTTTTTACTGCTATTCTGTTATTCACTCAATGAAAACAGACTATCTCTAGTAAGAACCATAAGGTAATAAAAAAAGTACAAGATTTGCAGTGAGGAAGACCTATATAAAATCCTGATTTTGCTACTGGTTAATTTTGTGACTCTGTTCAAAGGCAGTTTTAAAATGTATAAATGGTAATACTTGTCTCACAGTGTTATAAAATTAAAAAGAAATCATAAGAAAAATGCCTTGTAAGGGGCTAGCCACGTCAAGTAGTTAGTGATCAATGCAGTTATAAATACCTCTTCAGGTTAGCATGTGTGAGTGGTCAGTTAGATCCAAGAGTCATATCCTGAGATGCATCTAAATCTGTCATCATTGATGGGGGAACTGTCCTCACACCCTGTATGACAGCAAATTTCATGCAATTTATTGCTGCACAAATATTGTATGGCTGTTGTTAATTCTCACTCATGGATAATGATTTGTTAGCTGAAGGTGTCGATTGAAGAACCTGACTCCTGTATTCCAGCTACAACAATGTGAATCCAAGTGTAAAGAGGAGCTCTGTGGGTGGTGATGAAGCAATTGATGTTTTTGAGGTGCTTTGTTAAAGCTTTATTAAAGCTAAGCACAGCCTCAATGACACAGGATGTATTCTTCCAATAAGCCATGACATAAAATAAAAAAACCTCCTGGGAAAAATGCTTTCATGGAAGATAAAAAGAGTTTTTGTTTTAGTTTTTAACACTTTTTTAAAGTATATTTTAAGTATATTTTATTGATTATATTGTTATAATAGTTCCAGTTTCTTTTCCCTTGCTCTCCTCCGCCCAGCACCCGCCCTCACCCATCAATCCCCCCCAAGTCCATGATCATGGGTTGTACATACAATCTCTCCTGCCACACCCTTTCATATATTCTTCTTTTTCTTCTTTTTTAAAATAAATAAATAATTAATTATTTTAACAATATAAAATAACAATCCCTCCCTCTCAGACTTAAGACCCTTTATAATCTTAAAAGGACAATGGGTGAAGGTCTCGAGCTCCTCTAGCTGCTTCAAGCTGGACATGGTCGTCGTCCTACCTACCCTTGGGTGTGGAGGGGAGGGTGGCCTTCCCACATGGGGAAGGATCGTGCAGACTCCAGTTCGGTTGGCTGTCCCCGGACAACGGCGTGCTTGATTTAACAGGCTGGCATCCTTGTTGTAATCTGGAGGCAACAAATTTGGCAACAGGGTTAAAAGACATCATTCAATCCATGACCACTGGATGACAAAAGACAGGTATTAATTTTTCAATGTCCCACATTAGAAAAAAGAAGGGCTTTTTGGAGGAAGGTGTGCCAGGTACATCTCACCTGTCCAAAACACTTCTGCCCATTATACTTAGTTTGGACTGAGGGAAATATTTTAGGTTTCTCCCCTCTCAGAACTCTAGGTCCTTTCTGTCCAAGCCATTAGGACAGAAAAGAGAAACCAGTTTTAAAGTGAAGCCCACAGACCACCCCATTCTTCACCAACCCAGCCACTTAGTTCAGCCAAACCATTGACTCTCAGGAGGCAGTGATGCAGACAGGATTAAGTGAGGCCTATATGTACAGACAATCACTCAGATAATGACATCATAGGCTTATGCCCTTTGAAAACAGAAAACACATGTTAATTTATGTAACATAATCCATATACAAATTTCTAAATCTGTAAGACTGTCTTATCGGAAAGACATCCAGTTGCAAGGCATTTGACATTCTTCTTGCCTATAAATTAAACATCTTTGATAATGCCACAGACACAGTTTAATTTTCAAGTCAAAACAAACTTTAAATGAAGATAAACTTTAAAGACAGTTAGCTGCACTACTTTATAGTCTACCATTGATCATTGTGATTTTCCTTGAATCACATTTTTTATCCCTAAGATTAGCCACCTTGTCATTAAAGGGACTGCATTAAGTCCATTTTTAATTTATTCTGTTCATTTGCATAAACATAACAAGAGCAGCAAATGATCACTTATGATCTTTAGTTCTGCTTTGCTGGAACTCGTGTAAGAAACATTTAGGGTGACCTTCAGTCTGCCCTTCAGGGCACAGAAGCAGAACCACATACCTGGCATTCAGCCTTGCCTGTAAATATCTGTCTTTTCCAAGTCCTTCTGGTTTTCCATTTGCCTTAAGGTCCCTTCTAGCCATCTTTCAGGAAAACAACCTTCATTCCTTCCCTGGAAAAATTGCCGTGGACCGCACATCCAACCAAGGTACCAGGCCTTTTATCTCGTGGGCTTTTATTACCTTCAAAAGTCAATCCCAGTTCCCCAGGGCTTTTTGGTAACAACCAACGCCCAAGCATGTCTCCTTTAGGCATGACATTCCAGTCAAAGTCTTAGTAAAAAAAAAAAAAACCTCTATTAACAACTGGTCTTATTAGTTTTATGCAAAGAAAGTTATGTCATTACTTACCTGTTTAGAATGCCAAATCTGAAGGGATCGGATAGGGAGAAAAATATACAGTATGAAGGAAAATTTTTGTCCTTCTAATATTCACTGAACTTGCATTTCTATTCTTTATATTTTTATTTTTTCCCCCACTAAAAGTTTTTGTTTGTTTGTTTTTCAATTAAAGTTGTCCCACTTTTATCCACCTCCTGCTTCCCTGCACCCTGCCCCCCCTTCTCCCACATTCAGTCCCCACCCAGTTGTCCATGTCCATGGGTTATTTATACATGTTCTTTGACTAGACCCTTCCCCTTCTTACCCCCTTCTATCCCTCCCATCTCCCCCTTTGTTACTGTTAGTTTATTCCTCATTTACATACCTCTGGTTCAATTTTGCTCATTTGTTTGTGTTGTTCATTAGTTTCCTGTAATAGGTGATAGCATAAGGTATTTTTATTTCATTGTCTGGCTTATTTCACTAAGCATAATTCTCTCTAGTTCCATCCATGTTGTTGCAAATGGTAGAAGTTCCTTCTTTCTTTCAGTACTTCTTTATTGTCATTTTCCCCCTTTGTACTCATGCTTCTCTCTGTCTCTCTCTGTTTCTTCATCTTCTTAAAGCAGACCCTTTAGCATCTCTTGCATTGTTGGTTTGGTGGAGATGTATTCTTTTAGCCTTCTTTTGTCTTGGGAACTCCTTATTTCACCTTCCATTTTGAATGAGAGTTTTGCTAGGTAGAGTATTCTCAGTTGTAGGCCTTTGTTTTTCATTGCTTGGAATATTTTTTGTCATTCCCTTCTGGCTTGTAGCGTTTCTGCTGAGAAATCTGATGATAGCCTTATTGGAGCTCCCTTGTATGTTATTAGTTGTTTCTCTCTTGCTGCTTTTAGGATTCTCTCTTTGTCTTTGAATGTTGCCATTTTAATTATGGTGTGTCTTGAAGTGGGCCTGTTGGGGTTCATCTTCATTGGGACCCTCTTTGCTTCCTGGACTTGCATGACTCTTTCTCTCCTCATGTTAGGGAACTTTTCTGTCATTAGTTTTTCAAAGAGGTTTTTTATCCCTTGCTCTTCTTCTTCTCCTTCTGGAATTCCTATGATACGGATATTATTACATTTCATGTTGTCCTGCAGCTGTCTTAAAACCTCTTCGGTCTTGTTCAGTCTTTTTTCATTTTGTTACGCTGTGTGGGAGTTTTTGTCTACATTGTCTTCCAGCTCGCTGATCCAATCTTCTGCTTCCTCTAGCCTGCTTTTAATTCCTTCTATTGTCTTCTTCCAGTCAGAGATCGTATTCTTCATTTCCTCCTGGCTCTTATTGATAGCTTCTATGTCCTTTTTCATGCTGGTGTAATTCTCAATAAGTTCCTGGTGGTTTTTTTTTTTGGGAGTTTTTGGAGTTTCCCTGGAGTTCTTTGTAGTTTCCGCTGAGCTCATTGAGCTTCTCCACAATCCATGCTTTCAATTCCATATCTGATAGTTTGCTCTCTTCTATTTGATTTAGCACTCTTTCTGGGGATTCTACCTTTCCTTTCAATTGGGAGTTGTTTCTCTGTCTCCCCATTTTTTTGACTTTTATTGTTTGTTGGTGCTTCTTAGAATGACCTGCTCTTCCTGGATCTGCCCCTGGTGTCGTCAGATCATGTACCAGTCTGGGCCTAGGCAGCCTGTTGGAGACTTCCAGGGATCTACTGCCTTTGTCTGTCTTCTTTAGTTGTTGATCTATTCAATCTGTGATTAGTTGTCAGGCTTAAGGAGTGTGGGTGTGGCAGCTTAATTCCTGTAGACTGGGCTTTTGCTTCTCTTCAGGCTGGCGCCACTTGGAGTGGGGGGAATGGTCTGCCTACAGTACTGTGGATGAGTCAATATTGGGGTCCAGTTGGCCGCATCCCCAGTTCTTCCTTCAAAGCCACCACACCAAACTCTCCCCAAGTATCTCTAGTCCTCTCTGCCTTCCCTCCGCTCGAGCCCAGGGTAAGTGGGGCCAAAATATTTTCATATGTGATCTGCTTAAGAGCTCTTTTTCTCCAGCTGTTTCTCTCCCGCTAGCAAAAATCCCTGTGGCTTTTTGTTTTTCACAGCTGGATACTATTTTATTTTCCACTCTGTTGCTGTAGGCTGGGAAGCTCAGCTGGGGGTTTAGACCCTGCCCTTCTCAGGGGGAATTCCTGGCTGCTGAGCTGTTTCTCAGTTGCTTCAGCTGCCACCCGTGGGAGCCCAGCCAGCCTTTCCACGTCTCCGCACTCCCTACCAGTCATGTTGTGATGTAGCGGCCTTTTCTGACTCTCCATGGTTATAAGACTTCTTTCCAGCTAGTGTTCAGTTGGTTATTCCAGATGATTTCTCCAAAATTGAGTTGTAAATTCAGACTAGTTCTGTGAGGAGGTTAGTGTAGTTTCCACTTACTCTTCTGCCATCTTGTTTCTCTCCTAAAATGTTAATATTACTTACTGTCTTACATAGCCATGACCCCACTTGCTACTATTATTGTTCTATCATCTCCCCTCTAAAAAGTCATCTTCCTTTCATTTAAAACAACTCCTATCTGTTCCTCCTATAGTATAATAGTCTTAACCTCTTTACTTCTATATTAATACTGACTTATTTGCTGCTGATAGTGGGATTGTGGTTGAGGGATATTTTGGAGGGTGTGGGTTTCTTGCCTGGGTTGTGTGTTTATGTTTTAACAGCATCTCCACAAAAAGTACTCAAGACAAGGTGAGCAGAGCAACTCTCAATCAAGTAGCCAGAGGGAAGGATCCAGTTGTAACTGAAATACAACCAGACAGCTTAAACAAATGGCATAAAGGGCATCCCTGGAACACCAGGCTTAGGAGATCAAAGAGACTACACCACTGAATCCCCCAGGACTCCTATACAGAATTTCATACAATGAAGGCAGAAAATCAAAGCAGACAAATCTAGTAAACAAAAACAAACAAGAAGAATCCAACATGGGGAGATGCAGAAACAACTGCCCGTAAAAGGAAAAGAGGAATCCCCAGAAAGAGAGATAGATGGAATAGACATAAACCAATTATCAGACATGAAATTCAAAAGAATGGTTATAAGGAAGTTCAATGAACTTGACAAACTCAAAGAAAACTCCAGGGGAATTATAAGGAACTACAGGGAAACTACAAAGAATTGCAAGAAAGCTACAAGGAACTTATGGAGAACTACACCAGCATAAGAAAGGACATAGAGAGTTCCGGCCAAGATGGAGGCTTAGACTGATATGCTCTGTCTCCCTCCACAACTAAGTAGGAATACAACTAGCTCAAAACCAAAGATAACCATAAATTCCAGAAAATAAAACTACATGTAAGCCCAACGTATGAAGTTATAAACCGGCGGTGCTTGTCCAGATGGGTAGGAGGGGTGAAAAACTGGAGTGGAAAGGTCGGGTTGTGCTGTCCGTGGTTGCAGCAGGGATAGCGGCGGGACTGCGAGAACTGCCAGGGGAGCAATCCTGGCTGCAGCTGAGACCTGTCAGCTTGTGATTCCAACGCTGGGGAAGGCAGACCCCCATTGCCCCCAACTGTGAGGCCCAGAGGGCGTGAGGATGGACGAAGAAGATCTCAGTCTCTCAGCGGAGAGTAAGGGCAGGAATCCATCTTGGGCCCCCGCCCCCACACAGAGTGCCACAGTGCAGTGAAAAAGTTTCCTGGTTGCCAGCATGGGGCTCTGCCCCCTATATCCCGCCCAGGAAGCAAAGCTAAACACAAAACTGTCAGGATGAAGCAGACCTTGATTGAAATCCTGGTGACGCAGCTCACCAGGCAGCAGAATTTGGACCTGTTCGATGAACAAATAGGAAATATTTCTGAGGCTCAGTTCAGAGCTATAGTCAAAAGGAGGCTTACAGAATTAACAAAAGATTTGGAACAAGACAGGGAAGGAATGAAAGCTAATCATACTGAAATGAACGAAAATACAGATGAGACAAATGGTGAGGAAATGAAAATCAGAGATCAAATCAACAAATCAGAACATAGGGAAGAAACAAACAGTCAACCAGTAAAAAAAGAGGAAATAAAGAGGGAGAAATGTGAGAATAGGCTCAGAAACCTCTGGGACAGCTATAAGCAAAAGAACATTTAAATTATAGAATTGCCAGAGGACGAAGAAGAAGAACTAGAAATTGAAAACTTATGTGAAAAAATAATGAAGCAGAACTTTCAGAACTTGGGGAAGGAAATAGACTTATAGGTCCAGGAAGCAGAGTTCCAGAAAAACTGGACCCAAGGAGAACCCACTCCAAGACACATTATAATCAAATTGTCAAAAATTAAAGATAAAGAGACTCTTACACTGCAGCTGCCTGAAATCAATGTCCATCCATTTTTCCTGAGCCCAGGCAGACCCAGCCCTGGTAGCCATGCCTGAGAATGTGGCACCCTGGAGCAGGGCGCCTGTTGCAGCTGCCAGCAGCCACAACAAAAGCGCCTATAAGGACCGTGATAAGCTGGCCCAGATACACTTCAACAACATTTCTGCGGCCAAAGCTGTTGCTGATGCTATTAGAACAAGCCTTGGACCAAAAGGAAAGGGTCAAATGATTCAAGATGGGAAAGGCGATGTGACCATTACAAATGATGGTGTGACCATTCTGAAACAAATGCAAGTGTTGCATCCAGCAGCTAGAATGCTGATGGAGTTGTCTAAGGCACAAGATATAGAAGCAGGAGATGGTACCACATCAGTGGTCATCATTGCTGGCTCTCTCTTAAATTCCTGTACCAAGCTTCTCCAGAAAGTGATTCACCCAACTATCATTTCCGAGTCATTCCAGAAGGCTTTGGAAAAGGGGGTTGAAATCTTGACTGACATGTCTCGACCTGTGGAACTGAGTGACAGAGAAACTTTGTTAAATAGTGCAATCACTTCAGTGAACTCAAAGGTTGTCTCTCAATATTCAAGTCTGCTTTCTCCAATGAGTGCAAATGCAGTGATATAAGTGATTGACCCTGAAGTGTTGAATATGATTGGGGACACTGAGATAATTCCAGCAAGCAGGATGAGTGGCCATTATGCATGGAGGACTGTGGCTCGCTCAGACCATCAGTGGAGGGCGGGAAGCCTCATCCTCCTTTTATTAGCATTTCAAAAGTTACTAAAAATAGAACAGGGGGTGTGAGCTTTACAGCCAACAATAAAAGAATTTTTACAAGTGAAAGAATTCTTTCAAAGTATCATTAATATGTAAAATACAGACAGGGTAACTTCTGGTTTTGATAACATCTATCAGGGAAACAAAGCAGATCCACTAATCATCAAGGCCAGCCACAACTTAAGACTTTATCTTCAAGGAGGCAGATGGAGTACTCAACAGACCTCTTTGTCCTCAGGATTCCATGACCCAGTGGCCTGAACAGCCTAAAGCCGCAGGCAGAGACAATTTTAGCTCATCATCTCCTGAGTCACAGGACACCTGGGCGGAGGGACATGGGAATGCCCCTACCCAGAGATCTCTGTTCCTGCAACATGACCCAGCCATGGCCACCAGTGTAGATCTTAGAGATATTAAAATAGTCAAGAAACTTGGTGGAACAATCTATGATTGTGAGTTGGTAGAAGGGCTGGTTCTCACTCAGAAGGTGGCAAATTTCGGTATAACCAGAGTTGAAAAGGCTAAGATTGGGCTTATTCAAATTTGCTTATCTGCTCCCAAAACAGATATGAATAATCAGATAGTAGTTTCTGATTATGTCTAGATGGACCAAGTGCTACGACAGTAGACAGCCTGTATTCTAAACTTGGTGAAGCAAATTAAAAAAACAAGATGTAATGTACTTCTCATACAGAAGTCTATTTTTAGAGATGCTGTTAGTGATCTTGCATTACATTTCCTGAATAAAATGAAGATTATGGTTGTTAAGGATATTGAAAGAGAACATATTGAATTCATTTGTAAGAAAATTGGAATTAAGCCAGCTGCTCATATTGATCAATTTACTGCTGACATGCTGGGATCAGCTGAGTTAGCTGAGGAGGTCAATTTAGATGGTTCTGGCAAACTGCTCAAGATTACAGGTTGTACAAGCCCTGGAAAAAACAGTTACAATTGTTGTTCGTGGATCTAATAAATTGGTTATTGAAGAAGCTGATCGCTCCATTCATGATGCCCTATGTGTCATTCGCTGCTTAGTGAAGAAGATAGCTCTTATTGCAGGAGGCGGTGTTTCAGAAATAGAGTTGGCCTTATGTTAACTGAATATTCACGAACATTGAGTGGTATAGAGTCCTACTGCGTTCGTGCTTTTGCAGATGCTATGGAAGTCATTCCATCTACACTAGCTGAAAATGCTGGCCTGAATCCCATTTCTACAGTAACAGAGTTGAGAAACTGGCATGTATAGGGAGAAAAAACTATGGGCATTAATGTCCAAAAGGGTGGTATTTCCAGCATTTTCAAGGAACTGGTTGTCCAGCCTCTGTTGGTTTCAGTTAGTCCACTGACTCTAGCAGCTGAAACTGTCTGGAGCATCCTGAAAATTTATGATGTGGTAAACACTAGGTAATCAGGATAACACTGCTGACTGGCAACTTTGTGGCCACTAATATTGCAGCTGGAGTGGAAGGAAGGTCACCGGTGTTACTTGTTTTGAATACTGTTTTTTCTGAATTCCTGGGTCTATCTTCCAGTTTGCATTTAATTGAAATTGTATTGACACAGTTTAATGAAAATATTAAATATTTGGTTTCAAAAAAAATTAAAGATAAAGAAAGAATCTTAAAAGCAGCAAGAGAGAAGAAAAGAATTATGTCAAAGAGGTCCCAGTTAGACTATCAGATGATTTCTTACTCTGCAGGCAAGAAGGGACTGGCAAGAAATATTCAAAGTAATGAAAAGCAAAAACCTACAGCCATGAACACTCTATTCAGTGAAACTGTCATTCAGAATAGAAGGGCAGAGAAAGGGCATCCAGGACAAAGTAAAACTGAAGGAGTTCATTAGAACCAAACCACTGTTATATGAAATGTTAACAAGATTAGTTTAGAAGTAGGAAGATCAAAACTATGAACATTAAAATGAAAACTGTATTACAACAACGAACAACAGAAGCTAGAAAATTAAAACAAAGACAAACTAAGTAGGCAACGAAAATGGGAAAAAAATTATAGGCATGGGAAACATTTTGCAGGGAGGTCAGCAGGGTCAGGGAAGGGGAAAAATGGGGGAGATAATGCAGGAATCAAAAAGCATAGTAGGAGGGAATGGAGTAGATAGGAAGAGGTTGAGAAGAACTATATGCACAACCAATGGACATGGACTAAAGGGAGGTGAACAACTGGAGGGAGGGGAGTCACTGGGTGGAGGGGAACAAAGGAGAAAAGAAATTGGGACAACTGTAACAGAATAATCAATAAAACATATTAAAAAATAGAGAAAAAAAAGGACATAGAAACTATCAATAAGAAGAAGAAAAAATGGAGATCAAAGATGGCAGAGGAGTAAGTGGAAGCTACACTAACGTCCTCCCAAGACCAGTCTGGATTTAAAACTTAATTTTGGAGAAATCGTCTGGAATAACCAACCGAATACTAGCTGGAGAGAAGTCTTATAACCATGGAGAGTCAGAAAAGGCCACTACATCACAGCGTGACTGGCAGGGAGTGTGGAGACATAGAACGGCTGGTTGGGCTCCCACGGGTGGCAGCTGAAGAAACTTATAAACAACTCAGCAGCCGGGGCCTCCCCCTGAGAAGTGCAGGGTCTAAACCCCCAGCTGAGCTTCCCAGCCTACAGCAACAGAGTGGAAAGTAAAAAAGTATCCAGCTGTGAAAAGCAAAAAGCCACAGAGAGAAACAGCGAGAGGAAAAGAGCTCTTTAAGTGGATCACATACAAAAATATTTTGGCCCCCACTTACCATGGGCTCAAGCAGAGTGAAGGCAGAGAGGACTGGAGACCCTTGGGGAGAGTTTGGAATGATGGCTTTGAGGGGAGAACTGGGAGGGCAGCTGACCAGAACCCAGTGCCGACTATCCACAGCACTGCAGGCAGACCATTCCCCTCCAAGTGGCATCAGCCTGAGGGGAAGTAAGAGCCCTGCCTACAGGAATTAAGCTGCCACACCCAGGGTCCTTAAGCCTGATGGCTAATCACAGATTCAATAGATTAACAACTAAAGAAGACAGAAAAAGGCAGTAGATCCCTGGAAGTCTCCAATAGGCTGCCTAGGCCCAGACTGGTACATGATCTGATGTCACCAGGGGCAGATCCAGGAAGATCAGATCATTCTAAGAAGCAACAACAAACAATAAAAGTCAAAAAAATGGGGATACAGAGAAACAACCCCCCATCGAAAGGAAAGGTAGTATCCCCAGAAAGAGTGCTAAATGAAATAGACGGGAGCAAACTATCAGATACGGAATTCAAAACATGGATTGTGGAGAAGCTCAATGAGCTCAGCGGAAACTACAAAGAACTCCAGGGAAACTACAAGGAACTTACGGAGAAGTAAACCAGCATGAAAAAGGACATAGAAGCTATCAATAAGAGCCAAGAGAAAATGAAAAATACAATCTCTAAATTGAAGAACACAGTAGAAGGAATTAAAAGCAGGCTAGAGGAAGCAGAAGATCTGATCAGCGAGCTGGAGGACAATGTAGACAAAAACTTCCACACAATGTAACAAAATGAAAAAAGACTGAACAAGACCGAAGAGGCTCTAAGACAGCTGCAGGACAACATGAAATGTAATAATATTCGTTTCATAGGAATTCCAGAAGGAGAAGAAGAAGAGCAGGAATAGAAGGCCTCTTTGAAAAACTAATGACAGAAAACTTCCCTAACATGAGGAGAGAAAGAGTCACGCAAGTCCAGGAGGCACAGAGAGTCCCAATGAAGATGAACCCCAATAGGCCCAATTCAAGACACATCATAATTAAAATGGCAACTTTGAAAAACAAAGAGAGAATCCTAAAAGCAGCAAGAGAGAAACAACTAATAACATACAAGTGAGCTCCAATTAGGTTATCATCAGATTTGTCAACAGAAACACTACAAGCCAGAAGGGAATGGCAAAAAATATTCCAAGCAATGAAAAATAAAGGCTTATAGCCAAGAATACTCTACACAGCAAGGCTCTCATTCAAAATGGAAGGTGAAATAAGGAGTTTCCAAGACAAAAGAAGGCTAAAGGAATACATCTCCACCAAGCCAACATTGCAAGAGATGCTAAAGGGTCTGCTTTAAGAAGATGAGGGGACAGAGAGAGACAGAGGGGAACACAAGTATAAAGGGGGAAAATGACAATGAATAAGTACTTATCAGTAATAACCTTAAATGTAAATGGATTAAATACTCCAATCAAAAAACATAGGGTAGCTGAATGGATTAGAAAGCATGACCCACATTTATGCTGTCTACAAGAGACCCACCTTAGAACAAAAGATCTACACAGACTGAAAGTGAAAGGATGAAAAAAAAAAGGCTGGGGTAGCAATACTTATATCAGACAAAACAGATTTCATAGCAAAGGCCATTAAAAGAGACAAAGAAGGACATTTCATAATACTTAGGGGAACAATCCATCAAGAAAATATAACCCTTATAAATATATATGCACCAACTTAGGAGCACCTAAATATGTAAGGAAAATTTTGAAAGACTCCAAAAGAGATATAGACAGCAACACACTCATAGTAGGGGACTTTAACACCCCATTGTCAACAATGGACAGATCTTCGAAGCAAAGAAACACCAAAGATATTGAGGCACTGAACAACACTCTAGATCAAATAGACTTAGTCGATATATATATATAGAACTTTTCACCCCAAAGAAGAAAAAAATAAATTCTTCTCATGCTAACATGGAACATTTTCAAAGATAGACCACATACTAGAACACAAAACAAGCCTCAACAAATTCAGGAAAATTGAAATTATATCAAGCATTTTCTCAGATCACAATGATTTAAAATTGGAAATCAACCTCAAGGAAAAAACTCAAAAACCTTCACACTCATGGAGAATGAATAACATGCTATTAAATAATGAATGCGTTAACAATGATATTAAGAAAGAAATCAAAAAGTTTCTGGAAACTAATGATAATGAAGACACAACAACCCAAAACCTATGGGATACATCAAAAGCAGTCCTGAGAGGAAAGTTCATAGCAATACAGGTCTACCTTAAAAAGCTAGAAGAATCTCAAATAAAAGTTTAACCCTACAGCTATAAAAACTAGAGGAAGAACAACAAGCAACATGCAGATCAAGTGTAAGGAAGAAAATCATCAAGATCAGAGCAGAATTAAATGACATAGAGACTAAACTAACAATTTAAAAGAACAACGTAAATAGGAGCTGGTTCTTTGAAAAGATAAACAAAATTGACAAGCCTTTAACCAGGCTCATCAAGAAAAAAAGGGAGAGGACCCAAATAAATAAAATTAAAAATGAAAGAGGAGAAATCACAACTGATACCACAGAAATACAAAGGATTGTAAGAAATTATTAAAACAACTATATGGCAAGAAATTTGACAACCTAGAGAAAATTGACAAATCACTGGAGACATATAGTCGTCCAAAACTGAATCAAGAGGAAGCAAAAAGCCTTAAGAGATCGATAACAACCAGTGAAATTGGATCAGTTATCAAAAACCTCCCGGCACACAAAAGCCCTGGACTGGATGGCTTCACAGGTGAATTCTACAAAACATTTAGGAAAGAACTAACTCCTATCCTCCTCAGACTACTCCAAAAAATCCAAGAAGGGGGAAGATTCCCAAACCTGTTCTATGAAGCCAGTATTACCCTAAATCCTAAACTAGGTCAAGAAACAACAAAGAAAGAAAACTACAGAACTATATCGCTGATGAACATAGATGCTAAAATCCTCAACAAAATATTTATAAACCGGATCCAGCAACTCATTAAAAAGATTATACACCACGATCACGTGGCATTCATCCCATGGATGCAAGGATGGTTTAATATTCACAAATCAATAAAGGTAATACACCACATAAACAAAATGAAAGACAAAAAATATATGATCATATCAATAGATGCTGAAAAATCATTTGATAAAGTACAACACTCATTTATGATGAAAACTCTCAGCAAAATTGGAGTAGAGGGAGCATACCTCAACATAATAAAGGCCATATACGGGAAACCTAAAGCCAACATCATACTCAATGGGAAAAAACTGAGAGCATTACCCCTGAGGTTAGGAACAAGACAAAGATGTCCACTCTTTCCACTCCTATTCAACATAGTCTTGGAAGTTCTAGCCACAGCAATCAGACAAGAAAGAGAAATAGAAGGCATCCAAATTGGAAAATAGGAAGTAAAACTGTCATTATTTGCTGATGACATGATAGTGAACATAGAAAATCTTATAGACACCAACAATAAAATCTCAGAGATAGAAACTGACAGAAAAATCCAATTTATCATAGCAACAAGAAAAATAAAGTACCTAGGAATAAACTTAACCCAGGATGTAAAGACCTGGACTCAGAAAGCTACATAACACTGATGAAAGAAATTAAGGAAGATACAAAGAAATGGAATCATATACCATGCTCACGGATCGGAAGAATCAACATCATTAAAATGTCCATACTACCCAAAGCAATTATTAAATTCAATGCGATCCCTATTAAAATACCAATGACATTTTTCACAGACGTAGAACAAATATTTCAAAAATTTATATGGAACCGAAAAAGAGTCTGAATAGCCACAGCAATTTTGAGGAAGAAGAACACAGTAGAAGGAATCACAATACCTCATATCAAACTATACTACAAGGCCACGGTAATCAAAACAGCCTGGTACTGGCATAAGAACAAACATATAGATCAATGGAACAGAATAGAGAGCCCAGAAATAAACCCAGGTCTATATGGTCAACTAATATTTGACAAATAGGTAAGGAACATCAAATGGAGTTAGAAGAGCCTTTTCAACAAATGGTGTTGGGAGAACTGGACAGGGACATGCAAAAAAATGGAACTAGATCACCAACTTACACCATACACCAGAATAAACTCAAAATGGATCAAAGACTTAAATGTAAGCCATGACACCATAAAAGTTCTTGAGGAAAAAGTAGTCAGGAAAATTTCAGATATCCCACGTAGCAACATTTTCACTGATATATCTCCTAAGGCAAGGGAAATAAAGGAAAGAGTAAACAAATGGGACTACATCAAACTAAAAAGTTTCTGATCAGCTAAAGAAAACATCAGCAAGATGAAAAGGAAACCAACTATGTGCGAAAATATATTTGCCAATGATATCTCAGACAAGGAATTGATCTCCAAAATATATAAAAACTCATACGACTCAACACCAAGAAGACAGACAACCCAATTAAAAAATGGGCAAAGGACCTGAACATATACTTCTCTAAAGAGGACACACAGAGGGTCCATAGACGTATGAAATAATGCTCAATGTCACTAGCCATCAGAGAGATGCAAATAAAAACCACAATGAGATACCACCTCACACCAGTCAGAACGGACATCTTCAACAATTCAGCAAACAAATTGTGCTGGAGAGGATGCAGAGAAATGGGAACCCTGGTGCTTTGCTGGTGAAAATGCAGACTGGTGCAACCACTATGGAAAACAGTTTGGAATTTCCTCAAAAAACTAAAAATGAAACTCCCTTTTGAACCAGCAATTCTACTGCTAGGATTATATTTGAAAAATCCAGAAACACCAATTCAAAAGAACCTATGCACCCCTATGTTCATAGCAGCACTATTTACTATAGCCAAGTGCTGGAAACAACCAAAGCGCCCGTCTGTAGATGAGTGGATCAAAAAACTGTGGTACATTTACACAATGGAGTACTATGTAGCAGAATGAAAGAAGGAACTTCTACCATCGCAACAACATGGATGGAACTAGAGACAATTATGCTTAACAAAATAAGCCAGGCTATAAAAGAAAAATACCTTATTCTGTCACCTATTACAGAAAACTAATGAACAACACAAATGAGCAAAATTGAACCAGAGGTATGTAAACAAGGAGCAGACTAACAGTTACAAGGGGGGAGGCAGGAGTAAGAGAAGGGGTAAGAAGTAAAAAGGTCTAGTCAAAGAACATGTATAAATGACCCATGAACATGGACAACTGAGTGAGGACTGAATGTGGGAGAAGGTGGGGGCAGGGTGCGGGGAAGCAAGAGGGGGAAAAAAGAAGAACAACTGTAATGGAAAAACAAACAAAAAACTTTTTATTGGGGAAAAATGAAAACATGAAGAATGAAAATGCCAGTTCGGTGAATATTAGAAAGACAAGGATTTTCCTTCACACTGTATATTTCTCCCCCTATCTGATCCCTCCAGAGTTTGGCATTCTAAACAAGTAAGTAATAACTTATTTTTCTTTGCATAAAACTAATAATACCAGTTGTTAATAGAGATTTTTCTGACCAAGACTTTGACTGGAATGTCATGCCTAAAGGAGACATGCTTGGGCTCTGGTTGTTACCAAAAAGCCCTGAAGAACTGGGAATGACTTTTGAAGGTAATAAAAGCCCACGAGATAAAAGGCCTGGTATCGTGGTTGCTTGTGCGGTCCACAGCAATCTTTCCAGGGAAGGAATGAAAGTTGTTTTCTTGAAAGATGGATAGAAGGGACCTTGAGGCACAATGGAAAACCAGAAGGATTTGGAAAAGACAGGTGTGTACAGGCAAGGCTGAATGCCAGGTATGTAGCTCAGCTTCTGTGCCCTAAAGGGCAGACTGAAGGTCACCCTAAATGTTTCTTGTGTAAGTTCCAGCAAAGCAGAACTAAAGATTATAAGTGATCATTTTCTGCTCTTGTTGTGTTTATGCAAATGAACAGAATAAATTAAAAATGGACTTAATGCAGTCCTTTTAATGACAAGGTGGCTAATGTTAGGGAGAAAAATGTTATTCAAAGAAAACCATAATGATCTGTGGCAGATTAAAATATGTTTTCATTTGAAAGTTAAACTATTTCTGTGGTATCATCAAAGATGTTTAATTTACAGGCAAGAAGAATGTCAAATGCCTTGCAACTGATGTCTTTCCAATAGACAGTCTTACAGATTTAGAAACTTGTGTATGGGTTATGTTACATAAATTAACATGTGGTTTCTGTTTTCAAAGGGCATAAGCCTATGATGTCATTATCTGAGTGATTGTCTGTACATATAGGCCTCACTTAATCCTGTCTGCATCGCTGCCTCCTGAGACTCAATGGTTTGGCTGAACTAAGTGGCTGGGTTGGTGAAGAATGGGGTGGTCTGTGGGCTTCATTTTAAAACTGGTTTTTCTTTTCTGTCCTAATGGCTTGGACAGAAAAAGTCCAGAGGTCTGAGATGTGGGCAACCTAAAATATTTCCTTCAGCCCAAACTAAGTATAATGGGCAAAAGTGTTTTGGACAGGTGAGATGTACCTGGCACACCTTCCTCCAAAGAAGGGCTTCATTTCCCTAATACAGGATATTGAAAAATTAATACCTGTCTTTTGTCATCTAGTGGTTATAGATTGAATGATGTCTTTTAACCCTGTTGCCAAATCTGTTGCCTCCAGAAAAAACAAGGATGCCAGCCTGTTAAATCAAGCATGCCATTGTCCGGGGACAGCCAACCGAACTGGAGTCTGCACGATCCTTCCCCATGTGGGAAGGCCACCCTCCCCTTCACTCCCCCACTCTTATTAGGGATTTCTGGACCCAAGTGTAGGTAGGACGATGACCATGTCCAGCTTGAAGCAGGTAGAAGAGCTCGAGACCTTCACCCATTGTCCTTTATAAGATTATAAAGGGCTTTAAGTCTGAGAGGGAGGGATTGTTATTTTTTATTGTTAAAATAATTAATTAGTTAATTACTTTAAAGAAAAAGAGAACAAGTATATATGAAAGGGTGAAGTGGGATAACTTATATGTACGACCCATGGGCATGGACTTCAGGCGGGATTGCTGGGGGAGGCGTTTCTGTGTGGAGGGGAGCAAAGGGGAATAAACTGGAACTATTGTAACAATATAATCAGTAAAATATACTTAAAAAGAAGAAGAAGCAGAAAAAATGAAGAATACAATCTCTGAACTGAAGAGCGCAGTAGAATCAATCAAAAGCAGGCTAAACAAAGCAGAGGATCTATCAGTGAATTAGAGGACAATGTGGAAAATATTCCCAGACAATACAACAGAATGAAAATGATTAAAAAAATGAAGAGGGAAACAATCACTACCAGACATTTGACTCAGGAGGATATACAGTTGGCTAGTAAGCCCATGCTTAATTAATCATAATAAAACTGGCATTATCCTGCTCTTCCCACTAGTCTTTAGTTAAACTCCCCAATTCTCCTGAAGCCAACCGTGGCCCCTCTTCCCTCCCTCTTTCTTTCTCCCAGTCTAAAGATGGCTTCCCTGATTTTGCTCTCATAGGTTCTCTGTTTTCCTAAATTAGCACTCCTGACTAATTCATGCTGTGGACCTTATCTTGGTGTTTGGTGGAAGGTAATCCTGGGGTAGTTAAATCTCACCAAATTAGGAGAAACAAGATGGCGGAGGAGTAAGTGGAAGCTACACTAACTTCCTCCTAGAACTAGTCTGGATTTACAATGTAATTTTGGAGAAATCATCTGGAATAACGAACCGAACACCAGCTGGAGAGAAGTCTTATAACCACGGAGAGACAGAAAAGGCCGCTACATCACAACGTGACCGGTAGGGAGTGCGGAGACGTGGAAGGGCTGGCTGGGCTCCCACGGGTGGCAGCTGAAGGGGCTGAGAAACAGCTCAGCAGCCGGGGATTCCCCCTGAGAAGGGCAGGGTCTAAACCCCCAGCTGGGCTTCCCAGCCTACAGCGACAGAGTGGAAAGTAAAATAGTATCAGCTGTGAAAAGCGAAAAGCCACAGGCTTTCTTGCTAGCCGGAGAGAAACAGCAGGAGAAAAAGAGCTCTTAAGTGGATCACATACGAAAATATTTTGGCCACCACTTACCCTGGGCTCAAGCAGAGGGAAGGCAGAGAGGACTGGAGACACTTGGGGAGAATTTGGCACGGTGGCTTTGAGGGGAGAACTGGAGGAGCAGCTGACTGGGTCCCAGTGCTGACTCATCCCCAGTACTGCGGGTAGACCATTCCCCTCCAAGTGGCGTCAGCCTGAGGGGAAGCAAAAGCCCTGCCTACAGGAATTAAGCTGCCACACCCACAGTCCTTAAGCCTGACAGCTAATCACAGATTGAATAGATTAACAATCAAAGAAGACAGACAACAGCAGTAGATCCCTGGAAGTCTCCAACAGGCTGCCTAGGGCCAGACTGGTACATGATCTGACGCCACCAGAGGCAGATCCAGGAAGTGCAGATCATTCCAAGAAGCACCAACAAACAATAGGAGTCAAAAAAATGGGGAGACAGAGAAACAACCTCCCATCAAAAGGAAAGGTAGAATCCCCAGAAAGAGTGCTAAATGAAATAGAGGGGAGCGAACTATCAGATATGGAATTCAAAACATGGATTATGGAGAAGCTGAATGAGCTCAGCGGAAACTTCAAAGAACTCCAGAAAAACTACAAGGAACTCACAGAAAATTACGTGAGCATGAAAAAGGACATAGAAGCTATCAATAAGAGCCAGGAGGAAATGAAAAATACGATCTCTGAATTGAAGAACACAGTAGAAGGAATTAAAAGCAGGCTAGAGGAAGCAGAAGATCGGATCAGCGAGCTGGAGGACAACCTACACAAAAACTCCCAGACAATGCAACAAAATGAAAAAAGACTGAACAAGACTGAAGAGGTTCTAAGACAGCTGCAGGACAACATGAAACGTAATAATATCCGTATCATAGGAATTCCAGAAGGAGAAGAAGAAGAGCAAGGGATAGAAAACCTCTTTGAAAAACTAATGACAGAAAACTTTCCTAACATGACGAGAGAAAGAGTCACGCAAGTCCAGGAAGCACAGAGGGTCCCAATGAAGATGAACCCCAACAGGCCCACTTCAAGACACATCATAATTAAAATGCCAACATTCAAAGACAAAGAGAGAATCCTAAAAGCAGCAAGAGAGAAACAACTAATAACATACAAGGGAGCTCCAATAAGGCTATCATCAGATTTCTCAGCAGAAACACTACAAGCCAGAAGGGAATGGCAAAAAATATTCCAAGCAATGAAAAACAAAGGCCTACAACCAAGAATACTCTACCCAGCAAGGCTTTCATTCAAAATGGAAGGTGAAATAAGGAGTTTCCAAGACAAAAGAAGGCTAAAAGAATACATCTCCACCAAACCAGCATTGCAAGAGATGCTAAAGGGTCTGCTTTAAGAAGATGAAGAAACAGAGAGACAGAGAGGAACACGAGTACAAAGGGGGAAAATGACAATGAATAAGTACTGAAAGAAAGAAGGAACTTCTACTATTTGCAACAACATGATTGGAACTAGAGAGAATTATGCTTAGCGAAATAAGCCAGGCAACAAAAGAAAATTACCTTATGCTGTCACCTGTTACAGGAAACTAATGAACAACACAAACAAATGAGCAAAATTGAACCAGAGGTATGTAAACAAGGAATAAACTAACAGTAACAAAGGGGGAGATGGGAGGGAGAGAAGGGGTAGGAAGGGGAAGGGTCTAGTCAAAGAACATGTATGAATGACCCATGGACATGGACAACTGGGTGGGGACTGACTGTGGGGGGGGGCAGGGTGCAGGGAAGCAAGAGGGGGAAAAAAGTGAGACAACTGTAGTGGAAAAACAAACAAACAGAAAATTTTTTAGTGGGGGGGGAATAAAAATATAAAGAATAGAAATGCAAGTTCAGTGAATATTAGAAGGACAAGGATTTTCCTTCCGATAAGACAGTCCTACAGATTTAGAGACTTGTATGTGGGTTATGTTACATAAATTAACATGTGTTTTCTGTTTTCAAAGGGCATAAGCCTACAATCTCATTACCTGAGTGATTATCTGTATGCATAGGCCTCACTTAATCCTGTCTGCATTGCTGCCTCCTGAGACTCAATGGTTTGGCTGAACTAAGTGGCTGGGTTGGTGAAGAACGGGGTGGTCTGTGGGCTTCACTTTAAAACTGGTTTCTCTTTTCTATCCTAATGGCTTGGACAGAAAAAGCCCAGAGGCCTGAGATGGGGGAAACCTAAAATATTTCCCTCAGTCCAAAATAAGTATAATGGGCAAAAGGGTTTTGGACAGGTGAGATGTACCTGGCACACCTTCCTCCAAAGAAGCCCTTCTTTTCCCTAATGTGGGACATTGAAAAATTAATACCTGTCTTTTGTCATCTAGTGGTTACGGATTAAATGATGTCCTTTAACCCTGTTGCCCCCAGAATACAACAAGGATGCCAGCCTGTCAAACCAAGCATGCCGTTGTCCAGAGACAGCCAACCAACCTGGAGTCTGCACGATCCTTCCCCTTGTGGGAAGGCCACCCTCCCCTCCACATCCCCACTCTTATTAGGGATTTCTTGACCCACGGGTAGGTAGGACGACGACCATGTCCAGCTTGAAGCAGCTAGAGGAGCTCGAGACCTTCATCCATTGTCCTTTATAAGATTGTAAAGGGTCTTAAGTCTGAGAGGGAGGAATTGTTATTTTTTATTGTTAAAATATTTAACTAATTAATTAATTAATTTTAAAAAAAGAAGAAGAAGAATATATGAAAGGGTGAGGCGGGAGAGCTTGTATGTACGACCCATGGGCATGGACTTGGAGAGGGGATTGTTGGGGAAGGGGGGTGCTGGGCGGAGGGGAGCAAAGGGGAAAAAAAATTGGAACTATTGTAACAATATAATCAATAAAAAAAAAATCTCACCAAATTAGGCCAGCCATAGAAAAGTGAGGCAAAGTGGTAAAGGGAGGAGGGATTTTAAGGTATGGGGTTGCATGGGTTGAATACAACTGGGTTCAGGCAATGAGATGTTTTTGGTGTTCCCCTCATCCAATGAAAGGCCACCAAGTTCTTTCTTTGTTCTTTTCAGATAACAAAGAGAAACTAAAGCATGGACTAACCTCAGTTTTTCTATTTCCCTTAACAGCAAAGCCTTTGCTGTTCAAATCAGTGTTAAATGTGTCACTTAATGGTCAGCCAACTGACTTCTGGTTATTTCACATCCAAAATACGGTTGAAATGGAAGAGGAATGTCTGGTTAAGAGGCAGGCCAAATTATCCACTGCATATTATCCACTAGGGGGAAATCAGTGTGTGGGGGTGGGTGGGTGTATTTGTGCGTGTGCACACACGTGCATGCACATGTGTGGTCCATAGAAACACAGAGATTCAGAATTAAAACATTGGAGGGCAGAGGTGCTCAGCATCCTTTGAAACTCCCAGGTGGAACCCAGGTCGGATGTACATCCTGCATAAACTTTCCTGCTCAGCCAGAATATCCCGTGTTTGTCAAAAGGACTGCACAGGGAATCCCTAATCATTGTCCAAAAAAAAAAAAATAATAGTAATAATAATAAAATAAAAAATAAAAAAAGAATGAAGAGGGTTTAAGAGAAATGCAGGACAACATGAGACTAAACAATATTAGTATCATAGGGATACAAAGAGGACAAGAAGAGGAGCAAGGAAGAGAAAACCTGATTGAAAAAGTAATGACAGAAAAATTTCCTAACTTGATGAGAGAAGAAATCATGCAAGTCCAGGAAGCACAGAGGGTCCCAATGAAGATAAACCCAAAAAGGCCCACTCCAAGGCACATTATACTTAAAATGGCAACATTCAAAGACAAAGAGAGAATCCTAAAGGCAGCAAGAGAAAAACAGCAAATAACATACAAGGGAGCTATGATAAGGCTTATCAACAGATTTCTCAACAGAAACACTACAAGCCATAAGGGAATGGCAAAAAATACTTCAAGCAATGAAAAACAAAGGCCTACAACCAAGAATACTCTACTCAGCAAAGCTCTCATTCAAAATGGGAGGTGAAACGAGTTTCTCAGACAAAGAAAGACAAAGATACATGTCCACCAAACCAGCTTTGCAAGAGATGCTGAAGGAAATGCTTTAGAGAAAGAAGAAAAAAGAGAGGGAGAGGAACACAGGTACAAAGGGAAATGAATAAATACCTGTCAATAATAACCTTAAATGTAAATGGATTAAATGCTCCAATCAAAAGACAGAGGGTAACAGTATGGATTCGAAAACATGAACCGCATATATGTTGTCTAAAAGAGACACACCTCAAAACAAAGGATCTACACAGACTGAAAGTGAAGGGATAGAAAAAGTATTCCAAGCAAATGGACATAAAAAAAAGCTGGGGTAGCAATACTTATATCACACAAAACGAATTTCACACCAAAGGCCATAAAACAGACAAAGAAAATCATTTCATAATACTTTAGGAAACAATCCATCAAGAAGATATAATTCTTATAAACATATATGCACCCAACTTAGCAGTACCCAAATATATAAGAAAAATACTAGAAGACAACAAGAAGAATATCAACAGCAACACACTCATAGTAAGGGGCTTTAACACCTATTATTAACAATAGACAGATCTTCAAAGCAAAGAAACGCCAAGAAAATTGAGGCATTGAACAACACACTAGATCAAATGGACTTAACTGATATATATAGAACTTTTAACCCCAAAGAAACAAAATATACATTTTTTTTCCAATGCAACTGGGACGTTTTCAAAGATAGACCACATCGTAGTACAAAAAACAATCCTCAACAAATTCAAGAAAATTGAAATTATGTCAAGCATCTTCTCAGACCACAATGCCTTGGAACTAGAAATCAACCTCAATGAAAAAAATCAAAGACATCCAACTCATTGAGAATGAATAACATGATATTAAATATAAATGGGTTAACAATGACATCTAGGAAGAAATCAAGAAGTTTCTGCAAACTAATGATAATGAGCACACAACAGCCCAAAACATATGAGACACAGCAAAAGCACTCCTGAGAGGAAAGTTCATAGCAATACAGGTCTACCTGAAAAGGATGGAAGAATCTCAAATAAAAAATCTAACCCTACAGCTACAAGAACTAGAACAACAACAACAAACAAAGCCTAGGGTTAGTAAAAGGAAGGAAATCATCAAGACCAGAGCAGATTTAAATGACAGAAAGACTAAACAAACGATTCAAGAGATCAACAAAACTAGGAGCTGGTTCTTTGAAAAAGTAAACAAAATCAACAAGCCTTTAACCAGGCTCATCAAGAAAAAAAAGAGAGAACTTCTGGCCAAGATGGAGGCTTAGACGGACACGCTTTGTCTCTTTCTACAACTAGAGAGGAATACAACAACATCAAAACAAAAGATAACTAAAAATTCCAGAAAATAAAACTACACGAAAGCCCAACATATGAAGTTATAAACCAGCGGCGCCCTTTGGGCAGGTAAGAAGAGTGAAAGGGGGCAGTGCTTTTGCGGTAGCACCAGGGACAGCAACAGGGAGAGCAATCTCAGCTGCAGTCTAACCCTGGCAGCTTGCGACCCCAACGCTGGGAAAAGAAGCCACCGCATCACCTCGAACAGTGAGGCCCAGAGGGCGGGAGGACGGATCCTAGTCTCCTAGCAGAATAACTGCAGGAATCCATCTTGGACCCCCACCCCCACACAAAGTGCCACAATGCTGCAAAATAGGTTGCAGGTAGCCACTGGTTGCTGGACAGTGATGACAAAGGGCCACAGCGTGGCGAGAAAGGTTGCTGGACCACAGCCGGTCGCTGGGTTGTGATGACAAAGGGCCACAGAGCGGCGAAAACTGTTGCGGATCGCCGCCAGTCACAGGGTTGTGACGAGTACACAGGCACTGCCCCCTATAGCTGGCCCAAGAAAACAAAACACATCTGTCAAAATGAGGCAGACCACTATAGAAATCCCGGTGGCGCAGCTCACCAGGCAACAGATGAAGAACCTGACAGATGAACAAATAAGAAACCTGTCAGAGGCTCAGTTCAGGGCCATTGTTATCAGGTGGCTTACAGAATTAACAAAAGATCTGGGAAAAGATGAGAAAGAATTGAAAAACACTCATACTGAAAGGAACAAAACCACATACAAGGCAGATGGTGAGGAAATAAAATCCAGAGTTCAAATCAACAAACCAGAACATAGACAAGGAACAGTCAACCAGTGCAGAGAGAGGAAATGGGAAGCAAGGATGAGAGCATCAGAAACCTCTGGGACAGCTATAAGAGATCGAATATACGGATTATAGGATTGCCAGAGGGCGAAGAAGAACTATAATTGAAAAATTAAGTGAAAATATAATAAAGTAGAACTTCCCAAACTTGGGGAAGGAAATAGACTTACAGGTCCAGGAAGCACAGAGAGTTCCAAAACAACTGGACCCAGGGAGAACCACTCCAAGACACATTATAATCAAAATGTCAAAAGTTAAAGATAAAGAGAGAATCTTAAAAGCAGCAAGAGAGAAGAAAAGAATCATGTACAAAGGGGTCCCAATTAGACTATCAGCTGACTTCTCAAGGGAGACCCTGCAGGCAAGAAGGGACTGGCAAGAAATATTCAAAGCAATGAAAATCTAAAATCTACAACCACGAATACTTTATCCAGGGAAGCTGTCATTCAGAATAGAAGGGCAGAGAAAGTGTTTCCAGGACAAAATAAAACTGAAAGAGTTCATTAGATCCAAACCACTGTTATATGAGATGTCAAAAGGACTGGTTTAGAAAAAGGAGGATCAAAACTATGAACACTAAAATGAAAACTGCATCACAAGAAACAACAACAGAAGCTAGGGAATTGAAACAAAGGCAAACTAAACAGGCAACGAGGCTGGAAAAGAACTGTAGATATGGGAAACATATTGGGGGTAGGTCAGCAGGGAAGGGGAAAGGGGAGAGGGAGGGAGATGGTATAGGAATTAAGAAACATCGTAGGAGGGAATGGAATAGACAGAGAGAGGTTGAGAAGAACTATATGCACAACCAACGGACATGGACTAAAAGGGGGGGACAAGGGGAGGGAGGGGGCCACCGGGTGGAGGGGAGCAGAGGGAAGGGAAATTGGAACAAATGTAACACTGTAATCAATAAAACACATTAAAAAAAATGGACATATAGATCAATGGAATAGAACAGAGAGCCCAGAAATAAACCCAGGACTATATGGTCAACTAATATTTGACAAAGGGGGAAGGAACATAAAGTGGAGTAAGAATAGCATCTTCAACAAATGGTGCTTGGAGAACTGGACAGGGACATGCAAAAAAATGAAACTAGACCACCAACTTATACCACATTCTAGAGTAAACTCAAGATGGATCAAAGATTTAAATGTAAGCTGTGACACCATAAAAATCCTAGAGGAAAACATAAGGAGGAAAATTTTAGATATCCAATGTAGCAATATTTTCACTTATACATCTCCTAAGGCAAGGGAAATAAAGGAAAAGATAAACAAATGGGACTACATCAAACTAAAGAGTTTCTGCTCAGCAAAAGAAAACAACAGCAAGATGAAACGGAAACCAACCACATGGGAAATCATATTTGCCAATGATACCTCAGACAAGGGATTGATCTCCAAAATATATAAAGAACTTACACAGCTTAACATCAAGAAGACAGACAGCCCAATTAAAAAATGGGCAAAGGATCTGAACAAACAATTCTCCAAGAAGAATACACAGAGGGTCCATAGACATATGAAAGAATGCTCAACATCACTAGCCATCAGAGATATGCAAATAAAAACCACAATGAGATGCGAGTTTTACACCTGTCAGAATGGTCATCATCAACAAATCAACAAACAACAAGTTCTTGCAAGGCTGTGGAGAAATGGGAACCCTAGTTCACTGTTGGTGGGAATGCAGACTGGTGCAGCCACTATGAAAAACAGTATGAAATTACCTCAAAAAACTAAAAATGGAAATGCCTTTTGAACCAATGATTCCACTGCTAGGGCTATACAGAAAAAATCCTGAACCTATGTTCATAGCAGAGCTGTTTACAATAGCTAAGTGCTGGAAACAGCCTAAGTGCCCATCTGTAGATGAATGGATTAAAAAACGGTGGTACATTTACACAATGTAATACTATGCAGCAGAGAGAAGGAAGGGACTCCTGCCATTTGCGACAACATGGATGGAACTAGAGAGAATTATGCTTCATGAAGTAAGTCAGGCAATGAAAGAAAAATACCATATGATATCTGATATCACCTGATACAGGAGACTATTGAACAACACAAATAAATGAACAAAATTGAACCAGGAACAGAGTAACAGTTATCAGGGGGAAGAGAGGAAGGAGAGAAGGGAGATAAGTAGGGGAATGGTCTATTCAAAGATCATGTATAAATGACACATGAACATGGACAATGGGGTGGGGTATGACTGTGAGAGAATGGATGGGCTGGGTTGGAAGAGCAATGGAGGAAAAATGGGACCAACTGTAATTGAAAAACAATAAAAACAAACAAGCAAAACAAACAACTTACTTTTGTTTTGTTCACATGTGAATTTAAATGTCATTTAAAACTCTATGTATGATAGGAACTCATTATCTTTTTGGTGAGTGACTAAATTGATAAATAAATACATAAATACCTGTTTAAAATATTTTTTAAATGCACTAAGTATATATGCAAGCATATATACTTAAAGAGCCATTTTTCACTTTATTAAATATATTTGTGGTACTTAAGTTGAATTTAAAATTATTTCCCAAAAAGCAAATCCTACTTTCCAACCTATGCCACTCATAAAATTAGAAATGTTTTCTGTGGAAGATAATGAAACTGAGAAGCAAATACTGGTCTGGAATTTGTTAATAACATGTTTATTTAACAACAATTTTCAACAGTTAATTTGGATTTAATGCTAAACCATAAACTCCCTATCTTCAAGGGTTTTAACCTTTAGTTAGAGAAAGAGAAGAAAACAAGAATTTTAACACAATGTGTTATATTTTCTAAAAAGATGATGCTGAGTACTACGGGAGAATTATGAGGGTACCCAGCCCAGTCTGCTGAAATGGGGAGAGTCAGTATCTCAGTACAAGGAAGAATTATCTAGGCAAAAGTCGAGTTGAAAGTGGACTTGGGGCCCTGGTGATGGTGGTGGATGTAGGGGTTTAGGGATAGGGGTATTGGCAGAGGGTATTCTAGGCAGAAGGAACAAAACGTACAAAGCTTAGAGACAAGAGGACACTGGAGTGGGTATGGGCCTGCACAGTTAAGTATAGCTGAGGTTTAATGTGGAGAGAGATTGATGGCAGGCAGTGAGGCTGGATGGGAGAGGGGCCAGCAAAGGCACACAGCCCACTGAGGAAAGTGCTCTCTGAGTCATACCTCCGTTTGCCCATCTCTGGAGCAAATGTGTAATGTGACATTTGTGGTGCGATGGCTTCTCCTGACACTGAGCCTGTGGGCAGGGGGATGCAGTATCACTACAGTTGGTGGGGTAGAAGTGCGGGTTCTCCTTCAGCTTCCATCACGCCTGGCCTGCACTGATGCCATGAGGCTGACTACCAGGCAAGGAGGAGAGTCCTGCCTCCCCTGCCCCGACTCTTGACACCGCCCTATGGGCCACCGCAGGAATGGACAGGGTGGGAATCATAGGTGGGGTCATAGTTTGTGATGTTTTTTTGGAGTTGGTTGTTATTATCTAAAACTTAACTTTTTGTTAAGCATTCCCCTTTTTTGACCCACTGACAGGGAGGGCAGCTTTTCTTGGGGCTTTTTTCTTGCTCCCATTGATGTTTCTAGGTAATTGGCTCCTTGAACACTGAAAAAGTTCTACAACATCTGCCTGTCCTTCTGCCTTTTTAAAAAAAGTTACCTTAGAAGGCCAATAGATAGAAAATTTGATTTCAAATTTTGAGAAAAAGACAAAGTCAAAACCAATCAGAAATGCAAGATGTTCTATACCATGACTGTTGAGGATGAACACATATTCTGCTCCCATGTGAAGTACTGTGATGTCCTGAAAGCAGCCACTCTGACAGTGCTTCCCAGTGAGGATGGTGACCCGGAGGCCCCACAGCAGGGCTGGGAAGTGGGGCACACTGGCCAGACACAGGCCATGAATCAAAGTAGCTTCAGGATCCCTAGAGAATGGACCATGTCTTCAGCACATTTACATTGTTTTCAGCATACTGAGAACTCCACAACCAGTTATAACTTAAAATATCACTAATATTTAGCTCAAATATGATTTTTGTATATATTTAATAATCCTCAGGTAAAAAGAAAGTGTTGTCCTTTATGTAATATAAATGTTTTTGTTAATTTAAAGCAGAAGTATTTGGAGTTATTTAACAACATTTGGATCTCAACTTATGAAACATAAATTTTTGCTTACATGTATTTAGTGTAATTCCATTATGTACCTTTCTGAATTGTGTAATTTAAAATGTTCTTATTATGGAGAAAAGTCAATTGCTTGTGATTCAAAAGCAAATATGTTGCATGACTAGCATCTCAATAGTTTTATAATGGAAAAAAAAAGTAACTAAAATACATAGCCTTAAAATGTTAACTAGTTCATCACTTGACCCTTATGAACTTGAGGCAGGTCTATATTGCCTGGAGAGTGATACAGAAACTAGTTGCATAATTAGAATTTGCTAGTGCAAACTTATTACTCAGCTGTGGAAATAACCCAAAGACATTTTCTTACCATCATTATTTCCACATATTTCCAACCAGGCATTTTGGAGGATTTGTTTCCCCAAGTGTCATTTTCATTTACATTAGTGGGTGTGAAGTTTAAATAGTGAAGGAAAATTATTTCCCTTTGCAGTTATAAAAAATTGCAAAATGTGAGACATAGCAAAAACAATGGAAAAATGTTTTCTTTCTATTTGCTGAGCACTATTCCTGGAGGTGTTTTTGCTTGTTTTCTAATCGTTAGGAGACTAGATTTTCCAATGTGCCTTGAAATTCAAACTGTGAGCCTTATATAATTATTAGCAATGTTTTATGTAGGCAGAGATTAAGTGACCAGAAGTCATAAGCTGGTTAGGAACTTTGGTTAATAAAAGTGTCCCAATCATGTAAAATGTGAGATTCAGTGAGAGGACTAACCTGTGATGAGATTTGAAGGGAATGGAATTTATCTATCTGTCTAATGTGCGTGCACACACACTGGGTGCATTATGAATGCAAATGTATGCATAGCCACATGTAATCTCTGCATATACACAGACCCACATATGTAAATATGTATATATGTGTATTAACTGTGAAAAGATAAACAGAGGTATATCAAACATTTAAAAGTTGGCCAGACCCTTTGCAGTCAATCAGTCAAAGAGATCAGATCTTTTCTACAGTCTTTCCTCTGTCCTGGGATTTGTTGTTTCCTCCAGATTAACAGTAGGTTGCTCAACATCATGAATGTTTTGTCCCCTCACTGGGCTCAGCGAGAATTTGAGTCACATCTCAGGTGCTGGGCGGGGACTAAAGTACCTGGATTTTTTTTTTTCCTGAGGTGACTGTGACTGGATCAAGACAGGAGTGTGGATGGTTTGTCTCATTCAAGACTTCACTGTTCCTCCTCCATAGATTTCCAGGGTCCCGCATACCCACGGAGAGCCCCTAACTGGGCCAAGCTTCTCTGCAGGCTGGATAATCCCACCTATCAGGGATTGAGTCCTTGAAGCCCCTAGGGCTGTGCACAATGCGCAGGGCAGGATGTATGGTGACGTGCTTATTCTCTGCCTCCTGCGTGGTCAGAGAAATGTTACTGTCCCTTGTACCCCACAACCACACTCACCATGCCTGGATACTTTCCCTGACCTTTTCTTGGAACAGAGCAGCTCTGTCTATAAGCTTGGCAGGAGTATATTTTCTCATCATGGAAAGTCCTGAGTTGGGTGTTGTTTCCTTGGGGACTTGAACCTGCTTGTTCAGCCTTAAAACTAAATGCTATTTACCCAAGGCCTCACACTGGATCCAGTCCAGCTTAAGCTGAACCCAGTTCTACCCCAGACAAATTCAGGTTTTTAAGTAGGACCCAGTCTGAGGCCAGACCAGTCCTGTTTCTAGGTCAGATGCAACTTCTTTACTAAAAAGCTTATCTTCACCTTGAGCCTTTCCTGCCTGTTGTTTCTGTGCATCTGGGTTAACACACCTCTGAAACACCCCTTACAGAACACCCTTCTAAAGCATGAGCACAGAACTGTCCTGTAATCCAGTCCTGGCATATCTCTCTCCTACTTCCATGGAATCTTTCTTACATTTCCTCATTAATCTCAAATGCATAAAAGAAACTGCAAATTCATTCTCAGAAGCATTTGAGATTTTGCTCCCTGGCAATGTCATCAGTTTGGCTCAAGGAAACTCTTACAAAAATTTTCTACAAGTCTATTTGCATTTCTCTGATGATTAGTGATGTTGAACATTTTTTCACATCTGTTAGCCATTTGTGTGTCATCTAATCATCAGAGAGATGCAAATTAAAAACCACACCTCCCAGAATGGCTACCATCAATAAATCAACAAACAACAAGTGCTGGTGAGGATGTGGAGAAAATAAAACCTCAGTGCACTGTTGGTAAGAATTCAGACTGGTGCAGCCACTGTGGAAAACAGTATGGAGATTCCTAAAAAAATTAAAATGGAACTGCCTTTTGACCCAGCAACACCACTGCTGGGAATATATCCTAAGAATCCCAAAACACCAATTCAAAAGAATAGCTGCACCCCGATGTTCATAGTAGCATTATTTACATTAGCCAAGATCTGGAAACAGCACAAGTGCCCATCAGTAGATGAGTGGAGAAAAAAGCTGTGGTACATTTACACCATAGACTACTATGCAGCCATAAAAAAAGAGGGAACTCTTATCTTTTTCAATAGCATAGATAAACCTGGAGATTATTATGCTAAGTGAAAAAAGCCAGCCAGAGAAAGACAAATGCCATATAATCTCACTCATATGTGGAATCTAATGAAAAAAAGTAAACTGACAAACAAAATAAGACCAAAGACATGGATACATGGAACAGAAGACAGCTGTCAGAGGGGAGGAGGGGAATGAATGAAAGAAAGTGAAGGGATTAGCCTAAGAACATCTATGCATAACTTATAGACACAGACAACAGTGTGGTGATGGCAAGAGGAAAGGGGAAGTGAGGACTGGGTGGAGGAGGGCAAATAAGACATAAGTGGGGACATCAGTAATAGTGTCAAAAAAAATACAGTTTTGGACATTTCTTACAACAACACACTTTAACCTTGGATCTGGTCTGATGTCTGGTCAATTTCATTCTGGCCAGTTTTGGGATCATTTGGGAATAAAAAGATTCAAGTCAAGTCTTAAAGCTCAAGATGGAAAAGTGATGAGACTCAGGTCTGAGGGGGACTGACCCATAGGTCCCTATATCTTATTGGTCATCAGGAGGATCATTGCTGCTGGGGCATTTGGGAGTCTCCTCATTCCCTTTCTGACACCAGAACTGCTAAAAGAGAAACTGAGGCATATTAAACATTTTAAGAGTTTATTTGGGCAAAAGTCCATTTATTTGCATCAGGCAGATCAGAGGAGCTGTGCACAATGGAAGACTTTCACAGGCAGATGGAGCCAAATAAGGAGGTCACATGGGACAAGGAGGTTACATGGGCAAGGAGATCACACAAGACAAGGAGGTCACACAGGGCAAAAGAGCAGTTGGCTGTGGCAAGTTGATTTCCTGTCAAGGAATGGTGGGGTCCCTAGGGCAGTGACCTCATGAGTGCTGGTTTTGTGGTTCCCAAGTGACAATGTTTAAGATTCTGTTTCTGGAAGAACCAAACTAATTATTTTCAGTTCAGTGACATAGAGCTTAGCATAAGCAATTCCATTTTGGGCCTGTTGTTTTGTTTTTAATAGTGTGAACTTTATGTATATATAAAACCCTGACACTAAATTTTCTTCCTTATTTCCTTAATTTCTCATTTTTGTAGTGAAAGCACTATTTTATCTTCTTATTATTTTAGTCTTACATATTAAAATACCTTTATGTTTCTCCTTATAAAATTTTGCTATAAAGATGTATATTTTACATTTTTTTGCATATTTTCCGATTTTCATTGATGTAGATTTTATTTTAAAAGCCCTATTAGATGAATCTCTTCATAGCAGTCTGAATTATTTTTATTGTAAATAACAGCATGAATAAAAACTTAGATAAGATGAATCTTATTGCTAAGTCTCCCAGGACCCATCCTTCAAATTAGAGACAAAATCAACTCCTTTGACCTAACTATAAAAGTTAATTTCAAAATTCAATGAGGTATAAACTTGAAACTTGTACTTCATTCATATATCTTTAAATTGGAACTACAAAGTCCTTTTGATGTTCTAAAAACTCCTAAACCTAAGCAACTGTGTGACCAGATATGTAATCAGGTTTCTCATATATGCCCTTTATTATGTTGAGATATGCTTCCTCTATTCCCATTTTGCTGAGTGTTTGCCTCATAAATGGGTGTTGTACTTTATCAAATGCTTTTTCTGCATCTATAGATATGATCACGTGATTTTTGTCTTTCATTTTGTTTAGGCGGTATATTGATATTTATTGATTTGTGAGTATTAAACTATCCTTGAATCCCTGGGATGAATCCCACCTGATCATGGTGTATAATCTTTTTAATGTGTTGCTGGATCCTGTTTGTCAATATTTTGCTGAGAAATTTAACATCTATGTTGATCAGAGATGTTGGCCTGAAGTTTTCTTTCTTTCTTTTTTTTTTTTTTTTTTTAGTGAAAAGAAAAAGAATTGTTTATTTAACAGTTATATAGATTTAGTTATTTGCAGATTTCTGTTGTTAAGTCTTATGTTCTTTAAAACACCCATAAACACATATCCTTGCCTCCCCCCTACCAAACCAGGCTAGTTTTAGAAAAGTTAGAGAAACCGTTTCCCTACTTTCCAAACACAGTTCAGCTTTACCAGCAGCTGCCAATCACTCTTCTGATTGGGGAGGTCCTTTCTGTGCTGTGGTGCCCTCCAGCTCTCAATGCAGAATCGCCTGGATTCTCAGCCTCCTTGCAAAATGCCTTATTCCTGCAAACTGCATGGATCTCCTCTCCTCAACTTCATGGTGAGAGCCTCTTAAAGAAGCCTGGAGACCCCTTCTCCAAGCCACATGGAGGGGGCAAGAGAGCGAGAGCGAGAGAGCGCGAGAGCGAGAGCAAGAGCAAGAACGAGAGTGAGAGAGCAAGAGAGCAGAGAGCGAGAGAGCGAGAGCACGAGAGAGCAAGAGGAACTTTTATTTCTTTGTTGTGTCTTGACCTAGTTTTGGAATTAGGGTAATACTGGCTTCATAGCAAGAGTTTGGGATTTTTCCCTCTTCTTGAATTTTTTGGAATAGTTTGAGAAGGGTAGGCATTAGTTCTTCCCTAAATGTTTTATAAAATTCACCTGTGAAGCCATCGGGTGCAGGGCTTTTGTGTGCCAGAAGTTTTTTGATTACTGTTTCAATTTCACTCTTTATTGGTCTGTTCAGGCTTTCTACTTCTTCTTGATTCAGTTTTGGAAGACTATATGTTTCTAGAAATTTGTCCATTTCTTCTAGGTTGTGAAGTTTCTTGTCATACAGTTGTTTGTAGTAATTTTTTACAATCCTTTGTATTTCTGTGATATCAGTCGTGATTTCTCCTCTTTCATTTCTGATTTTGTTTATTTCAGTCCTCTCTATTTTTTTCTTGATGACCCTGGTTACAGGCTTGTCGATTTTGTTTACTTTTTCAAAGAACCAGCTCCTAGTTTTGTTGATCTCTTGAATTGTTTGTTTAGTCTTCTGTCATTTAATTCCGCTCTGATCTTGATGATTTTCTTCCCTCTACTCGCCCTAGGCTTTGTTTGTTGTTGTTGTTCTAGTTCTTGTAGCTGTAGGGTTAGATTTTTTATTTGAGATTCTTCCATCCTTTTCAGGTAGATCTGTGTTGCTATGAAATTTCCTCTCAGGACTGCTTTCGCTGTATCTCATAGGTTTTGGGTTGTGTTTGTTTATTATCATTAGTTTGCAGAAACTTCTTGATTTCTTCCTTGATGTCATTGTTAACCCACTCATTATTTAATAGCTTGTTACTCATTCTTCATGAGTTTGAATGTTTTTGAGTTTTTTCCTTGAGGTTGATTTATAGTTTCAAGACATTGTGATCTGAGAAGATGCTTGATATAATTTCAATTTTCTTGAATTTTTTGAGGTTTGCTTTGTGTCCTACTGTGTTGTCTATCTTTGAAGATGTTCCGTGTGCTCTTGAAAAGAACGTATATTTTTCTTCTTTGGTGTGAAAAGTTTTTTATATATCAATTAAGTCCATGTGGTTTAGTGTGTTGTTCAGCGCCTCAATATCCTTGGTGCTTCTTTGCTTCAAAGATCTGTTCCTTGTTGACAATGGGGTGTTAAAGTCCCCTACTATGAGTGTGCTGTTGTCTATATCCTCCCTGAAGTCTTTCAAAATTGTCCTTACATATTTGGTGCTCCTATGTTGGGTGCATAAGTTTATAAAGATTATATCTTGTTGATAGATGTTTCCCTTAAGTATTATGTAATGTCCTTTTTTATCTCTCTTTATGGCCTTTGCTGTGAAATCTGTTTTGTCTGATATAAGTATTGCTACCCCAACTTTTTTTTCATGTCCATTTGCTTGGAATACTTTCTATCCCTTCACTTTGAGTCTGTGTAAATCTTTTGTTTTGAGGTTTGTCTCTTGTAGACAGCATATATGTGGGTCATGTTTTCATATCCATTCTGATACCCTATGTCTTTTAATTGGAATCACTTAATCCATTTACATTTAAGGTTATTATTGAGAGGTATTTATTCATTTCACTTTGTACTTGTGTGCCTCTCCTTCTCTCTTTTTCTTTTTTTTCTTAAAGCATTTTATTTAGCATCTCTTGCAATGCTGATTTGGTGGAGATGTATTCTTTTAGTCTTTCTTTGTCTGAGAAACTTCTTATTTCACCTTCCATTTTGAATGAGAGCCTTGATAGGTAGAGTATTCTTGGTTGTAGGCCTTTGTTTTTCATTGCTTCAAATATTTTTTGCTTTCCCTTTGGCTTGTAGTGTTTCTGTTGAGAAGTCAGTTGATAGCCTTATCAGAGTTCTCTTGTACGTTATTTGCTGTTCTTCTCTTGCTTCTTTTAAGATTCTCTCTTTGTCTTTGAATGTTGCCATTTTAATTATGGTGTGTCTTGGAGTAGGCTTTTTTAGGTTCATCTCCATTGGGACCCTCTGAGCTTCCTGGTTTTGCATGACTTTTTCTTTCACCAGGTTAGGAAAATTTTCTGTCATTACTATTTCAATCAGGTTTTCGCTCCCTTTTTCCTCCTCTTCTCCTTGTATCCCTATGATTCCAACATTGTTTAGTCTCATGTTGTCCTGAAGTTCTCTTAAACTCTCTTCATTTTTTTTTTCATTTTTTTATATTGTCTGGGAACTTTTTTCTAAATTGTCCTCTAACTCACTGATCCAATGCTCTCCTTTGTTTAGCCTGCTTTTGATTGATTCTACTGTGTTCTTCAATTCAGAAATTGTATTCTTCATTTCTTTCTGGTTCTTATTGATAGTTTCCATGTCCTTTTTTATGCTGGTGTAGTTCTCCATAAGTTCCTTGTAGCTTCCCTGCAATTCTTTGTAGTTTCCTTGGGGTTGTTGGTAACGTCCCTGGAGTTTGCCCTAGTTTTCTTTGAGGTTGTCAAGGTCATTGAGCTTCTTTATAACCATTTTTTGGAATTCCATGTCTGATAATTGGCTTATGTCTATTCCATCTACCTCTCTTTCTGGGTATTCCTCTTTTTCTTTCACTGGGAGGTTGTTTCTGTGTCTCCCCATGTTGAATTCTTCTTGTTTGTTTTTGTTTATTAGATTTGTCTGCTTTGATTTTCCACTTTTGTGATAGGTGATTATTTATAGGAGACCTGGGGGATTCAGTGGTGTAGTCTCTTTGATCTTCTGAGCCTAAAGCTCTTGTGTTGCCCTTTATACCATTTGTTTAAGCTGTTGGGTTATATTTCAGTTACTCCTTGGTGGATCCTTTCCTCTGGCTAGTTGATTGAGAGTCACTCTGCCCAATTTGTCTTGAATTCTTTTGTGGAGGTGCTGTTAAAACATAAGCACACAACCCAAGCAAGAAACCCACACCCTCCACTATCGGCAGCAAACAAGCCAGTATTAATATAAATGTAGAGAGATTAATACTCTTATATTATAGGAAAAACAGATTTGAGTTGTTTTAAATGGAAGAAAGATAATTTTTTGAGAGGGAAGGCGATAGAATAATAATATTAGAAAATAGGGTCAAGGCTATGTGAGACAGCAAGTAATATTTACACCGTATGTTTAAATAGGGGCAAAGAATGAAGAATAAAGTGAGAAAGTGAAAGTGTATACTATTAGGTTTATATAGCAGTTATATGCTATATATTTAGTGTGACAAGGAGGATAAACAAAACAGACAAACAGACAAACATACAAAAATTAAAGCAGAAAGATATGAGGGATAAAAGGTAGGAAACAGATTAAAGAAAAAGTTTAAAAAATTTATTTTAAAAAAAGAAAGAATGAAAGAAAGAGAGAAAAGAAAGAGATAGAAAAAATAAGGGGAAGGGATAAAAAAAATAAAGGAAGAGGAAGGAAAAGAGAGAGGCAAGAAAAAAAGAAAAAAGTTAAAAAAATAGAAAGAAAGAGAGAGAGAAAGAAAATAAGGGGAACCCTGGCTGGTGTGGCTCAGTGGATTGAGGTCGGCCAGCGAACCAAGTGTTGCTGGTTTGATTCCCAGTCAGGGCACATAACTAGGTTGCACATCAGGTCCTCAGTTGGGGACGCGAGTGAGAGGCAACCACACAGTGATGTTTCTCTCCCTCTCTTTCTCCTTTCCCTTCTCTCTAAAAATAAAATAAGCAAACAAACAAACAAATAAGTAAAAAGAAAATAAGGTGAGGAGAAGAAAGAAAGGAAGGAGAAGGAAAAGAGAGGGGAGAAAAAAATTTTTTTAATAGAAAGAAAGAAAGAGAGAGAAAAAAATAAGGGGAAGGGAAGAAAGAAAGACAGGAAGAGAAGGAAAAGAGGGAGGAGGGAAGATGGCGGAGGAGTGAGAAGAGGCTGAGGTTTCAGGCTCCCGAGACCCTTCTGCAGTTTGGGCTAACTGCAGACAGAACATCTCAGTGAGCAGCTGGACACTGTCAGGAGTCGAGCCAAGGCACTGCTGGATTAGAGAAAATCCATCTGGGAACAACCTGTTTAGGGAGGATAGCGGGAAAAAAGGGGACGAAATGGGATTCCTGACAGGGGCGGCTGCCGGAGCTGCGGCTGGAAGGACACAAAGGATTTTTAGGGACCACAGGCAGCCCCCGGAGAGGAGTTGGGAAGATAGCGGATCTCTGCCCGCTGGCAGAGACCGGACTGGACCAAGTGGCATTGGCGCTGAAGGACAGGAGACAGCATACTGCCGGGGAATGGAGAACATAATTCTCTTTTATATTTTTCTCTAGTGGATGGTGGAGAGGGGAGGAAAGTTTGGGGGTGGTAGGCCATTCTTGAGGAGCGCAGACGCAGTGGTGCGCTCATCCACCCCCCAACCCTCCCCTTCGGTCACGCGGGTGCGCATAGGGAAGTGCCTTCATTCACTGGCCCAGGTGCACAGGACTGTGCGTCCAGGTGCCCCTCGGACACACGCCAACAGACATAAAATCAGTGACCCAACGGGAGCAGGGAGGGCCCACTGGACACGCAGAAGACTGTGCGCAGTCGCCCCTGGCCAGCCCAGTGGGCACCAGGCCGAAGTCCCACGCCGGAATCCGGAGCACAGAGCACTTGCCCAGGCTCTGCGTGTCCCCGCTCAGGAGGTGTGGGAACGGTGGGCAGCAAGACTCACAGACACTCACTTCTACTGAGCACAAGTGTCTGCAGCCCTGCCCTAAGAGGTGAAAGACCAACTCCCGGAACAGGGCGCTGCAGGCCTGAGGCTAGCTCCCCAGCCGCTTGGGTGCACACCTGCACTCGAGCCAAAAAACACCTCAAGGGCTTTCCTGGAGCGCAGCGCGGCTGGCTTCCTCGGAGCGCGGCGCGGGAGGCCGGAGCTTAGTTCCCCGTACACCTTGGGAGCCCACTGGTGCTCTAGCCAAAAAAACACCTGGAGGGCTTTCCTGGAGCTTGGTTCAGTCTGCTTTCTGGGAGCGCGGTGCAGCAGGCCTGAGCTTAGTTCCCCAGACACCTTGGGCGCACACTGGTGCTCGAGACAAAAAAACACCTGGAGGGCTTTCCCAGAGCTCAGCGCGGCTGGCTTCCTTGGAGCGCAGCTGAGGCCAGTTTTCTAGGAGCGGCGCAGCAGGCCTGAGCTTAGTTTCCTAGCCGCCTTGGGCGCTAAATCGGTGTTAGAGACAAAAAAAACACCTGGAGGGCTTTCCTGGAGCTTGGCGCAGCCTGCTTTCTGGGAGCCCGGCGTGGCAGGCCTGAGCTTAGTTCCCCAGCTGCCTTGGGCGCGCACTGATGCTTGAGTGAAAAAAAAAAAAAAACACCTTGGCAGCTTCCCCAAAGTGCGGCGGGTCCTGTTTTCCTGGAGTGCGGCGTGGCAGACCTGAAGTGGGCTCTTGGCTGCCTTGCATTGCGCCTTGCCAGCCACCTCACGCACACCACTGGTACAAGGAATAGGAATCTCTGACCCATCACATTAGACCAGCTGTGGACGAAGAAAAAGAAGACGACACAAGAAGGCTGAACTGACATCTCCACAAAAAAATTCGAGATAAAATGGATAGAGTGACTCCCATCAACAAGCCAGAAGGAATATCCTAACAACAACAACAACAACAACAAAATCTGAAATATAACCAGACAGCATAAACAAACGATATAAAAGGTACCCCAAGAACATCAGCCTCAGGAGATCAAAGAGACTGCACCACTGAATCCCCCAAATCTACCATAAAAAATCTCATACCACAAAGGTGGGAAGTCAAAGCAGACAAATCCAAATAACAAAAACAAACAAGAAGAATCCAACAGGGTAAGACGCAGAAACAACCTCTCAATGAAAAGAAAAGAGGAATCCCCAGAAAGAGAGGTAGATGGAATAGACATAACCCAAATGTCAGACATGGAATTCAAAATATGGTGGTGAAGAAGCTCAATATGCTCGAAAACCTCAAAAACAACTATGACAACCTCCAAGGAAGTTACCAACAGCTCCAAGAAAATTACAGGGAACTTGCAGAGAACTACACCACCATAAAAAAAAAAGACATAGAAACTATCAACAAGAACCAGGAAGAAATGAAGAATGCAATCTCTGAACTGAGAAACACAGTAGAATCAGTCAAAAGCAGACTAAACGAAGCAGAGGATCGGATTAGTGAGTTAGAGGACAATGTAGGTAATAATTCTCAAATGATACAGCAAAATAAAAAAAGATTGAAAAATATGAACAAGATGTAAGGGAATTACAGGATAGCATTAGAAAAATTATTTAAGGATCATTGGAATACGAGAGGGAGAAGAAAAGGAGCATGGAATTGAAAATCTGATAGGAGAAATAGTGACATAAAATTTTCCGAACCTGATGAGAGAAAAAGCTACGCAAGTCCAAGAAGCACTGAGAGTTCCAATAAAGAGGAACCCCCAAAAGCCCACTCCAAGGCACATCATAGTTAAAATGGCAACATTCCAAGACAAAGAGAGAATCCTCAAAGCAGCAAGAGAAAAACAACAAATAACTTACAAGGGAGCTCCAATAAGGCTATCGACCGATTTCTCAACAAAAACATTACAAGCCAGAAGGGAATGGTCAAAAATATTTCAAGCAATGAAAAACAAAGGCCTACAACCAAGAATACTCTACCCAGCAAGGCTCTCATTCAAAATAGAAGGTGAAATAAGGAGTTTCTCAGACAAAGTAAGACTAAAAGAATACATCTCCACAAAACCAGCATTGCAAGAGATGCTAAAGGGAATCTTCTAAGAAAAAAGGAAAAGAAAAAACAAAAAAAGAGTAGAGGAACAGAGATACAAAAGGGAAATGAATAAATACATGTCAATAATAACCTTAAATGTAAATGGATTAAATGCTCCAATTAAAAGACATAGGGTAACGGAATGGATAAGAAAACAGGACCCACATATTTGCTGTCTACAAGAAACACACCTCAAAACAAAAGATTTACATAGACTGAAAGTAAAGGGATATAAAAAAATATTCCAAGCAAATGGACCTGAAAAAAAAGCTGGGGTAGCAGTCCTCATATCAGACAAAATGGATTTCAAAGCACGGGCAATAAAAAGAGACAAAGAAGGACATTTCATAATACTTAAAGGAATGATTCATCAAGAAGATATAACACTGATAAACATATATGCACCCAACATAGGAGCACCCAAATACATAAAGCAAATACTAGAAGACCACAAGAAGGATATTAACAACAACACACTCATAGTAGGGGACTTCAACACCCCATTATCAACAATAGACAGATCATCCAAGCAAAGAAACACCAAGGATATACAGGCATTGAACAACACACTAAACCCCATGGACTTAACTGATATATATAGAACTTTTCACCCCAAAGAAGCAAAATACACATTCTTTTCAAAGGCAGATGGGACATTTTCAAAGATAGACCACATGATAGGACACAAAACAAGCCTCAACAAATTCAAGATAATTGAAATCATATCAAGCATCTTTTCAGACCACAATGCCTTGAAACTAAAAATAAACCTCAGGGAAAAAAATCAAAGACACCGAAACTCATTGAGAATGAATAACATGCTCTTAAATAACGAATGGGTTAACAATGACATCAAAGAGGAAATCAAGAAATTTCTAGAAACTAATGACAATGAACACACAACAGCCCAAAACCTATGGGACACAGCAAAAGCAGTCCTAAGAGGGAAGTTCACAGCAATACAGGCATATCTGAAAAGGCTAGAAGAATCTCAAATAAAAAAAACTAACCATAAAGCTACAAGAACTAGAACAGCAACAAGAAACAAAGCCTAGGGCAAAAAGAAGAAAGGAAATCATCAAGATCAAAGCAGAATTAAACGACATAGAAAGGAAACGAACAATCCAAAAACTCAACAAAACTAGGATCTGGTTCTTTGAAAAAATAAACAAAATTGACAAACCTCTAGCCAGGCTCATTAAGAAAAAAAGAGAGAAGACCCAAATAAACAAAATCAGAAATTAAAGAGGGGAAATCACGACTGATACCACAGAAATACAAACAATTATAAGAAATTACTAGAAACAACACTATGGCAAGAAATTTGACAACCTGGTAGAAATGGATAGATTTCTAGAAACATATAACCTTCCGAAACTGAATCAAGAAGTAGAAAGTCTAAACAGACCGATAACAGAGAAGGAAATTGAAACAATAATCCGAAATCTCCCTGCACACAAAAGCCCTGGACCGGATGGCTTCACAGGAGAATTTTACAAAACATTTAGGGAAGAACTAACTCCTACCCTCCTCAAACTATTCCAGAAAATCCAAGAAGAGGGAAAAATCACAAACTCTTTCTATGAAGCCAGTATTACCCTAATCCCAAAACCAGGTCAGGACACAGCAAAGAAAGAAAACTACAGGTGAATATCACTGATGAACATAGATGCTAAAATCCTCAATAAAATTTTGGCAAACAGGATCCAACAATACATCAAAAAGATCATACACCATGATCAAGTGGGATTCATCCCAGGGATGCAAGGATGGTTTAATATTAGCTAATCAATAAATATAATACATCACCTAAACAAAATGAAAGACAAAACTCACATGATCACATCTATAGATGCAGAAAAAGCATTTGATAAAGTACAACACTCATTTATGTTGAAAACACTCAGCAAAATGGGAATAGAGGGAGCATACCTTAACATCATTAAGGCTATGTATGAGAAGCCTGAAACCAACATCATACTCAATGGACAAAAACTGAAAGCATTCCCCCTAAAATCAGGAACTAGACAAGGCTGTCCACTCTCCCCACTTCTATTCAACATAGTGTTGGAAGTCCTAGCCACAGCAATCAGACAAGACAAAGAAATAAAAGGCATCCAAATTGGGAAAGAAGAAGGAAAATTATCACTATTTGCAGACGACATGATAGTATACCTAGAAAACCCTATAAACTCCACTAAAAGACTACTCGATATAATAAGTGAATTGGCAAAATAGCAGGGTACAAAATAAATATACAGAAATCTAAGGCATTTCTGTACACCAACAATAAAATCTCAGAGACAGAAGCAAAAAAGAAAATACCATTTACTATAGCAACAAGAAAAATAAAGTACCTGGGAGTAAACTTAACCAAAGAGATGAAAGACCTGTACACTGAAAATTATGCAACATTGAAGAAAGAAATTAAGGAAGATGCAAATAAATGGAGGCAAATACCATGTTCTTGGATGGGAAGAATCAACATCATCAAAATGGCCATACTACCCAAAGCAATTTACAAATTCAATGCAATCCCTATTAAAATACCAATGACATATTTCACTGACCTAGAAAAAATCCTCCAAAAATTCGTATGGAACCAAAAAAGACCCCGAATAGCAAAAGCAATCTTGAAACAGAAGAACACAGCAGGAGGAATCACGATACCAGACATCAAACAATACTACAAAGCCACTGTGATCAAAACAGTCTGGTACTGGCATAAGAACAGACATATAGATCAGTGGAACAGAATTGAAAGCCCAGAAATAAACCCAGGCCTCTATGGTCAACTAATCTTTGATAAAGGAGGAAGGAACATAAAATGGAGTGAGAAGAGCCTCTTTAACAAATGGTGCTGGGAGAACTGAACAGGGACGTGCAAAGAAATGAAACTAGACCACCAGCTTACACCACCCACGAGAATAAACTCAAGATGGATTAAAGACTTAAATGTAAGCCGTGATACCATAAAAGTCCTAGAGGAAAACATAGGCAGGAAAATTTCAGATATCACACGTAACAATATCTTCACTGATACATCTCCCAAGGCAAGAGAAATAAAGGAAAAAATAAAATGGGACTACATCAAACTAAAAAGTTTCTGCTCATCAAAAGAAAACATCAGCAAGATGAAAAGGAAACCAACCATATGGGAAAACATATTTGCCAATGATATCACAGACAGGGGAGTGATCTCCAAAATATATAAAGAGCTTATACGACTCAACATCAAGAAAACAAACAACCCAATTAAAAAATGGGCAAAGGACCTGAACAAACACTTCTCCAAAGAGGACATACAGAAGGTCCATAGGCACATGAAAAAATGCTCAACATCATTGGCCATCAGAGAGATGCAAGTAAAAACCACAATGAGATACCACCTTACACCTGTCAGAATGGCCATCATCAACAAATCAACAAACAACAAATGCTGGCAAGGATGTGGAGAAACGGGAACCCTACTGCACTGTTGATGGGAATGCAGACTGGTGCAGCCACTATGGAAAACAGTATGGAATTACCTCAAAAAACTAAAAATGGAACTGCCATTTGAACCAGTGATTCCACTGCTAGGATTATACCCGAAAAATCCTGAAACCCTAATTCAAGAGAACTTATGCACCCCTATGTTCATAGCAGCCCTGTTTACAATAGCTAAGTGCTGGAAACAGCCTAGGTGCCCGTCTGAGGATGATTGGATCAAAAAACTGTGGTACATCTACACAATGGAATAATATGTAGCAGAAAGAAAGAAGGAACTCCTGCCATTAGCGACAACATGGATGGAATTAGAGAGAATTATGCTTAGTGAAATAAGCCAGGCAAAGAAAGCAAAATACCATATGATATCACCCAATACAGGAAACTAAAGAGCAACGCAAACAAACGAACTAAATAGGCAAAGACTAGAATAGTAGTCAGTAGAGGGGAGGGGGGAGGGAGAGAAGGGGGATAAGTAAGGGAAAGGTCAGGTCAAGGAACGTATATGAATGACTCATGGACGTGGACAATGGGGAGGGATATAATTGTGGGAGAAGGGATGGGCTGGGAGGGGGGAGCAATGGGGGGGAAAAAGGGACAACTGTAATTGAATAACAAAAAATAAAATTAAAAAAAAAGAGAAGGAAAAGAGAGGGGAGAAAAAATTTTAGAAATAGAAAGAAAGAAAGAGAGAAAAGAAAGAGAAATTAAAGAAGGGAAAGGGAAGAGAAAAAGAAAGAAAGGGGAAGGAAAGGAGAGAGGTCAAAATATTAAAATAAGAAATAGAAAGAAATAAAGAAAGAGAGAAATGAAAGAAAGAGAAAGAAAAGGGGAAGGGAGGAAAGAAAAAGAAAAAGAAAAGAAGGGGAGGGAAAAGATAGAGGGGAAAATAAAAGAAACTAAGAGTTTTTACTCAGTTCAACTTTTAGGTGCAGTCTCTTTTTTTTTCTGGATCCGCCCCTGGTCAAAATTCCATGGGTTTCAAATCTTTTCTGGTTGGTTGGGTGGCTGTGGGGAGATCCAGCTTGATTCTGGTGTTGCTAGTCTCTTATTTGTGGGCCTACAGCTGCCCTGCTGTGAGCCGCATTTAGTCGTCCCCTCCTGCAGCACCCTCAGCCCTCCTCAGGTTTGTCTAGCAACATTTTTCTGCTGTTCGGCCAGCATGCATATGCCAATAACCACTGTTCTGCCTCCAGTCAAGTCTATTCCTGAGCTACAGCATCCGCTCGTGTACCTGCCTATATGCCTGTGCTTGCCACCTGCCGGCCTAGGGTCCCCACAGAGTCTGCAGATCTGCCACAGCTTTCCTGTACGGATCCCTTTCCTTGCTTCAAAACTGCCCCTTTGTTTGGTAGGGCCCTGAAGTGAGTGCTGTGCACACCCAGAATGTAGAGCTTTCAGTCCTGAGTTGCAGCCAATGAAGTCTCCACCTAGACTCAACTCAATTCATACAGTTTCTCCCAAACCAGGTTGTTCACTGTCTTTCCATGCCTCTGGGCTTTTCAGCCAAACCCTCTCATTGACTACCTGTGAGACTTCGCTGGTTGGTGCACCCCTGGCAAGAGGAAGCCTCCAAGCAGCTCCTGGCTAACAAGCGGGTCAGCAGCTGCCCACCTCGGGTGCGATACAACAGATGTGCCAGTCCTGGAGGCCCAGCGACTCAACCTGGTGTGCACAGTGGAACTTTCTTCCCTCCTTCATGCTGCTCCCATACTCCCTTCCCTGTTTGTGCTGTCTGAAATCCGCACTCACTCACTCACTCACTCCTCTCCATGTTTGCACCCAAAGTTCTTCCATGGTGGGAGCAAGGAGATAACACCATTACCTACTCTGCCGCCATCTTCCCTCCTTCCTTACTCTATGTCTTTTGATTGGAGAATTTAATCCATTTACATTTAAGGTTATTATTGACTGGTATTTAATTACTTTCCTTTGTACCTGTGTTCCTCTCCCCCTCTCTCTCTCTTTTTCTTTTTTTTACAGCATTCCCTTTGGCATCTCTTGCAATGCTGGTTTGGTGGACATGTATTCTTTTAGTCTTCTTTTGTCTGAGAAACTCCTTATTTCACCTTCCATTTTGAAAGAGAGCCTTGCTGAGTAGAGTAGTCTTGGTTGCAGACATTTGTTTTTTATTGCTTCAAATATTTCTGCCATTCCCTTCTCGTTTGTAGTGTTTCTGTTGAGAAATCAGTTGATAACCTTATCGGAGTTTCCTTGTATGTTATTTGCTGTTTTTCTCTTGCTGCCTTTAGGATTCTCTCTTTGTCTTTGAATGTTGCCATTTTAATTATGATGTGCCTAGGAGTGAGCCTTTTTGGCTTCATCATCATTGGGACCCTCTGTGCTTCCTGGACTTGCATGACTCTTTCTCTCATCAGGTTAGGAAAATTTTCTGTCATTACTATTTCAATCAGGTTTTCTATCCCGTGCTTCTCTTCTTCTCCTTCTTGTATCCCTATGATATGGATATTGTTTCATTTCATGTTGTCCTGCAGTTATTTAAACCTCTTCATTCTTTTTAACTCTTTTTTTCTTTTTGTTGTATTGTCTGGACATTTTTTTCTATGTTGTCCTCTATTTCACTGATCTGATCCAATCCTCTGCTTCGTTTAGCCTGCTTTTGACTGATTCTACTGTGTTATTCAGTTTATAAATTGTATTCTTCATTTCTTCCTGGTTCTTATTGATAGTTCCTATGTCCTTTTCAATGCTGGTGTAGTTCTCTATAAGTGCCTTGTAGCTTCTTAGAATTCTTTGTAATTCCCCTGGAGTTCATTGTAGTTTTCTCTGAGTTTGTTAAGTTAATTGAGCTTCCTTATAACCATTCATTTGAATTCCATATTTGATAGTATGATTACCTCTGTTTCACCTAACACTATTTCTGGGGATTTCTCTTTTCTTTTCATTGGGAAGTTGTTTTTGTGTCTCCCCATGTTGGATATTTCTTCTTGTTTGTTTGTTTTTCTTAGATTTGTCTGCTTTGATTTCCTGCCTTTGTTATATGAGATTCTGTATAGGAGACCTGGGGAATTCAGTAGTGCAGTCTTTTTTATTTCTTGTGCTTGATGCTCTTGAGATGCCCTTTATGCCGTTTGTTTAAGTGTCTGGTTGTATTTCAGTTACTCGTTGGTGGAACCTTCCCTCTGGACTCTGCCCACCACATCTTGAGTTCTTTTGTGGAGATGCTGTTAAAACATAAACACACAACCCAGGCAAGAAACCCACACCCTCAAAAGTATCCCCCACCCACTATTCCAGTATCAGCAACAAATGAATCAGTATTAATATAGATGTAAAGAAGTTAAGACTATTATACTATATGAAAAACAGATAAGGGTTGTTTTAACTAAAAGTAAGATGATTTCTGAGAGGGAAGGTGGTAGAATAATAAAAGTAGCAAGTGGGGTCAAGGCTATGTGAGACAATAATATTTATATTGTATGTTGAAAAAGGGAGGGAAGAATGCAGAATGAAGTGAGAAAGTGGAAGTGTATAGTATTGTGTTTAAATAGCAGTTATATATTATATATTAGCGTGAGAGGGAGGATAAAAAAACAAACAAAAAAAATTAAAGAAGAATAGGAGGGAGGGGAGGTACAAAACAGATTAAGGGAAGAGTTTTTCCACAGTAGAACCCGTGGGCGCTGTCTTCTTCTTCTGGACCCACCCCTAGTCAAAATTCCATGGGTTTCAAATATTTTCCTGTCTGTCTGTCTGTGAGGAGATCTAGCTGGATTCTGAGGCTGCTATTGTCTTACTCTTGGGACTGCCACAGCTCTCTGCTATGTGCCTCATTGAGTTGAGCCCCTTCACCCCCTGTTCCTGCGGCACCCTCCAGACTTCCTCAGGCTTGTCTAGATACTCTGCTGGCAAGCCAGTGCACATGCCCTTAGTCCCTGCCCAGTCTCGGGTCCTGTCTCCACTCCTGCTCCAAAGAAGTCCATGTGTTGCATCCAGACTGCAGCACTAGCTTGCATCCCTGCCTGGCAGACCCTTTTTGTGCACCTGTATGTACTGTGATGCCTGCCTGGGGTCCCTACTGAGTCTGGAGTTCTGCCACAGCTTTCCCATATGGGCCCCTCTCCCCAGCTCAGCGCTGTATTTTTGTTTGGTGAAGCCTTGATGTAGGCACCCGGGGCACAAGGTTGCCAGCCCAGGGAGTCTGCACCTAGACTAAATTCATATAGTTTCTCACAGTCCAGGCTGTTCACTGTCTTCCCAGGCCTCTGGCTATTTCAACCAAAACTTCTCACTGACTCCCTCTGGGGTTTTGCTGGTCAGGGAGTCTATGGCAGGGGGAACTTTCCAAGCAGATCTCTGCTAATAAACCAGTCAAGCAGCTGCCCCTTTCAGGTATGGTGCAGCAGAGGGGCTGGGCTGGGAAAGCTAGCAACTCCACTTGGAGAGCGCAGGCCAAACTCTCTGCCCTCTTTCACACTGCTCCCATGCTCCTGTCCCTGTTCGCCCTATTTGAAATCCACACTCACTCACTCCACTCTAGTTTGTACTCCAAGTCCTCCCATGATGGGACCAAGCATACAACACTGCTACCTACTCTGCCACCATCTTTTTCTCTCTTTTCTCGAATGGTCCATCTTTTAATGTGTTGATGTAAACTAGGACTTTTAAAAATTTATATGAGTTGATGGTCCTTGGACCATAACTAAATCCTTCTAGGTGATAAAAATCCTATTCTTTAGCTAAAACATCTGTTTTATTCTGACTTTTTTCTAGCCTTATTCCAGCATTTAGTGGCCTTCATTTAAAATACAATTTTACTTATAAGTTGAATTAGTCTTTTCCCTTCTATTTTTTCTCTCCTGGTAAAAAGAAATAAATAGACTTTAAAATTGGAGTGCCTCATCCCACTGCTTAGAAAAGATTAAATTGTTCAAAATGTTATTAATCCTTGTATTAGTTCACCATCATGGCTCAGTAGGAGCAAAGGGCATTTTTGTAAGTAATTTAGAGTAAGCAGTCACTGAGCAAAAGAGTATTTAGTGGAACAGTATCTTTAATCATATTTGTTTGTATATCTTTTAATTTATAAATGTGGTCCCTATCATCATCACTAGTGCTACTTAACAAATGAATTTCTCCAACCTATGATTCCTCGTTGACAGAAGAATGCTGAGATGCAATTGCTTTGTGGTAAATAGCCTGTGGGAAACAAAAGAATGTGGGGAGCAATCCTGGACCAAGAATAATCAGGGTGTTGAAGAGTTATTCCCCTGAAAGATGCTCTGCCTCATTCCACCAGTGTTAACTAAGCCCCAAAGACACATCTGCCAGTTACAGAGCCACTGTCAACCCCAGAGAGAACCATGTAGGCCAAACCAGTCACTTCCGTTATCTCCTCATTTCCACCAAGTTCTAGTGACTTTGGGGCAAAACCACAGCTATTTTAATTTTTTAGAAAAACTCTCGAGGTATTCAAGATGGCTGCAAAATAGATGAAAGCTGTGTTCACTTGCTTCCAGCCCCAAACTGGATTTACATCTGAACTGCCAAACAGTCTACTGAGTGCTGGCTGATAGAAAATATTATAACCAAGGAATATGGAAGGTGCTACATAGAGATTGATAAGATGGATTGAGACATGGAGGGGGAAAGCCCTTGTATGCAGCTGCAGCAGCAGCTGAGACACAAGATAGACATTATGGCTGCTAGCTCCCTCTCATCTAAGAGTGAAGGATCTTAAGCCCACACAGGTATCCTCAACCCACAAAAGAGACAGGAAAAGGAGTCAATATAGCATTTGGCATTGTGAATCAGTAGGGATTCACCTCACCTGAGAGACTCAGAGCATACTCTCCCAGGGTAGATCACCCCTAGTGTTACATCACAAGCCTGGAGAGTTCATGGTCCAGACTCTGAGGGACGGAAAGGCCACACTGTCATACTTGGTTCCTGTTGAGAGATCTGCTGATTACACCCAGCAGTGACTTATGGGGGCCCTCTAGTTCCTGGTAAGGCTTTAGGTGGAGACCTAGACAGTCTGAACTGTGTGGCTTGGGAAACAGGATTGGTCTTACCAACTTTGAGTGCACAGTTGGCTTCCCTCCCCCCACCTGTTGAGTCACTCCTGATGCTGAGTTCAGAGACACAGAGGAGTTGTGTGCAGGGCTAGAACTTCCGGCCCATCCTGCTGTGTTCGGTTGTGCATCACACCAAGTTGGGACTTTCAGCCCTGACCTACTGTGTTAGGAACTCCCACAGAGTAGGGTCTTTTGGCCCCACCCTGCTGAGATCTGCTCTATGGAGAGATTGGAGTGTGGCACAGGGCTGGTATTTTCGGACCCATCCTGCTTTATTTGGCAACAGGCCATGGAACCACACAGAGCTGAGATTTTTTGACTGTGTTTCTTAGGGAGCTTATATTTGGGCTGTATGGCTACATTGTGAGGAGGCAAATCCAACCTCCCCTGAGAGTTCAGCATGTGTTACCCTGGGAAAGAGAAGAAGTGCTTGCTCCCCTCCTACTTGTTTATTGGCACCACCCCTAATGAGAAACTATTTAGGTCACCTCTGCCAAATCCTGGATACCTTGACTGGTACAGCTCAGAACAGGAAATTTCTCAGTGCATGACCCTTAGAGGCTATTGTCTGGGAATGGGACAAAGAACTTAGTCTCCTTCTTTGGAACAGGCTGGCATCATCCACAGCAGGAAGCTCTTTTGATCTATTCCCTTCAACCCAGGGCAGTTGAGCTGGCTTCTGAAAAGTCAATGACTGGCTGTACCCACCCTGAATTTGTGGCAAGTCCCCATGAGGGAACTAGAACTGGAGAGTCTGGCAGAGACTGAAGGGGCTACTTTCTTCTCATTGAGTGCCTGACTATGTGATCTCCAAGAAGGGAACCTATTAGTTCTATTTCAAGTTGCCTGGGTTCATCATACAGTCTCTCATCAAAAGGCCCCAGAGAAAGACCAGGTAATCTCAGGGAGAGGCAGACTGGCTGAAAAGTGAAAGTGGACCTCAGGGAACCTCAGGCTTTATACAGAGCTGTCCCCAGCTCTAAGCAGGAAGAAGCTGAACCTTTTACACAGATTGTCCCCACTACCGCAAAGGTCTAGTAAATACATGTACAAACAGTGAATAGCATAGTAGCTACAGACAGGTAGTCCAAGGCTGGGTACACACAATGTTTGATGAAGACCTGTACCTGAACCCCACTCCAGTACATCCAGAGCCAACAAAACCTCTGGTGGGCTTCAGACCGCACCAGAGCTCAACCCAACTAGCTACACAATGAGCATTGATAAGGACTGCATTGAATCTATAAGTTGCTTTGGGTAGTATGGACATTTTAATGATGTTGATTCTTCCCATCCATGAACATGGTTATGCTTCCATTTATTTGTATCTTCCTTAATTTCTTTCTTCGGTGTTATGTAGTTTTCTGAGTATAGGTCTTTCACCTCCTTGGTTAAGTTTATCCCTAGGTACTTTATTTTTCTTGTTGCTCTTTAGTAAATGAGATGTTTTTTTCTAGTTTTTATCTCTGATATTTTATTGTTGGTGTATAGAAATGCCTTCAATTTTTGAATATTGTCTTTTTACCCTGCTATTTTGCCAAATTCACTTATTATGTCAAGCAGTTTTTTAGTGGAATTTATAGGGTTTTCTATGTACATTATCATGTCATCTGCAAATAATGACAATTTTACTTCCTTTTTTCCAGTTTATTTCTCTTTCTTGTCTGATTGCTGTGGCTAGAACTTCCAAGACTATGTTGAATAGGAGTAGGGAGAGTGGACATCCTTGTCTTGTTCCTGACCGTAGGGGAATGATTTCAGTTTTTGCACATTAAGTATGATGTTGGCTTCAGGTTTCTCATATGTGGCCTTTATTATGTTGAGGTATGCTCCCTCTATTCCCAGTATGTTGAGTGTCTTCACCATAATTGGGTGTTGTACTTTATCAAATGCTTTTTCTGCATCTATTGATATGATCATGTGGTTTTTGTCTTTCATTTTGTATAAGTGGTGTGTTACGTTTATTGATTTGCAAATATTAAACCATCCTTTTATCCCTCGGATGAATGCTACTTGATCGTGGTGTATAATCTTTCTAATGTATTGCTGGATCCAGTTTGCCAATATTTTGTTGAGGATTTTAGCATCTATGTTCATCAGCGATATTGGCCTGTATTTTTCTTTTTAGGTATACTTTATTGGTTATGATGTTACAGTAGTTTCAGTTATTTTCCTTTTGCTCCCCTTTACCCAATAACCCCCTTCTCTCCAGCAATCCCACCCCGTTTAATTCATGTCCATGAGTCAAGCATATATGTTCTTTGGCTTCACCCTTTTCTATATTATTCTTACCTTTCCCGTGTCCATTTTTGTATTTAAGAATTATGCTTCTTAATCCATGCACCATTTCCTCATTTTCCCCCATCCCCCTCCAAGCTGAAAACCCTCCAAATGATCCCCGTACCTATGATTCTGTTCCTATTCTAGTTCGCTTAGTCGGATTTTGTTTTTTTTTTTGTTTTTTTTAAGATTCAGTTGTTGATAGTTGTGAGTTTGTTGTCATTTTAATGTTCATAATTTTGATCTTCTTTTTCTTAAGTAAGTTCCTTTGACATTTCATATAACAATGGCTTGGTGATGATGAACTCCTTTATCTTTACCTTGTGTGGGAAGCACTTTATCTACCCTTAATTCTAAATGATAGCTTTCTTGGATAGAGTAATCTTGGTTGTAAGTCTTTGCTTTTCATCATCTTAACTACTTCTTGCCAGTTCCTTTTTGCCTGCAAAGTTTTTCTTGAGATATCAGCTGATACTCTTCTAAGCACCTCTTTGTAGGTAACTCTCTGCTTTTCTCTTTCTACTTTTCAGATTCTCTCTTTATCTTTACCTTTGGTATTTTAATTTTTATGTGTCTTGGTGTGGTCCTTTTTCAGTCTAGCTTGTTTGCGACCCTCTGTGCTTCCTGGATTTGCATGACTTTTTCTCTCATCAAGTTAGGAAAGTTTTCTGTCATTACTTTTTCAAAAAGGTTTTGTATCTCCTGCTCCTCTTCTTCTCCTTCTGGTATTCCTATTATGCGAATATTATGTTTCATGTTGTCCTGCAGTTCTCTTAAAACCTGTTCATTCCTTAAGTCTTTTTTCATTTTGTTGCACTGTCTGGGAATTTTTTTTACGATGTCCTCTAACTCACTGATCTGATCTTCTGCTTCCTCTAGCCTGCTTTTAATTCATTCTATTGTGTTCTTCAATTCAGAAATTGTGTTCTCCATTCCCTCCTGGCTCTTATTGATCGCTTCTGTGTCCTTTTTCAATGCTGGTGTAATTCTTAATAAGTTCATTGTAGTTTCCCTGGAGTTCTTTGTAGTTTTCTTTGAGCTCACTGAGCTCATTGAGCTTCTCTTTAATCTATGTTTTTAATTCCATGTCTAATAGTTTGCTTTCCGTTATTTCATTTCGCACTCTTTCTGTGGGTTCCCCCTTTCCTTCTGATGGGGGGTGTTTCCCTGTCTCCCCATTTTTGTGACCCTTCTTGTTTGTTGCTGCTTCTTAGATTTATCTGCACTTTCTGGATCTGCCCCTGGTGTCATCAGATAATGTACCAGTCTGGGCCTAGGCAGCCTATTGGATACTACCAGAGATCTACTGCTTTTGTCTGTTTCCTTTAGTTGTTATTCTATTCAATTTGTGATCAGCCATCAGGCTTAAACACTGATGGTGGGGAAGATTTATTCCTGTAGGCAGGGCTTTTGCTTCCCTTCAGGCTGGTTCCTCTTGGAGGGGAATGGTCTGCCTGCAGTATGGGGAATGAGTCAGCCTTGGGACCTGGTCAGCTGCTCCCTCAGTTCTCTCCTCAAAGCCACTGCCCCAAATTCTCCCCAAGTGTCTCTAGTCCTCTCTTCCCTCCCTCTGCTTGAGTCCAGGGTAAGTGGGTGCAAAAATATTTTCATACATGATCTGCTTAAGAGCTCTTTTTCTATAGCTCTTTCTTTTAGGTCAGCAAAAAACCCTGTGGCTTTTTGCTTTTCACAGCTGGATACTATTTTACTTTCCACTCTATTGTAGACTGGGAAGCCCAGCTGGGGGTTTAGACTCTGCCCTCCTCATGGGGAACACCCAGCTGTTTCTCAATCTCTTCAGCTGCCACCCGTGGGAGCCCAGCAAGCCCTTTCACGTCGTCACACTTCCTACCTGTTATGTTGTGATAAAGCGGCCTTTTCTGTCTCTCCGTGGTTATAAGACTTATCTCCAGCTAGTGTTCAGTTGGTTATTCCAGATGAATCCTCCTCAATTAAGTTTTAAGTCCAGATTTGTCCTAGGAGGAGATTAGTGTAGCTTCCACTTACTCCTCCACCAATCTTGGATCCCAAGATATCATTCTTTATGACTGAGTCATATTTCATTGTGTAATATATATGTACCCAACTTTTTTATCCACTCATCTATACCTATGTTTTAAAAAGGGAGTAGGAGAATGTTAAAGCCGAGAGCCTCCATCAATGCTGATTTCAGGTACAGATATGAGATGTTCTGATGCAGAACTGAACTGAAAGTAGTGACCATGGTATTCATTGTTCAGAACACACCAACTGAGTTGAGAGAGGGTGACTAGAGAGGAAAAATAATGAGCTGGTTAAATATGAGTCTGGAACTGGACAGAAATGAATTCCAATTATTGTTTGGTGTGACCTTTGCAAAGTATTTAATTTTCTAAGCTCTATGTTTCTTATTCCCCCTGGCTGGTTTGGCTCAGTGGATTGAGCGTCGGACTGCGAGCTAAGTGTCGCTGGTTCGATCTTCCAGTCAGGGCACATCAGAGAAGGAAAACTCTGACTCCAAAAAACCTCCGCTGCCTTGCGGCATACCTCTTCAGGGGAAAGGCTAAGGGAGTAAACCCCGACAGAAAATCCGGAGCCGGAGTCCCTAAGGCGGTTTGACGTTGTAGTCAACACCGGCAACTCCTGCGGCGCATCTGAAGCCAAGCTGTATTGACTCCGTCTTTCCCTTGGACCCTTCAGCTGCGAAGAGAGGGGGGGTCTGCTGCATGGGCAACAGCAGACCCTCCATATCACCCTGCCCAGGCTCTGTAGCTTCAGCTTCACTGGAGAGGACACTTCAGCGTCATCGCAAGATGTCGATTCAACACGGGAGGAGACAGATACCGTGTCACTCCCGAGTCGGACTGCACAACCATTCTTGGCGGTGCAGATAGACTCTTAAGAAGCTACACCATCGTCTCTCGAGATGGACGGCTGCCGACGACCGACGACGATGTTTCTTATCCATAAATACATACCTCTAAGACTGTCATGAACATCAGGTAACTTATGAAAAGGTAATATATTTAAAATACCTGTTTCATAAGAAATTTCTAACTTTTGCTGGTCATTGTTATTGGTCATTATTAGTCAGTGTTTACTATGTTCTAGGCACTTTTCATGTATTTATAGGTTTAGTTCTGACAAACATAACGTGAGGTAGATTTTATTGGAAACACACACACACTATTTTAATGTTTTTGAAACAATTATTATGATATAAAGAGGTATTAGTTGAAATGTTAAAAAACCAGAGTTATAATTTTATAGCTTTAGTGCTATCAGCCGCTCTCTGGGGATGTGAGGCAGGCAGAACTGTATTGTGTCCTGGTCTCCTGGGTAGTGCCATGTGCTCTTATTATGTCTGTGTGTCAACTGAAATGACATTTCCTAGAATCATACACTTAAAGTAAGCAATACATTGGTGATTGCATAGTTCTTTATCCCTCACACATTCAATGGAATTTTAGAAAGGGTTAATTTCTAAAAGTCACTTGCTAATTTGATAAAAAGTATGGACTAGAATGTAGGATGTTTGATTTAATTTCTGAACAGGGTGACGGGGACTGAGGGACGTACAAATATGCCCATAGATTGACTGCTGTTGCTCCCAGAGCCACTGTGCTCATGTCACAGAAGCCTGCTCTGTGGGCATGTTCTGGGCTGAAGGTCCATGCTGGCTGCTGCTTCAGTCATTGTTCACAAGCAAACTAGCTTTGAAGAGAATTCCTGTGATGGAAACAATACAATAAGATAAGTGCTTCCTAAGTTAGGCATTTCCTGTGACGAGACTCACATACTGTGTCCTGGGCTTTCTCTGGAGATACAAGGTTGAATTTCAGACCCCTTCAGAGTTTGTGTGGGTGTGTGTACTGGGGTTGGGGCCATGTTGGGAGGGCTCTTCTAGGAGGTGGATTTGGTTCTCTCTCACCAAATCCCCAAAGGGTATAATTTCGTTAAGTCCCCCTATCTCCCGCCATTTGCACTCTTCCCCAATATTCTTATTTTGACTCATTCTGCTTTAGGAAACTTACTGATGCCAGCCATTCCTACCTGGTCTTCACTCCTGCTCCTGGGCCTGAAGTTAACGAAGTCTTGGAAGTGCATTGACTGGGCTCTGAGCCTCTGTTTGGCTGCTGTCCAGGGTCCCAGAGCCCATTTCACCACCATGGATTTGGTCCTGGCTTCATGTATATTTTCCAACAATCCTCTAGGGAAGGGTTGCATTTAAACTTTTTGTCTCTTATGGTGCACTCTGAGATGTCATAATGAGCTTTCATGTTGTGAAATCAGGCTGGTAACAATGGAAACAGGGCCCTCCGTTCTGCCAAAACCTACTGTTGGTTTGCACAGGGACAGTGTGAAGCTGAGTTAGAAATAATCATCATGTCAGTACATATGTGTGGAGCCCAATGACAACATCTGTTAGACCATCTCCCATTCAGGACCATCCATGACTGCAGCTACCATCTGTCCAGCTGCTGGTGACAGCTGTTCTTGGGGATAAGTGGCCACTGTTACAATTGGGCTGCAGTCTCTGATCACAGAGCAGAGAGCCCTGAACTCACTTCTTGGTGCCAGCAGAGCCTCTGGCCTCGTGTTCCCACCAAGGCTGTTCTGATGACATGCTGTTATGTCTAGTGATCTCTATCATTGGGCAGACAATTCCTGGGCACAAAACTTATCGTTTTCCTATCCTTAGCTCTGAGCCTAAAGCATGGCCTCATAGTTCTCAGTTATTATTTGTTGATCTGGGTCAAAATGCCCAACCTGGGATTTGGATAATTTGGTGGGATAGTTCCTGTATTCAGAAAAGAATACAAAGCTGGCCATCACTGCGAGAGCTTATTATATCCTTCATTTATGCATTTCAAAGTTTCTCCTTGCTCAATCTGTATAAAGAGATCTTGTTTGAATGCTGGGAGTGATAATGGCAGGTTTATGGACCTGGCCAAGTGCAGTGAGAAGAGTGAGACAGAGGAACAAACCTGTAATGAGGAATTTGATGAACATCATTAAAAACCAAAGTTTGGTGTCAGAGGCTGAGCTGGAGAATAATTATACCTCTTTACATAAAAATCAAGTGCAACAATGGTTCACAAGGACACATCTTACCCAGTGTCTGAGTCCTACATACCCAGATATGTTTACTGGAAAATGTCTGGGCCCATTGTAGACCATTTGTTACCTTAATCAGTGGGCACCTCATCATCTCGGATAAAGAAAAACAGGGCACTTAGGCAGCAATTACTACCTACATGGCATAATGACCACCTTGTCTTTGCCTTGTAATAAGTCGGTACCCAACCCAAGCTCCTACGTAGGTCTGTGTCCCTTGAGTGAGGAGAGTTTAAGTAATTGTCTTCAGGTTATGGGGTGGTCCTCATGGGACTATGTGGGGGTGATGATTAGGAGCATCAGATGTGGAACCAGACAAAGCCTGGTGAATATCCAGCTTGTGCTTCTTGGCCTTGGGCTGGTTACCTAATGCATTTGATCTGGAGTATCTCTATAGAGCTGAGGTGACAATAAAATACATTTTGTGGGCCAGTGCCCAGTGCCATGCTATGTAATTGGTGGTAGTAGCAGTAACACCACAGGTCATAGTAATGGGAGTGATGTGGGAATGATGATGGGATCCATTGTCAGTGGGAGGACATTTTGTCAGCAATGTAGGAGGAGGCAAGTAAACCAAAATCCAGGAACCTGGCTGTTGTCAGGAAGAGAAACTCCTTTCTCTGGGGGGTATTGGGACTCAGAGGTGTCTGGATGAGTTTGCAAGTGGGAAGAAAAAACTGGGTATATGAAGATGTATATGAAGAGAGTGCCCTGTGGGCACTCTATTTGCAGGTAATATGAATGTGTGGCCAGTAGATCAGATTATCACATTGCAGTCATTTAACTTTGGTTTCTTTCTCCAGGCTTTTTTCACTGTAATTTAATTTTATACCTCACCTCAGGTTTTCCATGGGTCATGAAGGAAATTGTGATTTTTCATATTTACGAGTTGAACTGACTCCATCCCAATAAGTCCATTAGCCCATAAGGAGAATTGTTAATTTTATTGAGGATGCTTGCAGGTCTTTAATGTAATCTTATTTTTTCTGTTAGATTACAAACTCCCTGAATGTAGTGATTTGGTTGCAGTTTATAAAAACTCTCTGTGGCATTTAGCACAGCAACCTGGAAGTGAATATTCAGTAAGTACATGTTTACTCTTGATTTAGAGTCACACAAATTTGGGCATCAGTACTGCCCTGAGAACTTACCATTATCAGCATTGAACTTACCACTCCATCATATATTTGGAGCTACAAGTATTTCTGTAGGCTATCAAAATGTCACTACATTTGTCTATAACAAAACTGGAGCATGTCTTAGAGGATGTTAAATGTCAGGGTTCCTGTGTCTGTAAGAACACACAGCTGGGGGTCTATCTCAAATACAGCTGACACAGAACTTAGCTAAGGTGTCTTGCTACACAGGAAGTGACATGTAAAATCACATCTTGAGACCCTAAATTTCTGGGAATTTGTTGGATGCTGGAAATTAGGAAGTCCTAGAAATGAGGTGAAGTTGACCAAAGCAAATGTGTCTGAATAACCCAAGGAAGGGCAGGTTCTCGGTTAACCACCCCAACAACCAAGGGCAAGGCTGCAATCCAACATATGATCCCGAGCTGTCTTCCTGGTGAGTCACTGTGGCTATGTTTCCTCCTCATTGGGTTGTAAAGTAGTATTAGAATGAGCTTTCATGTTCTAAACCCAGTGACTACATCTCAATCCTTAGTAACACTCAGGAAATTGCAATTTCTGGTGGATAAATAAGACTCTCTTCTGCATACCTAAGAATTAGTCAGCAGAACTCTGAGCATGTGTACTCAACTGTGAGGTAGGAAGCAGCATCTATGACTTGTTCTGGAACCAGAGGGTGCATGAAAGCTACAGTAGCCACCAGAACCCCAGCAGGTATGGGTGCAGGGTCAGGGTGGTAAGAGATGAGGGTCCAGCTGTCATCCAACTCACTTGAATTGGCTCCAATTCCAAGGAACTTAGTCCTTTCAACCACCTTCTACTTTTAATGTGAGGTGAGCAAAGTCTCACACGGAGTAGGTGGGAATCTGGGTAGGCTGAGTAGGCTCAGCCCAGGTGTCTGACTCAGGCCCATGCTCCTCAGTCTCACAGTATCTGGACTGCACTCAAAACCAAGGTGATCTCAGACCCCAGTCATTCTCAGACAGTCTCCTTTCTGGAACAGCAAGTTCAATGTTGATTTATTTATAAGATAAGATTAAAGTTTTCCTAATTTTTAAACCTTAACACCTTAACAGGTTAGAGTCAAAATGTTCCTATAAACTTTATGTAAGCCTACACAATCACATAAGGTTTTTAATGTTATTTTTATTTTATAAATACCGGAAGCTCCTAACAGGAATAATCAGAGAAGGCATGCATATTATTTGCCACTACTTTAGGAATTTATTCAGACCTTTGATAAAACATGACCACTTATAGATTATCTGGTTTTCTTCAAGCAGTGTGCATTTCTGTGGCAGATAGAATAAGAAAGGTCTTGTCAGAGAGCTTGCAGTCTGGTAACAAAGTGACGGTATGTTTACCATAGTTATCCTGAAGTTGGAAAATGAATGTATCATAGGAGACGGCTGAAAAAAGATGAAAAACTAATTCAGTTAGGTCAGTTCTAGCTCTCTGCTTCCTTGGTACTTGGACATTTCTAAGCAGAATCCTTGCTACATCAGGCCTGAAGTTTCTTCCTGAGTCCTCACCAGTCTCGAATCATCACAGGCCATAGCCTTATTTTCCTTCAACCTTACCCATGGTTACAATTGATAATCTTAAGACAGACCACTTTTACTGTAAGGGAAATTTTTTCAAATCAAAATTAAAGTTATATATCATTATGGTATTTTTGGAAATCATTTGTAAGCAAATTGTTAGGACTATAAAAATCTATACCATAGGCTTTACAGTCCTATCTTTTATATATTTTTTCTTTAGAAAGATTATAAAATTCTATCTATTTACATAATAATTTTCAAAACTATTATGGCAAGAAAAATGTGAGAATATCTATTTCCCCAATATCTATTTAAAGACAGAGCTGAAAATAAAGAAAATAAAAAAACTAATTACAAGGGTATCTCATTAAATCCTCTTTAAAAACTAAGGACAAAATAACCTCCTTTTTCAAAAGTGAAATATAAACTACTCTGATGATAATTATGCTGCTACTGACTAATAAAAGGGTGACGCTAGCACCAACATAAAACTTTCTTGAAAATATCACTTTCTATTTCAAATTATAAAAATGTTTGAACATACTATCTTTGTTATTTTTTATAGGTTTTTCTGTCCTGGAATTCTTTCTTCTGTCTAGATTTTGTGGGTGCATCAGCTGCTTGGTAGTCTCTTCTGGGAACCACATGGCCACATGACTTTATATTTCATCTCATTTATATTTTCTTGATTACAGGCAGGGGTGTAATGTCCTGCTTTGGACATTTAGCTTTGTCTTCTTTCTAAATTCTTCTTTCCATTTTCTCATGATAAAAGGAAACCTTTTAACCACTATACAAATTGTATTACATAGTTGAAACATGATAAACAGATGATACTCAGTGTTTCACCTGGGACCAGGGCCCCTCTGTACATGCTGATTGTTCTGGGTTGCTGCACCTGCACATGGAGAGCACAGGTTCCTCATGAATGCTGCCTTGCTAAGCCAACTCCCTTAGAAAAGGTGTTTCTTGCTCCTACATCTCAGTTCTTGGTCTCAGCTCAACAACTGCCTCCTTCACACAGTCATACCCAATACTAATAACAACCACTTCCAAAACCTGTCTCAAATAGCTTTCTTCTTCCTCTGCCTCTCTTACACTATTAATTCTATGCCACCATTTCACTGACTTTACTGAAACTAGTAATTTTCTCACCATTAAGGCATACATTAATGGTCTACACTCAGCCAGTGTCAATGGTCATGTCTCTGTCTGCATTTTGTGGTCTCTCAGCTCTATGTGACAGATGAGCTTGAATCTTTGGAGTTATCTCCTTAGATATAGCTGTGTTGCCCAACAGATGTCATCAAAGAGAAATGAGTTGACATCCTGGTATAAACATCCACAGGAAAAAAGGCAAACAGCATCATCCTTTGAAAAAAATACTTAGCAGATAATGAGGGATCTGAGTTCTTGCATCCACATACCTTCCATTGTCTGAGCTTTCACACAGCCTCACAATCATCCCTGCAGCATGGGTGGGTGATCACGAAAATGTTTCTTCCAGATACTAGGTCAAAGCAATGTGAAAAAATTGACTTAGTGTTCTAGAGGAAAGTGTGTGCGCCACAAGTGTGTGGGAGTGTGCATGTATGTACATTTGCATACGTGTGTACATGCGCCTATGTGCAGCTATGTGCACGTGTATGTGCATTCAACATTCATGCATGTATGGATGTGTGTGCCTCACCCCACACATGTTCTCCCACTTCAGGATGGCTAGCCAGGTGAGATGTGTAACAAGGCGTCTTGTGTTGTAACAGATATTTTGCCTCCCCTTGTGCTGCTGGGACCACTTGACTCTCACACTACAGTCTCAGGTTCCCTTGTTCTCTGGGAATATTTTTCACCAGAACTGGAATTACTTCCAAAGAGATGATCATCGGCATTAAACCTTACCTTGTGAAAACAGGAGATAACTGTACTGTCACTCATGCTCTGTGACTGAAAAAAACCTTCATTTTCTGAAAAAAAATTACACCCTGACCTTAGAACTTGCCATGTGCATTTTTTTAAGGAATAGCATGTTGAAGCAGATTTTTATGGATTTATAAAGACTCAGGATAACAAAAGAATGAGAAAAAATCTGATTTCTTGAATTCCCAGTGACATGCCTGATCACACATGACAGAATTTACTTATAAGTGATCTCTTTAAACACTTCCTCATGTCCCAGGGACAGACCAGGAATGTGGTCAGTGGCACCAGGATGGACTCAACTACTCCTCTCCAGCAGCACATGTCATGTGTGCAGCTGAAGGTGCCAAGAAAAGACAGTGGCCAACACAAATGGTCTCTTCTTTGTTCAGTTTTAAAAAAATTAGTGAGAGATCCACATACTGTTCACCCTGTTTCTCCCAGTGTGACTGTTCTCTCTTCTCATGGGCATTCCATGCCCTTTTTCACACTTACAAACTCACCTTGTTTCCAGGACCTGTTTCGTCCCAGAAACAACCTGGTGGTGAGTAAGGGGGTACCTGCTATATGTCTCCCTGTTACTGTTGTTAGTTGGGGGAGGGTTAAACCGGGTCACAGTGAATATCCATTTCAGCTCTAATTCTGGAGAGGGAGATGATTAGTTTATAGAAAAGACCCAGTGTGTTGGAGTTACCTAATACTGGCCTGCAGCTTCACATTTAGTGACATCTGATGGGTAGCTTAGCCATGGTGGGAGCATTTACACCAAGGAAACTGGTAAATAGTACAAATCGAGGCTTTTACTTTTTTTTTCAGAGAACAGTTTCATGTGCATACCACTGGATAAATCTCAGCTATATTGTATATTGACAGTAAGTACTGGCCTTCATGTCCACCTGGATGTGTGAGAAATCTTGCTAAATGGAAAGAGTGAGGACATTTGTTTATGCACTTCCAGAGTTTTGCCCCTGAAAATAACAGAAAAATCCCATCTTTTCTCTAAGTACAAACTAAGTTCCCCATGGATACTGAGGAGAATATGAAACCTTTGCAGGCTTAGAAGGAGGGCAGTGGGAAAGAACAAATACTAATCATACAAAGGGTGAACTCTTATGGAGCATTTCTTGGATGGTTGCTTTTCTAAGGGCTTTGTGTATCTAAAAACTTATTTCATCCTTGCTACAGCCCTATTAGTAATAGTAATATTATTGCCAATTTACTAATGTAGCCATGTGATGTTAAGTTGTCAAACAGAATGCTTAAGTGGCAAAGACAGTTTTGAACCTAGCAGAACTGTCCTAGTTACCACTTTTCTCTATGCAAAGACAGACTTTTGTTCATCTCTCTATGAGTATAGGTGCGTATGTATTAAGTAAAAAATCCTTGCTCTTGCATTCTGCTAATTCTACTGATATAAAGAAAAATTAACAATGGTATATGTCCCCAAACATCTCAAAGTCTAATGGAACTGATATCTCAGCACCTAAAGGAGACAGCAGACCCTCCATATCACCCTGCCCAGGCTCTGTAGCTTCAGCTTCACTGGAGAGGACACTCCAGTGTCATCACAAGATGTCGATTCAACACGGGAGGAGACAGATACCGTGTCACTCCCAAGTTGGACTGCACAGCCATTCTCGGTGGTGCAGATAGATTCTTAAGAAGCTACACCATCGTCTCTAGAGACGGACGGCTGCCGACGACGACGAAAGGAGACAGATTCTATGAAGCCACCTGCAAGACTGGTGAAAAGACATATGAGGGACTGTTACCTGCAAACATGTGTCTTCCCAATGACTATTAATTTTATTAGTTTTTTATGCTATGCCTACTTCTAAAAAGGATGTATTTAAGAGGATTTTCAAAGATGTAGGAAAAGAGCCTCTTTGAAATGCCAACCATTCTTTGATTGAGACCTTCAGTCCACTTATTTCACAACAGTTTCTTTGTTCCTCATCTTCCCTGCTGATTCCTTAGACCAGGTGGAATCCAGTCATCTGTCTGCTTCACATCTGGGTCTACACAGTAGACACTGGTGAGAAACAGTTCACTGGCGGGACCTCTGAGGTCAACTGAACCCATCCTGCTACTCAGCAGGTATGCCTGGACCACTCTTTCTCCCTCTCCTAACACCAGTGTTTCATACCGTCTCTACACTTCTCACACCTCAGAGGTTTCCTTGTACACTCTCTCTTACAACTCGTAACTTTGCTTCCTGTTTGTCCAAAAAAAATGGAAGCAGACAGAAGGGGACATCCACAAGCTCTTAACCCTGCATGACTCACCCACCTGCATCAGTCCTTAGGGTGCAGGATGACTTGTCTCACCTTTTCTACTCTTGGGCACTAGGCTCCACCTCTACTTGCATTTCCAATTTTTCCCTCCCTAAAGGACTGATTTGCTCTTATTTCTACTGTATTAAAACATAATCTCTTTCCCTCTGGCTATTTATCTCCTTCCCTTTGAGCAAAACTCTTCAAAAGAGTGATCTCTACTCATTGTTTCCAAATCTAGTTCCCTGTCCTCTCTATCTAAGTTTACTTTCTTGATAATTCTTAGAATTTTTAAGAATAGTAATAATAATGATAAATATATGTATCCTATACCTCTCCTTTGAAGTATGTTCAATTGTCCACTTGACCTCTTTACTTGGTTACATAATAAATGTTCAAGCTTAACATGAAAAACACTGACATCGCCACTCCCCACAATCTGTTCCTCTCACAGTATTCCACACCCTACTTGAAGGCAATTCCAGTTTTCAACTTTTCATACCAAAAGCTTTGGCATCATTCTTGATTTTTGTCTTTATGTGACAATCAACAACCAATCTATCAGGAAATAATATAGGCTGTTCCTTGAAAATATTTCTAGAATTTGATGATCTTACATCTATGGCTACCTTCCTAAGCCACCACCTTGCTTGCATCTTTATGTCCTAAGGTCTGTTCTCAACAGAGAAATGAGAGTAACTTAGACTATATCAGTCTTCTGCTCAAAAATTATCAGTAGCTTCCCATCTCCCTCAGATAAGAATGTAAAAAAATTTTAAAAATACAGTTTATACACTGTTGATGAAAGGGTTAATTGGTACAGTCACATTGGAAGGTAGTTTGGTATTATAAATAAATATGAATATTTATATATTCTTTGATTCAGAATTTCCACTTCTAGGTATAAGTCCCAAAGAAATGATGACTATATATACTAAAAGACATGCATGAGAATATTAATAGCCATATTATTGTTACAACCCCAAATATCCACCAATAGTAGAACAGAGAAATTATCACATATTTGCAATATAGAATACTACATAGCAATGAAAGTGAATGAACCACAGCTATATGCAACATTATGAATTAATTGCACAAACAGTATTGGAAAAATGTATCACAGAAAGAGGATTATATTACTTCATTAATATAGAGTTTAAAATAGTCCCAGTTAATTCCTGGTGTTGGAAATCAAGATAATGATTACCTTTGGGGTATTGCAACTTGAAGGTGCCTGAATGGGCTTATAGGGTGCTAGTAATATTTTATTTCTTGATCTAGGTAATTATTACACAAGTGATGTTTGCTTGTTATCAACTTTTCACTATGTGCTTCAGCTGTCTATTGCTAGGTAACAAACCTCTCTAAGCTGAGTAGCTCAAAACAAATATCTTTTCCCCCATGAATACATTATTTAGGCAAGGTTTAGCATGGGAAAGTCATCTCTATCCTTTGCTTTGTGCTGGATTGAAGAGTGAGGATGACTTGGAGTCATTGGAGGATGTTTTCACTCACTGGTGTAGCAGTTAATGCTGGCTATTGGCTGGATGTACATGTGGCCTTTCTATATGACATTTTAATGACCTACTAACTTAATGTCACTTCCATCATATTCCAAATGGTCAAGGCAATTACAAAAGTCTGTCTAGATCCAAGGGGGAGGGACATACACTCCATCACTCAGTCAGAAGAATGTCAATGTCACCCATAGGAAGAACATGTGAGGTGGAATGTATTATTATTGTGGCTTTGTTTGGAAAATGCAATTTGTAGCTCCGTGTTATAGTTTTTAAAAAATAAGAAGCATCACAGTGATGGCAAGTTTAAAAATATAAAAATAGCAACCTCTTGTGGTTATTTTAAAGTACAGGGAGTCCATGGGACAAATAATCATCAAAAGTGCAATGTTGTGACCATCATAAGAAACATCTGCTGAGTCTCAGGGGTGTAAATGAATAGGCAAGACCCTTTCACATGGGAAGACACATACCTTCACTATAATTTCAATGCTGTTAACTCTGGGACATTCAGAGGGCTGACACAGTAGTTCTTGGAAGAATTGGTCTCTGATGGAAGGCTCCTAACAATATTACCCATCACACTGCTTCCCAGTGGGTGTTGCCTACTTTCATGTGGCCTAAATAGTCCATGTGTATTCACTGTGTCTCTCAATCTGTCGTGCAAGTCCACTGATTACTGGCCCCTGATGAGCCCCATTCTTGCTGTGCACATTATCATTATTTAAATAAGTGTGGTTCTTAGCCTTCCAAGTATACCACTCTGGAGGGTGTACAGATTCACCTGAAATTAAAGCAAACTGGGGCAGTGTACTTGGTAAGAGAATACAGCAGTGTGTCCTACAAAGAGCAGTGTCTCTGTCAGAGGAAAGCTATATTTAACTCACTTTTTTAATTGCTTTGGTGTAGCAATATGAGCATTGAAATTTAATCTCATAAGAACCTGCCACTTTTTATAAATCCCACACCATTCTCAGGTTAAAAAAATGTGTTTACCTCATTTCAGCTAAGAACAAATACTCTATCATGCAAAAGAAAATTAATAGGAAATAGATTACTTTAAAATGATGCCTGTTCCAGCAATACCTAAAACATGGACTAGATAAGTGAAAAAGTGGCACAATAAATGTGTTTGCACACTTACTTCCTCTGTCATGAACACACATGAAAGAGGGTTATGAGGTGTGTTTCTGTGAACTTGGAGCAGTAGCTACGTGGAGACTTTGAGAACATGTGCTTGTTTCTGTGCTTGTGTTCATGACGTGAGCAGTGTGAATGTGATGACCCATGTACAGGGATACCTCTAGCTGGAAAACTGTGTGACAGGTTTTCCTCAGAGCACTTTCTGCATATATATATATATATATATATATATATATATATATATATATATATATTTTAGTGAAAAGAAAAAGAATTGTTTATTTAACAGTTATATAGATTTAGTTATTTGCGGATTTCTGTTGTTAAGTCTTATGTTCTTTAAAACACCCATAAACACATATCCTTGCCTCCCCCCCTATCATACCAGGCTAGTTTTAGGAAAGTTAGAGAAATCATTTCCCTACTTTCCAAATACGGTTCAGCTTTACCAGCAGCTGCCAATCACTCAATTCTGATTGGGGAGGTCTTTTCTGTGTTATGGGGTCCACCAACTTTTAATCCAGAACCTCGTGGATTCTCAGCCTCCTTGTAAACTGCATAGTTATGTTGTTGGAACATTTTGGTCTGAATCCAAATATTCTTGCAAATTATTTCTTATTAGATCAGTAAGTAAAAATTCATGTTAATATGGATCCAGGAATGGCCAGTTTTTCATATTGTTGAAGATGATTCTTACTCTCTTTTCTGTATTCTCTACCAGCTCTCTCTTGTAACATTGTGAGGCTCTTCCCTGGCTTTGAGTTGAGTCCTCACTATGAGACATTGCCATTCTCTGTGGTGCAACAAGGAGCTTGTTGTGGGGGCTGTGCTGGGCACTCACACAGGTGTTTTCACTCCATTTTCACTTAACCTACTGAGGTAGATAATGTGAACCAGTAATCGGAACAAGGTTGACAAATTTGCCCCAAAGTCACAGAGGACGATGGTAGAGTGGTCTTCCCCATCAGAGCAATCAAATGTCACCTTGGGTTTCCCTACTTATCCCCAGCTTCTGGGAGTTAGTTGTTCTCACTGATACCGATGTAAGGAATTTGTGTTGTCTTAACACCAGCCATGCTCACATTTGAGTGCCACCAGAATCCCCTGGCAGATATATGAAAACAGATTAATGAATCTTTCTCAGTTTCAGATGAAGCATATCTGGGGGAAGCCTGAGTATCTTTGTTTTTAACAAGTCCCTGTACTGCAATGCTGCTGATCTGAGGACCAGGTCGAGAAGCACTGATTTGAGGAGTCCCTGGTGCTGATCACAAAACCCTGTTGACAGAGCAGCGCCACAGCAATTAACAGGCAAGCAGTTGAAATGCTGCCCTGATGCAGCAAGATCCTGCAGCCTCTGTACCATCCCCCATGTTCCTCATAGGTACCAATTCTGATCCCACAACCCACTTTATACCCTCTGTTACTGCATTAATCACATTGTAGTAAAAATATTTTTTCTCCCTTTCCTCCTTTTAGACTGGGGAGTTTGTGAAGGCAGAGACCACTTCATTTCTGTTTGTACCTCTGACACCAAGTCACATGCTTGAGCTTCTGCAGACACTCAATAATTTTAGAATGAATGATGGAATAAATATGGCATGGTAATTACTTCTGTAGGTAACAGATAGCTACAAAAATACTGGTATGCCTGACAACATAAAAATTCAAAAACAATTTGAAAGATGTCTTGAAATTAAAAAGATAATGCAGAATTTCAAATTCAGTCTCAAAAGGCATTTGAAAGTGTCTGGTGAACCTGATATATCATCCTAGGGGTTTTAGTTAAATCTCATATTAGTGTGAATCAGTAGTCTGAAGTAGGAACTAGAACAATTAATAAACCACAAGGCTATATGTAAGGAAGAGTGTTTATACACACACACACACACACACACATATACATATATATATATAATATTTTTTAAATTTATTTTTAGAGAGAGGAGAGGGAGGGAGAAATGTGTGATTGCCTCTTGTGTGTCTACAAATGGGGACCTGGCCTGCAACCTAGGCATATGCCATGGCTGGGAACTGAACCGATGACCCTTTGGCTCACAGGCTGGTACTCAATTCACTGAGTCACACCAGCCAGGGTGATAGTGTTTATATTTACTGTAGTTGTAAAATTAGCGGCTTTTTGTTTTAAGGTCAATAGTAACATTGGAAGAGCAGAGCCCTGTAGGAGCACTGTACGAAAGCCAAGTTAGCTGACAAGTATGAGTCTGTTGTTTGTTCCCATTTAAATTTTACTTCAGAAAAATTGCATTGATTTTTTTTAAATTTAAGAGCTGCAAAATTTTAAGTGCAGTTTCTCTTTTCTTTTTCTAGTGGGGAAGAAGCTGTAGGCAACTTTTTTTTCCTTTTATTTTTTGGTTTTTCAATTACAGTTTTCCCATTTTTCCCCCATTGCTCCCCCGCACCCAACCCACCCCTTCTCCCGCAATCCTATCCCTCCCTGTTGTCCATGTCCATGAGTCATTTATACACATTCCTTGACTAGACCTTTCCCTTATCCCCCTGGCAACTTCTTATTGTAGTGTTCATCCTTGAAAGTAGGCTTTCATTGTCCATTCCTCTTTTAACTAACTCCTAATATTTTCAAAGGGATCTCTTTTGAACTGATAGCTCATAAACTCTCTTAGTTTAGTTGAGGGAATTGTTTAAGGGAAGAACATTTAAGTGAAAACCATTTATTTTTTTCCAGTATTGATGTAGAGGAAACTAATTTCCTATTAGAAAAAAATTCTGATAAATATTTTAAGAAATATTGGAATTTAAATAACTGACATTTAAAATTGGTATTAGTCTCACACACACACAAAAAAAATAAGAATGGAATAAAGAAATGGAAGAATGCTAGGTGATCAAGTATTCCCTCGCTTAATATGGATTGGGATGATCAACATAAATACCAGAGAAGTTGATGTTCTTTTATTTTCATGACATAATTCTATTCCTATTTCTCTTGTACTTCTCTGAACACTCACTATCTGTTTTCCTTGCTGGGCATTTATTTATGGGTCACCAACTCTCCAGTCCTGGGCTTTATTTATCTTATCTGTAGTATCCTACAGAAGGAATCCTTTCCCATGGTACTTTTTAACAACTCTAACTCTCACCATTATGTAGCTCATCCTACTGCAGAATATCCAGTTTTCTTTACCACCTCAAATCTAATCCCATATTTCTGCCTAATTCCACATATATGTCCTTGATTTTGTCAAACTCACTGTTTTCTCAAATGGGGTCCTTTGCCTTTCTGTTCCAATCAGTTCTCCCTCCTATGTCCTCTGGCCATTTCAGTACACATGAATTTTTTCACTTGCTTAACTTTAAACTTTTACACCAGCTTTGAAATATTCTCTTCTTCCATACAAATCCTATTGGTGTTTCCTCAAAGACTACCCCTTTCTCTTCAGTTCCATGGCTATTGCCCACGTACTCACTTTTATGCAGACTTCTGCCATTGTCTTAGTGTCCTGAGCCTACCAGCTCCATCCCACAGAACCCGTGGTGAAGCCTACTGCATTCCATGCATGCTGACCTGACCAGAGAGTGCTTAGGACCTCACTCAAGCCAGATCTTCAAGTGGTAGTTAGATGAAAAAAAAAAGCATGTTGGATTGGGGAAGCTGAGGTTTGTCCTTGTGTATGTAAGTGACAGGCGGAGCTACAGGGCACCAAGAGAAGCAGAGACACTAAGCCTCGAACAGAGAGGTGCTGGGTTGAGGGGCAGGGAGAAGAGCAGTTGCTGGCCTTCTTGTGTAGAAGCATCAGCTATTCCCTGTAGAAAGTCGCAGAGGTTTGCTAAATATGTAAATATGTAGGGGCTTCAGATGTTCTTTGTAAGAAGTAGCAAGGACTTGCTAAAAAGCCTTGGAGAGAGGCATGTGGGGAGGAGTATCAATTGGTGATTTACAAGCTAAAAGCACCACAGCCTCTATCACCTTCCATTTGCTTGTGTCTTGTTTAGAACTTTTGTGAAAGTTATATTTTACAGAATATACAGCCCTTTGAAGATAAGTTGCTTCACAGAGAATTCATCCGTGGCTGAAGAGTTATGCTGCCTGAGATAACTTTATGGCCCTGCGAACTTTTGGCCCTACGAACCTCTGGCCCTGAGAACTTTATTTCTGTTTGACACTCCTGCAGCCCTGTCCTGCCACCCTCCTCCCCAACAAGCTTGCATCTCACTAGAGAAAGAAAGCCAAATCCTATATAAACCCCTGCCCAAAACCCCAGCCCCCCATCGGTGGACTGTTGAGACAGGGTCTCTGCCCGACAGCCGGCTTAATAAACTTTGCTTGCTTTAATCCACTGCTCCAGAGTGTTCAGTCTCACTTATGTAGCCGTAACACTTGTCCTGAGATGTTTGAACTTGCACCTTGTATTCTCACAATGTCTCTCTTTTCTAAAGTTAACAAACATGCTCTTATTCAGATACCTTCCCAGTCACACGTGGACAGTAGCTATCACTTCTTAAGTCATGTCATTAATGCTAACTAAGATCTGGGTATTTAAACCATCCCTGCACACCTGCTTGATTAACCTGAGTAAATATACCAGGGTCCTGTTAAAAAATTTAACCCTCTAGATGTGCCCCTCTGGAAGTTACAAAAACCAAAACTTCTCTTCTTGGCTTTTATTGCTTAGAAAATACAGATTCTGATTTACAGGTTCAATCTAATTTCTCCCTTTTACCAATATAAATCCTGCAGTTAGGCTGGTTTGTCCCAGAAATGTCATGTTTCCCCATCATTCCATGCATTAACTAATAATGCTGCCTTCATCTGTAATGCTGTTCCATTGTCTCCATCACCTGCCCAGGTCACACCTATTCATTCCACACTGTGGGTCTGATAAAGCTACAAACATGCACCTGACTATGTCCACTAATTCTTTAAGACTCAGCTCATGGGTTATCACATTCAGAGAGTTTGCCCTGACCCTGTTCTTCAACAGTTCTCTCTTGTTTACATTATTGCATAAAATTGTATCAATATCAAATCTGGTATTTAATGCCAGCAGTTTTCTGTAAGCACCACTTTAGATATTTCCAGACTTTGTTACATTGTGGATACATTTTCATTCAATTTTAAACATTTTTATTTTCCTTGTAACTCTGACTAGGGAGTTATTTAGATTAGTTTAATTCCCAAATATTTCAGAGTTTTTTGGATGGCTTTCTCATTAATTTTCAATTTAATTCTAATATGGTCAGAAAACATACATTGCATAATTTTAGTTATAAGTGTTTTGAGGTTTTTTATGATGCAGGATATGGTCTCTCCTGGTTCTTGAAAATGTGTAGTCTGTGGATGTCAGGTTGAGGGTTCTATAAATGCTAACTTGGTAAAGTTTGTTGTTCAGGACCTCTGTGTCCTTGATGACTACCCTGTCTACTTGTTTTGTTAGCTTTTGAAAGAAGAATGTTGCAGTATTCATACTAACTGTTCAGTTTTGTTATTTTTCCTTTCAGTTTATCCGTTTTTGCTTCAGATATTTTGAAGCTGTATTGTAAATATATATACATTTAAGATTTTTATGCATTTTTGGTGAATTTGCCCTTTTGTTCACAAGTACCTCAATTCTCTAACAGGTTCACAAAAATGGAATTTGTAGTTTATTTGGATTTTTTATTGTTAGTGAGGGAGCAACACTTTTTTCCAACTACATTTTATAAAAAGTCTACCTTACTTTTATTTATTATATAGTCAATTATAGTTAAACATATCTTTTAGAAATCTGATAATGAAAAATCTCAGTTTTTAAAAATTTAGGTATCTAGCAGAGAAATTAAAAACAAGAGTTTAGATATTATTCATTTTGTGTTATCTTTGGTGATATAGTGACCAAGCTCTGTTAGGTTTTCTTGTCCTTAACTATAACCCTGATTCCTGATTTTGTTCTTTCCCTATCCAGTCATTGCAACACACAGGGGTACTTTCCCTAAAAAAAGTCATGACCTGATTAACTTAAAAATCAAACTTTCTAGCACACACACACACAAAATAGAATTTAACTTATTAAAATTCAAGTTATAAAAAAAATCAATCAGGAGCAATGTTATCAAGTGACACCCTAAATAGAAATTGCCATGTTCACAGACTCTCTGCCATGTGGGCATTTCAGCACCAGACTCCTCTGACACTGTAGTCAGTAGCACAGGACACACAATAGCAAAGAACTGTCAGTTAAGTGTGAGGTGTGGTTCCATTACTGGCACAATGAAATGGGATTGTCACAGAGGAGCCTGGATGACTTTTTTTTTTTTAATCACATAAAATGGAAAAAATTAATTTGGAATTTGTTCCCCTTTGGCTTCCCAAGCTGCTGAAATCTTGTGGGAACTTTTAAACACATTCCTGATAGAAGCACTTAGTTGCTACATTTACAGTGTCCCTGCCACAACAATCCATGGTGATGCCTAACAGCCTTTCACTTGGAAATGGTAGACCTTTAAATTTACAAATGTGGAGTGTGAGAGAGAGATTATTAAGATAGTCCAAAAATTTTATATATCTCACAGTAATGCTAACAACATCTCATTTGAATGAGGATGAGTTACTCTCTCCCTAGTGGATAGTTTTTACCTGAAAATTTTTATAAGAGGTTAGCTCCAACTGCATGAAGTTATTATTCAGGGATGTTTTTGTTGACTTTTAAACTATTTCTGATAAAACTGAATTAACAAGCAAAATAGAGACAGACATAGATAGAGAGCAGGCTGACAGCTTGTAAGAGGAGGTTTGGGGGAGTTGGGATCGAGCCAAAAAGGAAAAGGACTCATGGACACAAATGACAGTATGGTGATTGCAGGGCAGAGAGGGGTATATGGAAGGTAAAAGAGGTTAGAAGGGGAATAAATGGTAATGGAAAAAATAAAGTTAAAAAAAGAAAAGATCTCTGATTTAAAATCAGTGAATAATCTGTTTTTCAATAGATTAATAAGTTTAATCTCAATAATAGCAATTATATTAAAATTTCATGTTAAAAATAAATATTTTCATATTTTTCACAACTCTCTAATTAGCACAATATTATAATTTGAGGAACATTTTCTTTTTTTTCAATTTTATTTTTTGATTTTTAAATTACTATTGTCCCATTTTCCCCCATTGCTTCCCCCCCACCCAGCCCACTCCTTGTCCCACAATGATATCCCCCCCATTGTCCATGTCTATGAGTCATCCATAAACGTTTTTTGACTAAACCTTACCCTCACTTTTCCTCCTTCTCTCCCTCCCCCTCCCTCTTATTGGCTGTTATTCTGCTCCTTGTCCTATTTAGTTCGTTTGTTTATGTTCTTTAGCTTTCTGTATTAGGTGATATCATATGGTATTTTTCTTTCTTTGCCTGGCTTATTTCACTAAGCATAATTTTCTCTAGTTCCATCCATGTCGTCGCAAATGACAGGAGTTCTTTCTTTCTCTCTGCTGCATAGTATTCCATTGTGTAGATGTACCACTGTTTTTTGATCCACTCATCTACAGATGGGCACTTAGGCTGTTTCCAGCACTTGGCTATTGTAAACAGTGCTGCTATGAACATATGGGTGCATAAGTTCTTTTGAATTAGGGTTTTAGGATTTTTAGTGTATAATCCCAGCAGTGGAATCTCTGGTTCAAAAGGCAGTTCCATTTTTAGTTTTTTGAGGAAATTCCATATTGTTTTCCACAAAGGCTGCACCAGTCTGCATTCCCACCAACAGTGCAGTAGTGTTCTTATTTCTCCACATCCTTGCCAGCACTTGTTGTTTGTTGATTTGTTGATGATGGCCATTCTGACTGGTGTAAAATGGTATCTCATTGTGGTTTTTATTTGCATCTCTCTGATGGCCAATGATGTTGAGCATTTTTTCATGTGTCTATGGACCTTCTGTATGTCCTCTTTGGAGAAGTGTTTGTTCAGGTCCTTTGCCCATTTTTTAATTGGGTTGTCTGTTTTCTTGATTTTTCCCTCTTTTTGGATTTTTTGGAATAGTTTGAGGAGGGTAGGAGTTAGTTCTTTCCTAAATGTTTTGTAAAATTCACCCGTGAAGCCATCCGGTCCAGGGCTTTTGTGTGCTGGGAGATTTTTGATTACTGTTTCAATTTCCTTCTTTGTTATTGGTCTGTTGAGACTTTCCACTTCTTCTTGATTCAGATTTGGAAGGTTGTATGTTTCTAGAAATTTGTCCATTTCTTCTAGATTGTCAAATTTCTTGCCGTACAGTTGTCTGTAGTAATTTCTAACTATCATTTTTATTTCTGTGGTATCAGTCGTGATTTCTCCTCTTTTATTTCTGATTTTGTTTATTTGGGTCTTCTCTCTTTTTTTCTTGATTAGACTGGCTAGAGGCTTGTCGATTTTGTTTATTTTTTCGAAGAACCAGCTCCTAGTTTTGTTGATCTTTTGGATTGTTTGTTTAGTCTCTAGGTCATTTAGTTTTGCTCTGATCTTGATGATTTCTTTCCTTCTTCCGGCCCTAGGCTTTGTTTGTTGTTGTTGTTCTAGTTCTTGTAGCTTTAGGATTAGATTTTTTTTTTCTTTAGTTTTCTTTATTTTTTTTTTCAGATTTAATGTGTTTTATTGATTAAAATATTACATTTGTGCCAATTTCCCTTCCCTCTGCTCCCCTCCACCCGGTGGCCCCCCTCCCTCCAGTTGTCCCCCCCTTTTAGATTATGTCCATTAGTTGTGCATACAGTTCCTCCCAACCTCTCTCCGTCTATTCCATTCCCTCCTACCATGATCCCCAATTCCTATATCATCTCCCTCCCTCTCCCCACTCCCCCTCCCTGTTGACCTCCCCCCAATATGCTTCCCGTACCCACAGTTCCTTTTCCACTCTCGTTGCCTGTTTAGTTTGCCTTTGTTTCATCTCCCTAGCTTCTGTTTTTTAAACCAGTCCCTTTAACATCTCATATAACAGTGGTTTGGATCTAATGAACTCTTTCAGTTTTATTTTGTCCTGGAAACACTTTCTCTGTCCTTCTATTCTGAATGACAATTTCGTTGGATAGAGTATTCGTGGTTGTAGGTTTTGGATTTTCATTACTTTGAATATTTCTTGCCAGTCCCTTCTTGCCTGTAGGGTCTCCCTTGAGAAGTCAGCTGATAGTCTAATTGGGACCCCTTTGTACATAATTCTTTTCTTCTCTCTTGCTGCTTTTAAGATTCTCTCTTTATCTTTAATTTTTGACATTTTGATTATAATGTGTCTTGGAGTGGTTCTTCCTGGGTCCAGTCTCTTGGGAACTCTCCTTGCTTCCTGGACCTGCAAGTCTATTCCCTTCCCCAAGTCTGGGAAGTTCTCCTTTATTATATTTTCACTCAATTTTTCAAGTTCTAGTTCATCTTCCTCGCTCTCTGGCAAACCAATGATTCTTATGTTGGGCCTTTTATAGCTGTCCCAGAGGTTTCTGATCCTCTGATTGTTGCTTCCCATTTCCTCTCTCTGCATTGGTTGACTTCTTGTTCCTTCTCCATATTCCAGTTTGTTGAAATGAACTCTGGATTTTTTTTCCTCACCATCTGTCTCGTATGTGGTTTTGTTCCTTTCATTATGAATGTTTTTCGCTTCTTTCTTATCTTTTTCCTGCTCTTTTGTGAATTCTGTAAGCCACCTGATAACAATGGCCCAGAACTGAGCCTCTGACAGGTTTCTTATCTGTTCATCTGTCAGGTTCTCTATCTGTTGCCTGGTGAGCTGTGCCACCGGGATTTCTATAGTTGTCTGCCTCATTTTGACAGATGTGTTTTGTTTTCTTGGGCCGGCTGTAGGGGGCAGTGCCTGTGTACGCGTCACAATTCAGCGACGGGCGCCTGTCTGCGACCTATTTCGCAGCCCTGTGGTGCTTTCTTTGGGGGTGGGGGTCCAAGATGGATTCACACAGTTATTCAGCTAGGAGACCGGGATCCATCCTCCCGCTCCCCTGGGCCTCACTGTTCAAGGCAATGCGGTGGCTGCTCTCCCCAGCGCTGGGGTCGCGCACTGCCAGGGGCTTGACAGCAGCCGGAATTTTTCGCCGCCCCGCCGCTGTCTCAGGTGCGACCGCAAACAGCGCTGCCCTCTTTAACTCTTACCTGCCCAAATGGCACCGCTGGTTTATAACTTCATATGTTGGGCTTCCGTGTAGTTTTATTTTCTGGAATTTCTAGTTATCCTTTGTTTTGAAGTAGTTGTATTCCTCTCTAGTTGTAGAGGGAGACCTAGCGTGTCCGTCTAAGCCTCCATCTTGGCCGGAAGTCCTAGGATTAGATTTTTTATTTGAGCTTCTTCTATCCTTTTCAGATATGCCTGTATTGCTATGAACTTCCCTCTCAGGACTGCTTTTGCTGTGTCCCACAGGTTTTGGGCTGTCGTGTGCTCATTATCATTAGTTTCTAGAAATTTCTTGATTTCCTCTTTGATGTCATTGTTAATCCGTTCATTATTTAATAGCATGTTATTTAATCTCCATGAGTTTGGGTGTCTTTGATTTTTTTCTTGAGGTTCATTTCTAGTTTCAAGGCATTGTGATCTGAAAAGATGCTTGATATGATTTCAATTATCTTGAATTTGTTGAGGCTTATTTTGTGTCCTATCATGTGGTCTATCTTTGAAAATGTCCCTTGTGCATTTGAAAATAATGTATATTTTGCTTCTTTGGGATGGAAAGTTCTATATATATCAGTTAGGTCTATGTGGTTTAGTGTGTTGTTCAATGCTTGTATATCCTTGGTGTTTCTTTGCTTGGATGATCTGTCTATTGTTGATAATGGAGTGTTGAAGTCCCCTACTATGAGTGTGTTGTTGTTGATATCCTTCTTGTGGTCTTCTCATATTTGCTTTATGTATTTGGGTGCTCCTATGTTGGGTGCATATATGTTTATCAATGTTATATCTTCTTGATGGATTGTTCCTTTAAGTATTATGAAATGTCCTTCTTTGTCTCTTTTTATTGCCCTTGCTTTGAAATCCATTTTGTCTGATATGAGGACTGCTACCCTGGCTTTTTTTTCTGGTCCGTTTGCTTGGAATATTTTTTTATATCCCTTTACTTTCAGTCTGTGTAAGTATTTTGTTTTGAGGTGTATTTATTGTAGACAGCAAATATGTGGGTCTTGTTTTCTTATCCATTCCGTTACCCTATGTCTTTTGATTGGAGCATTTAACCATTTACATTTAAGGTTATTATTGACGTGTATTTATTCATTTCCCTTTGTACCTCTGTTCCTCTCCTCTCTTTTTTTTTTTTTTTTTTTCTTCTATTTTCTTAGAACACTCCCTTTAGCATCTCTTGCATTGCTGGTTTGGTGGAGATGTATTCTTTTAGTCTTACTTTGTCTGAGAAACTCCTTATTTCACCTTCTATTTTGAATGAGAGCCTTGCTAGGTAGAGTATTCTTGGTTGTAGGCCTTTGTTTTTCATTGCTTGAAATATTTTTGACCATTCCCTTCTGGCTTCTAATGTTTCTGTTGAGAAATCAGTTGATAGCCTTTTCGGAGCTCCCTTGTATGTTATTTGCTGTTTTTCTCTTGCCGCTTTTAGGACTCTCTCTTTGTCTTGGAATGTTGCCGTTTTAATTATGATGTGCCTCGGAGTGGGTTTTTTTGGGTTCCTCTTCATTGGAACTCTCTGTGCTTCCTGAACTTATATAACTTTTTCTCTCATCAGGTTCGGAAAATTTTCTGTCACTATTTCTCCTATCAGTTTTTCTATTCCATGCTCCTTTTCTTCTCCCTCTCTAATTACGATGATCCTGATATTATTTCTTATCATGCTATCCTGTAAATCCCTTACATCTTGTTCATATTTTTTCAATCTCTTTTCATTTTGCTGTATCGTTTGAGAATTATTACCTACATTATCTTCTAACTCACTAATCCGATCCTCTGTTTTGTTTAGTCTGCTTTTGACTGATTCTACTGTGTTTTTCAGTTCAGAGATTGAATTCTTCAATTCTTCCTGGTTCTTGTTGATAGTTTCTATGTCTTTTTTAATGCTGGTGTAGTTCTCTGCAAGTTCCCTGTAATTTTCTTGGAGCTGTTGGTAACTTCCTTGGAGGTTGTCATAGTTGTATTTAAGGATGTCGAGTATATTGAGCTTCTTTACCACCATTGTTTTGAATTCTATGTCTGACATTTGGGCTATGTCTATTTCAACTACCTCTCTTTCTGAGGATTCCTCTTTTCTTTTCATTAAGGGGTTATTTTTGCATCTTACCATGTTGGATTCTTCTTGTTTTTATTTATTTATTTGTTTTTTTATTTTGTGGGGGTGATGGTCTGCTTTGACTTCCCTCCTTTGTGGTGTGAGATTCTTTATGAGAGATCTGGGGGTTTCAGTGGTGCAGTCTCTTTGATATCCTGAGCCTGATGTTCTTTGGTTACACTTTATGTCATTTGTTTATGCTGTCTGGTTATATTTCAGATGTTCTTTGGTAGGATCTTCCTTCTGGCTAGTTGATTGAGAGTCACTATATCCACTTTGTCTTGAGTTCTTTTGTGCAGATGCTGTTAAAAACATAAACACACAGCCCAGGCAGGAGACCCACACCCTCAAAAAATATACCCCAACCTCTATCTCGCTATCGTCAGCCAAGGAGCCAGTATTAATATAAATGTAAAGAGATTAGAGCTTTTATACTATAAGAAGAATAGGTAAGAGTTGTTTTTAGGGAGGAAAAATATGATTTTCGATAGAGGGGGTGACAGATTAATAATAGTTGAGACTGTGCAAGCCAGTAGGTATTATTTACATTGTACGTTAATAAGAATAGAAGAAAAGGATGGAAAAATGCATAATATAGTAAGAAAGTGGGATTGTATTCTATTGGGTTTATATAGTAATTATATTCTATATAATCACTCTATATTAGAGTGTTAGGGGGGCTAAACTAGACACAAACAAATAAACAATGATTAAAGAGAAAGGATGAGAAGGAGAGGTTATATGAAACACATTAGAGATATAGTTTGTTTTTCTTTTCCTTTTTTCTTCCCCTGCTCTCCTATCCTCCTCTCTCCTTTTTTTAAGGAAGGGGAAAAAAAACAAGAAAAAAGAAGAAAGAAAAGAAGAAAGAAAGAAAGAAAGAAAGAAAGAAAGAAAGAAAGAAAGAAAGAAAGAAAGAAAAAAAGTAAGAAAAAAAAAGGAAGTTTTTACTCAGTTCAGCCTTGGTGTGTCGTCCTCTTTTTCTGCATTCGCAGCTGGTCTAGTGTGACGGTTCAGAGGTTTTTGTTTCTTGTAGCACTGGTGTGCATCCTCGGTTGCCGGCAGGACGTGCGCCCTTGCTGCCCGCTTGACGCAGCTGAGGTGTCCTTGCGCGCGCGCCCCTGCACGCGCGGTGTGGCCCGAGAGCTTGCCCCGCAATTGGCACCTATTGTAGCTGGGCCGAGGTGTTTTCGCGCTGGCGCTGAGGTGTCCTTGCGCGCGCGCCCCTGCTCACGTGGTGTGGCCTGAGAGCTTGCCCCGCGATTGGCACCTATTGTAGCCGGGCCGAGATGTTTTCGCGCTCGTGCTTGCATAACTTTTTCTCTCATCTGGTTGGGAAAATATTCTGTCATTACTTCTCCTATCAGCTTTTCTTTTCCTCATTCCTCTTCTCCCTGTTTTATTCCGATGATCCTGATATAATGTTTTCTCATGGTATCCTTTAATTACCTTACGTCTTCTTCATACTTTTTTCAATCTTTTTTCATTTTGTTGTGTTGTCTGGGAATCTTTTTCTACATTACCCTCTAACTCACTGATCCAATCCTCTGCTTCGTTTAGCCTGCTTTTGATTGATTCTACTGTGTTTTTCAGTTCAGAGATTGTATTCTTCATTTCTTCCTGGTTCTTGTCAAGTTTCTATGTCCTTTTTTATGCTGGTATAGTTCTCCATTAATTCCCTGTAATTTTGTTGGAGCTGTTGGTAACTTCCTTGAGGTTGTCGTAGTTGTTTTTGAGGTTGTCGAGTATATTGATCTTCTTCACCAACATTCTTTTGAATTCCATTTATGACATTTGGGCTATGTTTATTCCATCTACCTCTCTTTCTGGGAATTCTTTTTTTTTCATTGAGAGGTTATTTCTGTGTCTTAACATGTTGGATTCTTCTTGTTTTTTTTTTTTTTTTTTTTTTTTTTTTTTTTTTTTTTTTGATTTGTCTGTTTTGATTCCCCACCTTTGTGGTATGAGATTCTTTATAGGAGATCTAGGGGTTTCAGTGGTGCAGTCTCTTTGATCTCCTGAGCCTGATGTTCTTGGGATATCCTTTATGTTGTTTGTTTATGGTGTCTGGTTATATTTCAGATGCTCTTTTTTGGGACCTTCCCTCTGGCTAGTTGATTGAGAGTGACTCTGTCCACTTTGTCTTTAGTTCTTTTGTGGAGATGCTGTTAAAAACATAAACACACAGCCCAGGCAGGAAACCCACACCCTCAAAAATATCCCCCACTTTCTATCCCGCTATCATCAGCAAATGAGCCAGTATTAATGTAAATAGAGAGAGGTTAGGGCTTTTATACTATAGGAAGAATAGATGAGAGTTCTTTTTAAGAGGAAAAATATAATTTTTGAGTGAGGGGATGATAGATTAATAATAGTAGCAAGTAGGGTTGAGACTATGCAAGAGAGTAGGTGATATTTATATTGTATGTTAACAATAATAAAAGAAAAAGGGAAAAGAATGTAGAGTATAGTAAGAAGGTGGAATTGTATATTATTAGATTTATATAGTAGTTATATTCTATTTATTTAGTGTGAAAGGGAAGCTAAACAAAACAGACAAACAAATAAACAAAAATTAAAGAGAAAGGACGACAAGGAGAGATGCTATGAAACAAATTAAAGAAATAGTTTTAAAAAATAAAAAGAAATAAAATTAAATTAAAATAAAAATAAACTTAAAAATAAGAACGTTAAAAAATTAAAATAAAATAAAATACAAATACAAAAAGTGAAATAGAAATAAAAATTTAAAAAAGACAAAAGTCAAGTTTTTACTCAGTTCAGCCTTTGTGTATCATCTTCCTTCTCTGGATCCACAGCCGGTCTAATGAGATGGGCCAGAGGTTCCTGATCCTTGAAACAGCGGTGTGCATAGCGTGCAGTGTTGGTCGTGTGCCCAGGTTACTCCCATATGCCCTCGGTGGCTGGTGCGTTCGTTTGGCGCCTGTTGGAGCCAGCTGGGGTGGTTGTGGGCATGCGCACGTGCACGCACACTGTGACCTGCGCACTAGGCTCAGGCCTGCCGAGCCGCGCCCTGGGAGTCTGTCTCTCTCCCCTTGGGGTGGTGCCCTGGACACTAGTGCACAGTAGAAGTGAGCTGTCTATGAGTTGCCGCCGCACACTGTTTTCATGCCGCAGCCACCCGTCGTTCCCGAACCCTCCTGGGTGGGCACGAGCAGAGTTTGCGCAAGTGGACTGTGCTCCAACCTGGCGCCCACTGGGGCTGGCCAAGGGTGTCAGTGCATGGTCTTCTGCGTGCCCAGCAGGCCTTCCCTGCGCCCGTTGGGGCACTAATCTTACGTCTGTTGGAGTGTGTCCGAGGGGCACCCGGATGCACGGCCAGTGACCTGGCTGCACGCCTGGGCCAGTGGATGAGGGCACTTCCCTGTGTGTGCCCACACAACCCAAGGTGAGGGTTAGTGAGTGGGCAAGCGCACTTCTGCGCCTGCGCTCCTCAAGAATATCCTATCACCCCCAACCTTTCCTCCCCTCTCCGCAGCTCACAAGAGAAAAATATAAAAGAAAATCACGTTCTTACATGCACAGCAGTATGCTGTTTCTTGCCTTCCAGCGCCAATGACACCTGGTCGAGTCCTGTCTCTGCCAGCGGGCAGAGATCCGTTCTCTTTTTGATTCCTCTCTGGGGAAGCCTATTGTCACTGAAAAGCCTTTGTGTACTTTCAGCCACAGCTCAGGTAGCCACCCCAGTCAGAAATCCCGTCTTGTCCCTTTTTTCTCTGCTATCCTCACCAAACAGGTCGTTCCCAGATGGTTTTCTCTAATCCAGCAGTACAAAGGCTCAACTCCTGCCAGTGTCCAGCTGCTCACTGAGATGTTCTGTCTGCAATTAGTCCAAATTACAGACGGATCTCGGGAACCAGAAAGTGCAACCTCCCCTCACTCCCCTGCCATCTTCAACAATCCTCCTGTGTAACAAAAATTTTAAAAACACACACTTTTATCTAATTCTATATCAATTTTTTAAAAAAATATTTTATTTATTTATTTTTAGAGAGAAGGGAATGGAGGGAGAAAGAGAGAGAAACATTGATCTGAGCCACACTGGTCAGAAATAATTTTGTATCACTTCTTAAACAGATTGGTGTAGCCTAATTCTTGGTTTTGAAAGATTGCTTTCGTACACTTAAAAATTTATTCTAGAGTCAGGATAAATGATTTAAATACTACTAAGCAATACAAGTTTATATGTACATAGTACTTTTTAGCTTATAAAACATTTTTGTATAATTTGTTTATTTCATTACTTATCTTACACATTTAAATATTTTCTTAAGCTTCTCTTAATACCTAAAATTAAATAAAAGGTTTTATCTCCCTGACCAAAGGCCATTATTACTCTTGGAAATAACAGTGTCTTGGTACTTTACACAAGATAAACTGCTCACTGATTGTAGTCTTTGTGCTAGCTCTAACTCAAACTACAATAATAAACTTTGTCATTCCTTGAGTTCATGTAACATGCTTCTGAGAAAGTCTCTAAGCTTATAGGTTTATATTAACACATTTATCTCCACAATGTTCCTCACAATGTAGGCCAGGCAGATTTGACCACTTCCATTTTATGGATGGAAAAAAAGTTTACAACTGTTTTTGTTTAACACAGCCGAGCAGGAACAGGTTCTCCTACAAGCATATTGTACTGCCCTGTCTCCCAGTGGCTCAGGACACCCTCAGGGGCTCTGCACCCAGCTGTGTCCTCCATGAAAGCAACCCTTCTCCCAAACCCTTGAATCTCACATCAAAGCTTGCCCATTGTCTAGGCTCTCAGAGCCCTTGGAAGCCCAGGTTCAATCCTAAAGCTGAAGGTAGTTAATAGCTTAATATCCCACTCACCTATGACAATGCATTTGTCTGCAGTGACCTCAGGGCCAGAGAATAAGGTAGTATTTGAGCAGAGGGGACCTTTAGGACTCTGACCTCAAGGGTATTCATGTAAGTCCAGATATGGATGATTCCTTGGCTGATTTTCCAACACCTGGACGATACCACTTGTGTGTTTATCACATACTTATTTTATTGACAAAGGATAGAAAAAGAAACACTCTCCAAAAATGTGCAGCATTCACTGTCAATGAGGAAGTTCAAGTCTCCAGTGTGACTGGGCAGATGTTTTGCAATTGGCCATACATTTTCTCATCACAGGATTTTATTTTTAGCTCAACTTTGGATCATGAAGAAAAGTAAGTCAATGAACATTGTAGAAACACTTTCATGCCCAGTAGCCTTAGGAGAGTCTCACAATTAGAAAGTTCAATTTATTGTCCTCATTAAATATCAATAAGTACCAGAGAGACAGACATGTATAACACTAATGCAAAACATCTCCCATTAATGGTCTCAGATGTGAAAAATAGGTCATTTCAGTAATTTCAAGTTTAGATGTGTAGGTGGCCCAGAATTCTACTTTCTGCTACTAAAATCTGTGCTGTACTATGAAGGAAGCCATACTATTAAATGTCATAAGGAAAAATATCTACATTTAAAGACTACAAACGTGATGAAAAGCAATATCACAATCTGAGGGAAATACATGATTTGTGGTATTGTTAAGAGATCTAAATATAAACTTCCTATCAGATTACTAAGACTTTTCTGTACAATGTGTCCTGTGTTTCAAGGAGGTCGGTCATTGTCCAGTGGGAGCATTTAGAAATACTTCTCATTAGACACTTCTGGTTTTTCAAAAGGAGGTCCATCCATGTGTGTAAGACACAGACTAACCTGTCGGTGCTGTGCATGCCAACCTCTCTGACTGCTCTGAGTTTTAGCACTTGCCATTAATTTATCACCTTCAGTCATGCCTCCTGGAAAACTCTGTCACTCAGCAAGACTCCCCTCAAATGTTGTCTCATTTGTTGTAGCCTTTCTGCCTTACCTAGGAAAAACAGATCCTGTATTCCACTGAATCTCATTTGTATCTTGGCTGTAACCCTATTACTTAATATTTATGAAGAACTCACTTGGTGCCATGAAATAGATTAAGTAATTTACATGAACCTTCATATTCAATTCTCACAACCCCCCAGTTGTCACGGACCTCTGACCAGCAGGGTCCACAGCATTGTGGATGAAATGAATAAATGCACACTGATTGCAAGAATCCTGTGGAGAAGAGGGGACAAAACTGGTCACTTTCTAGAGGAGAAAGCACAGTTTGCCCCTGCCTCAACAGGCTTTTATTAATTATTTAGGTGGATTTCATCCAAGAAAGTTATGAATCATTGTGCCAATGATTGCCTTATATGATTATTACTTTTACATAACAGAGAAAAGAATGTTACACATGCATGGATGATAAGTTTAACTCATCTAGCCACATCCTGTTCTTGAAAATCAGCCCAGAATAGGCTCTAAGAAACTGCTTCATGGCCAATATGGAGGCTTAGACGGACACGCTCGGTCTCCCTCTACAACTAGAGAGGAATACAACTACTTCAAAACAAAAGATAACTAGAAATTCCAGAAAATAAAACTACACGGAAGCCCAACATATGAAGTTATAAACCAGCGGTGCCCTTTGGGCAGGTAAGAAGAGCGAAAGGGGGCAGTGCTGTTTGTGGTCGCACCAGGAACAGCGGCAGGGAGAGCAATCTCAGCTGCAGTCTAACCCTGGCAGCTTGCGACCCCAACGCTGGGAAAAGAAGCCACCGCATCACCTCGAACGGTGAGGCCCAGAGGGCGGGAGGACTGATCCCGGTCTCCTAGCGGAACAACTGCAGGAATCCATCTTGGAACCCCGCCCCCACACAAAGTGCCACAGCGCTGCGAAATATGTTGCGGATAGCCACTGGTCGCTGGGCAGTGACGACAAAGCGCCACAGCGTGGCGAGAAAGGTTGCTGGACCACCGCTGGTCGCTGGGTTGTGATGACAAAGGGCCACAACGCGGCGAAAAAGGTTGCGGATCAGCGCTGGTCCCTGGGTTGTGACGAGTACACAGGCACTGCCCCCTATAGCCGGCCCAAGAAAACAAAACACATCTGTCAAAATGAGGCAGACCACTATAGAAATCCCGGTGGCGCAGCTCACCAGGCAACAGATGAAGAACCTGACAGATGAACAAATAAGAAACCTGTCAGAGGCTCAGTTCAGGGCCATTGTTATCAGGTGGCTTACAGAATTAACAAAAGATCTGGAAAAAGATGAGAAAGAATTGAAAAACACTCATACTGAAAGGAACAAAACCACATACGAGACAGATGGTGAGGAAATAAAGTCCAGAGTTCAAATCAACAAACCAGAACATAGAGAAGGAACAAACAGTCAACCAGTGCAGAGAGAGGAAACAGGAAGCAAGGAAAATGATGAGAGGATCAGAAACCTCTGGGACAGCTATAAGAGATCCAACATACGGATGATCAGATTGCCAGAGGGCGAAGAAGAACTATAAATTGAAAAATTAAGTGAAAATATAATAAAGTAGAACTTTCCAAACTTGGGGAAGGAAATAGACTTACAGGTCCAGGAAGCACAGAGAGTTCCAAAACAACTGGACCCAGGGAGAACCACTCCAAGACACATTATAATCAAATTGTCAAAAGTTAAAGATAAAGAGAGAATCTTAAAAGCGGCAAGAGAGAAGAAAAGAATCATGTACAAAGGGGTCCCAATTAGACTATCAGCTGACTTCTCAAGGGAGACCCTGCAGGCAAGAAGGGACTGGCAAGAAATATTCAAAGGAATGAAAATCCAATACCTACAACCACGAATACTTTATCCAGTGAAGCTGTCATTCAGAATAGAAGGGCAGAGAAAGTGTTTCCAGGACAAAATAAAACTGAAAGAGTTCATTAGATCCAAACCACTGTTATATGCGATGTTAAAAGGACTGGTTTAGAAAAAAGAGGATCAAAACTATGAACACCAAAATGAAAACTGCATCACAAGAAACAACAACAGAAGGTAGGGAATTGAAACAAAGGCAAACTAAACAGGCAACGAGAGTGGAAAAAGAACTATAGGTATGGGGAACATATTGGGGGGAGGTCAGCAGGGAAGGGGAAAGGGGAGAGGGAGGGAGATGGTATAGGAATTAAGAAACATCGTAGGAGGGAATGGAATAGACAGAGAGAGGTTGAGAAGAGCTATATGCACAACCAATGGACATGGACTAAAAGGGGGGGACAAGAGTAGTGAGGGGGGCCACCGGGTGGAGGGGAGCAGAGGGAAGGGAAATTGGAACAAATGTAACACTGTAATCAATAAAACACATTAAAAAAAAAAAAGAAACTGCTTCAAGGTTACACGCTGAACATCTGTTGTTCTCAGCCCAGGATGAGGGAATCCTTTAGCAGAAAGCAAGCTTTTAAGCTATTATAGAAATGCAGGCCTGGTTTCCCATGGGAAAACCGGTGTGTGGAGTGGGCTCTGTGTGCCACCATGCTGCCAGTGGTTTTCCAAATCTGGAGCTGAGCTACATTTGCCACCACCAAGCACCCTGGCTTCCCATATCCAACAAGATATATACTGTCTCATTGTGCCCAGACTTGAACTTGAGGACACTGAGTCTAAGGCACCATAGGTAACAGCAGTAATCAATTATTTTGTAGAAGTTTATGTGAGCTCATCTAGTCTCATGACTTCTAATGCCATCTCTATGTTGATTACCCTAAATTTATAACTTCTCTCTGAACCTCAGTCTTATATTACCACTGGGGTTTATAATAGACATCTTCACATTAATATGACTCAAATAAAACTCCATGTTATCTTCCCCATAAACAAGCTAGCAAAGCCTGTTCCAATGTACCTTGAGTTGGAGAGCCTTCATTCCTCTCAGTGCCTGGCCATAGATGTGCAGGTCCCTGTTTTAGCATATTGGACCTCTCACATGAGAGAGAAGTTAGTTTAAATTCCAATGAATTTTCATGACTGACAGTCCTCCATTTATTTTGCCACCAATACTCAGTTGAGGAATGGACAAAGAACTATTCAAATGAGACACCCTGAAATCAGAGCTTTGTATAACCACAGACATCATTCTGTTTCTCAAGTCACCACTCAGCTTCCATTCAGAATTGCATTATAAACTCATTTTAGGAAGAAATATTTTTTTCATTTCAAAGCTTCAGAAATGTTTCTATAACATTCATTAATACCTTATTTTAGTAACAATTCTTAGTCATAACTTTTCTGGTGTAAATTATAGGAATACAAGAAGCATTGCCTAGAAAGATATTGGGATTCAAACTTACAGGTGGTACTGGACTCAGATGATGTTTTCACAAGCGAGTCAGCACAGAAGCAGAGTAAAAGGAGTTTGATTTTGATGGTGTAGTGTGAATGAGCCATAACTGGAAGTTCATGGGGCTGGATCACAAAATCCATTTAGGATCTTACTGAGCCTGTCAAATCTCCCTGGGGTGAGGACAGTTATCTAGGTAAGTGACCATACAGATTTGTCTGATGGATGTGCAGGATGCCATATGGTCAACAGACAGACTGTAATAGCATGTATGTGCTCAGAGCACTTGGATGGTCAGTAATGAGATCTAGCTGGCAAAGCTCTGGGCAAATACTTGGATTTCCACATAATGTCCTAATGTCCTATGGGTGGGCAGGCCCTTTTAAATAGTAAATATCAGGGTATTCCTACCTATTTGAAACTTATAGGCTTTCGATTGCTGGAACACAGTCTCATTTCCAAAGCTCCTCCTGTCTGACTCCATGAGTCCTCTGTCCTCTCTCTGTTCCTGTGCTGACCTCCCACCCCTCTCATCCCACTTCTTGCAGAACAGTCTCTCCTCCAGTGTCTCCCTCTTCTCAGTCAATCCCACAACCCTTTGGTTCTTAAATGTCACTTCCTCAGGGGAGGTCCCACCTGGCCTAGTGAGGGCGGGGGCTCACACAGCCCCAGGCATTCTGATCAAAACACCTTTCTGGATGTCTTGCTTGGGCCCCAAGAAGCAGGGACCACACTTGGTTTAGCCATCTGTCTTTCCTCCTCTGGAGCTTTGCACATAGTAGGTACTCAGAAACCACTGATGGAAGAGATCTAGCCTGAGGAGTATAAGGATGTTCAGTGTCCACAGGGCATGAAGCACATAACCACGTGTATAGCCCTATACTGGGCAGGGTGACCTTCTAGTGAAATGCATGGTGCACATGTTGATACAGTGCCCTCTGGAGCTGGGTCATCCCCTGAGACATTCTCTGTGTCATATGTTGGGACTCAACTCCCGGGTGTGTTTTAAAGGCTCAGCAGAAGTTGAGCTCCAAATAAACAGATTAGACAGAGCATGAGTTTGTACCAGAGTGAGGGACCCTCAGCTATGCTCAGTGTGATCATGATATCAACATCCTCTTCATATCTGTGTGAGTGAGTAACAATTTATGAGGATTTCAAGGCTTCTGGAAAGACATTTGAGGAAAAGATTGCTGAGTTACAGAAGGTTTCAGACAGGCATGGCTTTCATGTGATGTGACTAGTGGGATGGCATATCCTATGGGGCTAGGAAAAGGTTTGAGTGTTTTAGGTTGATGTGAATGTTCTAAAATGGTGAAGTAGGGCCTGTACAGGGAAGCGAGGGATGGAAACCCTAAGAAGCTGGTGTCTGAATGTGGATCAGGGGTAGGGACAATGTGGAAACCATGTGAGGAGATGAGAGCATTTATTTGTCAGCACCTGGGCTTGTGCCTGTTCAGAAATCATAGAATGAGTTTGAAGAAATATAGTTACGTTATATATGCCTGTTTGGAGAAGTTCTAGATTTCCATCAAAGGCCCCATTGCACAGAAAAGCTGTTGAGTTTCTGTACGGATGCTTGTGTAATCCTGTTCATTTTATCTATTCATTCTGTAACTACCAAGTGCTCATTTTGGAGTGCCTGCCCTGCCTTGGGTACAGAGATTCACTTATGGAGATGTTTCTGTTTTATCTAGACAGTTTCTTTGAGAGACAGGAATGTTCTGTCATCTGTAGTGTTCAACACAATATACCTCACAGCCATCCTTGGTTCTTGCAAAGTGTAATGTGTCTAATGTGAGCAATAAACTGAATTTCAAATCTCATTCTTGCTCAGAACCGCAGACTGGAAAAATGGCAGGTGAGCCCACTTGTCTCACACTTTGTCCCTGATGTCTGAATGCAAACACTAATGGAAATATTAGTGTTTTCCTGGCAAACTAGTTCTCATTTTAGCTTTGTGCCTTTTTACCTTATATTCCTTTTGCCTAAAATGAATCTGTGTGACCAACTTCCCACCCCAGACCCTAAGGAAGGGACCTGAATAACATTTTCCCTCCTCATTGTAGACAAATGGAACTCTTGATGTTGTCTGTGTTTGTTGGGATGCACACTTGGATGGCTCTTGAAAAGATGGAAAGTTAGCATTGGTCCCTATGACTTTTTCTGTGAAAGCATAGCATTTGCATTACAGGGTCTGAAGACAGGAAGGACTGTGACCTCATTCTGGGGCTGCTCTTGCCACACTGCTGTCTCACAGATAAGATCCCTTGTTTCAGAAGATTTCCAGGATGTTCAATCTTCTGATACCCACCCCACTGTCCTATTTAAGCTGACCTAATTTTGCTCTCTACCCTTAAGCTCATTAGCTCTTGTTCTGTTCTCTGATGAGCAAGGGACCTCTTCCAGCTCCTTAACAATAACTCTACACATTGTTGAGCATTTACAAATGGCTCACTCTGAAGAAGACAGGTTGGCCATGAGCCGTGTCATTCTTTTCTTGTGTGCTTGCAATGCATTGATTAACTCTGATTAGCCTTTCAATCTGTGCAATGCAGACACTAAAAGTTTTTAACTTATTTTTGTCATTGGAGTTTTATCAGGTCAGTCCATCTGGGGAACTTCTGCTCACTCAGCAATCTGAGTTTCCCATCAATGAGGGCTGAATGTTAGCAAAACCATGGGGGTTTCAAAATGTCTTTTAGGTTGATGAGAGCCTTCTTGAAAATTGTTTTTATTATTGAGATATAATTGACATATAATATTGTAAAAGTTTAAGGTGTACAACATATTGAGTTGATATATTTACATACTGCAATGACTTCTGCCATTGTATTATTGAGTCATATTTATCTTCATATTTCATTTGAAGGGCTATTCAATATTTATTTTAAAGTACTAACATTGATTTGTTGAATAAATAAGTGAAAATGAAATAATCAAGTATCCATAGAGATAATGTGATCCTGGTATTTGCATTTTAAGAAAGGGTAGGTGTCAGATGGAAATGTTACTTTAAAGATGCCATTGTGATTTTTTAACCTGTAGTTTTGTCTAATTTTGTTTATATTCTTAAAGCTGCTTATTGGTCTGCTATACTTTTAATTTCTTCTCTGTACATGTTAATGACTCTGCATCAGATATTTAAAAAATGAAAATAGGTTATATTTCCTACTTGCATGTGAGTAATAGGAAAAAAAGAGGTGTTTGGATAGCCCACATATAAGAGAAAAGAGTAAAATAATTCACATGTTGAGACCAGTGATTCCCTCCTCAGTCTTTTCATACATATTGTTGACCCTTGTCCTGGCCTGTGTATTATCTGCGCTTTGTTTTGTTTTTCTTACCAGGAACATGGAAATGATTATAATGACCTAGCTTATGGATTTTTCTTCTTATTATTATTTTAAAATATTCACCTGAGGATATGTTTAATTGATTTTAGAGAGAGTGGAAAGGGAGAGGGAGAGAGGTGGGAGAGAGAGAGAGAGCGAGAGAGAGTGAGAGAAACATCGATGAGAAAGAGAAAGCGATCAGTTGCCTCCTGTGCATACCCCAACCAGGGATTGAACCAGTGACTTAGGTAGGTGGCCTGACTGGGATCAAAATCCACAACCTGTTGGTGTATGAGATGAAGCTCAAACCAACTGAATAATCTGGCCAGGGCCTTACTTATAGATCTTTTATTTTTATTTTTTGAGCTTAAACAGATGGCCTGCAGTCCCCTGATATTTAGGATTGCAAGGTGCTATGAAGTTGAACTATTGTATCTTTATTTTCAGATCTCTTTTTAAAAAATATTATTTTATTAAATTAAAATTCCAAGCCATTCAAAAATCCACATCTTTTAGCATACTTTGTATCTTTTTTCTACATAAAGAAATGTTGCCTTTTAAAGTTTACTGCTTTATCTGAGTTTTTCTGAGCACAGCTGGTTTCTCTTCTCTTCTGCCTCCTGTACATTAATTAAGGAAAACAGATTTGCTGCCTGAAAAACCCTCTATCTACCCAAATCAGTAATCACACTGGGCTGACTGATGTTGTCATATCTCTTCTTTCTTTTCCCTCCCCTTCTCGCCCTCTTACTTCACCAAACTACATTTGTTGAAAGTTATTTTAGCTTAGTTCTCTCTTCAAAAACCAATAATTGTGCCCATGATCTTCTCATAAAACTAAAACAGATTTTGGTGGGCAAGGAACCATATTAACATTCCCTGAGAGCTTTGTTACCTTTTTGTTCTTGAAAGCTCAGTGTTTTACCTACTCATTTTTCTGTTTCCAGTGCACACTTTGGTTCCTGTGTGACAACATCGTGATCTTGCCACAGCATTGAGAAAAGGGAACAACCCCAAACCCCTTGCTTTAACTTAAAGGGTTTCCTTCACCAAGATAAACAATGGTGCTGTCATCCAAAAAGGGATGGGGTTCGATAATGCACAGAAAATTTCATATCCTCTAATTATCTATTTTTATAGAATTCATACCAAACATTCTTTTGAACTTGCTTTGATTCTGACAAAGTCATTTTTTCCAATTGTTCATTTTGCACCATCCACATGTCCTTTTTGCCTCTCTTATGATTTATCAACTCTAGGATGTAATTTCTTCCGTAATTCCTCACATGCTCACTGTGAAATTCTGTAGTCTCTTACTATCACAGGTGAATATTTACAGATGATTTATAAATGGCAGAGAACAAGAACTTGGACAGTCTGGGTGGGCTGGATTGTTTCTGCACTGGAGACGTCAATGGGGCAGAAAAGCAGACACTCCCAGAAAAGGAGGACTGCACACAGGGTACTTGTCTACAGAGCCCTTGTGCATAAGCATGATAACAGTTTCCCTTTCAAGAGGAATGAATTCTACATAAAGTCTCTAGAGTATAAAATTCTATTATGCTGTATGGATGATGTGGTAGAGTATCTTCTCTCAGACTCATGTAGTTAAAATTTTCAGGGTGTCTCATGGACATGCCTGTGTTGTGGACATCTAGATATTATGCCTTTAAGTGCAAAAAAGGATAAAAATCTTAAATTTCCATTATCTTTCATACTTTGAGGATCAAAAAATGGAGACATTAAATCCATCACTAATTGTGAAGCTTTTTGATGGCTAACTGGGTATTCAGTAGAAACAGAAATGGGTTAATTTGTGTTTCTCCTCCTCTCTGCCCCTGTTGGGCTCACTCTTAATTGCTGCTGATAAAGTGAGACCACAGGAGAAAGAAGGCAGAGAAAAGGAGACAGGTTATTCACAATAGAAACTGGAAACTCTGGGATATTATTATATGAGTTGAAAGAAGTTGCCAAATATTTTTCCCATCAAATGAGAAAATCATCATGCTTTCTTATTTGAAGGGCCATTATTGCAACAATGTAGGTAAAACTAAGTGTAAGATAAAGCCTCAGGAATACACAAGATGGGTTTGATGGTCATTTCACATTGCACCTTCACAGAGTGTAAACCAGACACTCTGCCAAGACTGTATACTCATGAAAACCCATTCTTATTTAAATTATTATCCTTATTGTATAGTTTAAAAAATGAGGCATAAAAAATTGATGATTGACATGCATTGGTATCTGTAAAGTGAATTTTGTGTGCTAGAAGAACCTGATTACCAATTGGGAGACAAGAAGTGAATGTCTGATTCAGATTTAGTGCAATTATAAACAAATGTATGATAATATGGCTCAACCACTTGCATAAATACAGTACTTCTAAGGAGAAATGTCAGTGGAGTTAAGAAGCATTATTGGGAAAATTTTAGCTGAGCTTTGATTTAATGAGTAATACTTAGTGTGGTAAACACCCATCTCCTTAACATGGTGAATTCCATGTCTTAATCCTAGGACCTGTATGTTACCTTACATGGTAAAGAGATGCTACAGATGTGATCAATGTTCAGAAATTTGTGATGGGGATATTATCAGATTTACCAGGGTGGGTCCAAAGTAGTCATATGAACACTTAAAAGTAGAGAGTTTTCCCAGCTTTAGTCATACAGAGATGTGATGATGGAAAGATGGTCAGGAAAACTCAGTTCCACTAACTCTGAAGATGGTGAGAGGGACATGATAGCCACTAGAGACTGAGAAAGCAGGGATTGTATGATCCTTCTAGTCTGCAGAAAGGAGCACAGCCCAGCACTGATGTTAATATGGCAAGACATATCAGACTTCTGACCCACAGAACTGTAATATAATGCACTTTTGTTTAAGCTGCTAAGTTTCCAGTAATTTTTTATAGCAGCAATAGAAACCTATCACACCCAGGTTACATTTCTTTGACAGTTCCCAAAGAACTCTCACAGATTCTACTTTATTTTGTCCCAGAAAAATCTTGAGTGTTAGGTTGGGCAGATGAGGAAATAGTGGCTGAAAGAGGCTGAGTGACTTTCCCAAGGCTTTACACCTTACAGATGACAGAGCCAACCTGCCAATCCAGTATTTGCTCTGCACAGACATTCTTTTTTTTTTTTCAGAGATAATGTGTTTTATTGATTAAAATATTACATTTGTGCCAATTTCTCTTCCCTCTGCTCCCCTCCACCCGGTGGCCCCCCTCCCTCCAGTTGTCCCCCCCTTTTAGATTATGTCCATTAGTTGTGCATACAGTTCCTCCCAACCTCTCTCCGTCTATTCCATTCCCTCCTACCATGATCCCCAATTCCTATATCATCTCCCTCCCTCTCCCCACTCCCCCTCCCTGTTGACCTCCCCCCAATATGCTTCCCGTACCCACAGTTCCTTTTCCACTCTCGTTGCCTGTTTAGTTTGCCTTTGTTTCATCTCCCTAGCTTCTGTTTTTTAAACCAGTCCCTTTAACATCTCATATAACAGTGGTTTGGATCTAATGAACTCTTTCAGTTTTATTTTGTCCTGGAAACACTTTCTCTGTCCTTCTATTCTGAATGACAATTTCGCTGGATAGAGTATTCGTGGTTGTAGGTTTTGGATTTTCATTACTTTGAATATTTCTTGCCAGTCCCTTCTTGCCTGTAGGGTCTCCCTTGAGAAGTCAGCTGATAGTCTAATTGGGACCCCTTTGTACATAATTCTTTTCTTCTCTCTTGCTGCTTTTAAGATTCTCTCTTTATCTTTAATTTTTGACATTTTGATTATAATGTGTCTTGGAGTGGTTCTCCCTGGGTCCAGTTGTTTTGGAACTCTCCTTGCTTCCTGGACCTGCAAGTCTATTCCCTTCCCCAAGTCTGGGAAGTTCTCCTTTATTATATTTTCACTCAATTTTTCAAGTTCTAGTTCATCTTCCTCACTCTCTGGCAAACCAATGATTCTTATGTTGGGCCTTTTATAGCTGTCCCAGAGGTTTCTGATCCTCTGATTGTTGCTTCCCATTTCCTCTCTCTGCATTGGTTGACTTCTTGTTCCTTCTCCATATTCCAGTTTGTTGAAATGAACTCTGGATTTTTTTTCCTCACCATCTGTCTCGTATGCGGTTTTGTTCCTTTCGTTATGAATGTTTTTCGCTTCTTTCTTATCTTTTTCCTGCTCTTTTGTGAATTCTGTAAGCCACCTGATAACAATGGCCCAGAACTGAGCCTCTGACAGGTTTCTTATCTGTTCATCTGTCAGGTTCTCTATCTGATGCCTGGTGAGCTGTGTCACCGGGATTTCTATAGTTGTCTGCCTCATTTTGACAGATGTGTTTTGTTTTCTTGGGCCGGCTGTATGGGGCAGTGCCTGTGTACGCGTCACAAGTCAGCGACCGGCGCCTGTCTGCGACCTATTTCGCAGCCCTGTGGTGCTTTCTTTGGGGGTGGGGGTCCAAGATGGATTCACACAGTTATTCAGCTAGGAGACCGGGATCCGTCCTCCCGCCCCCCTGGGCCTCACTGTTCAAGGCGATGCGGTGGCTGCTCTCCCCAGCACTGGGGTCGCGCACTGCCAGGGGCCCAACCGCAGCAGGGATTTCTTGCCGCCCCGCCGCGGTCTCAGGTGCAATCGCAAACAGCGCTGCCCTCTTTAACTCTTACCTGCCCAAATGGCACCGCTGGTTTATAACTTCATATGTTGGGCTTCCGTGTAGTTTTATTTTCTGGAATTTCTAGTTATCCTTTGTTTTGAAGTAGTTGTATTCCTCTCTAGTTGTAGAGGGAGACCTAGCGTGTCCGTCTAAGCCTACATCTTGGCCGGAAGTCTCTGCACAGACATTCTCATGTGCAGTGTGGTCTGATGTGCCAACAAGTCCTGTTACTGGTAAAGCAAATATAGAGGTATGCCATGGATGCTGTGGGAGAAAGTTTTGAGAGCATTTATAGGCCTTTAATCCTTATTTGTAGAGCTGGAAATAAAATCCATTCATCATCACAGAGAAGTTGCATTGCCCACACAGATCCCTGATTTTATAAATGATAAAGTCATTTACACTGTAAAACATAAGTTGTCTTCAAGACTCATCATGCTGACATGCACAGTGCTTATGATTCTGTAATAAGCAGTTTGATGACATTTCCTTATGATGTGAGTGTGGCAAATTATTAGAATAACTTATCTTGTGATCCACTTATATTATGAAATTTCTAGTGATTTCTTCATACATTTAGAATTTGAGATATTAATGTAAAAGGAGTGATGGTCATTCAATTCAATCTACACCAGAGAGATGAAAGTGCTCCATGTTATGGAGCAACCAAATACAAATAACTAGATGGAAATTGAGCACTGTGAATATCAAAAATTATCATTTGCTTGAAGACAGGGATTGGGAAGAGAGGATAACTCATGTGTTTAATAAACTTTTTCAATTATCAATACCTCTAATAAATATGAGTGAGAATCAAAAATCAATGTGAACCAAGTTTCATTGACTCATGATGTGCTAGGAGTGACTACAGAGTACAGACCCTCTATGTCCCATTACTGCACATATAATTGTTTCTTTTATGTTATTTAGCCATTTGGTCATAGAGAACAGACCTCTTCACTAATCCCATCAGCGATTGATGACCTTTATTACTATTTCTGTTCTTTCAATGAATCCTCAAAAATACCTTAAGCTTCTATTATAACTCTTATCTAAAATATGCAAAATATTGAGTATTCCAAGCTCCTTCTCAGTATTTCTTTTTTTTTTCAGTATATTTTATTGATTATATTGTTACAGTAGTCCCAATTTTTCCCCTTTGCTCCCCTCTGCTCAGTACCCCGCTTCCTCCAGCAATCCCACCCCCCTAGTTCATGTCCATGGGTCATGCATATAAGTTCTTTGGCTTCACCCTTTCTTATATTATTCTTAACTTCCCCCTGTCTGTTTTGTGCCATTTATGCTTCTTAATCTCTGCACCATTTCCACATTTCTCCCCCTTCTCCCTTCCAGCTGATAACCCTCCAAATGATCCCTATACCTATGATTCTATTCCTATTCTAGTTTGTTTAGTTGTATTTTGTTTTTATTTTTTAGATCCAGTTGCTGATAGTTGTGTTTGTTGTCATTTTAGTGTTCATGGTTTTGATCTTTTTTTAAAAGTATATTTTACTGATTATGTTGTTACAGTTGTTCCAATTTCTTTCCCTTTGCTCCCCTCTGCCCAATACCCCACTTCCCTCCAGCAATCCCACCCCCCTAGTTCATGTCCATGTGTCATGCTTATAAGATCTTTGGCTTCACCATTTCCTATAGTATTCTTTTTTTTTTTAAGGCAAAAAATATGTATTTATTTTTATGCTCATAACGTAACTCCAAAGGCAAACAAGATACGGATAACAGGGTGAACTGAGTACCTGCGGGACGGGTGGGCGGAATACTTCCATTCTTTTATTCTGTAGCATTTTGCACTTTTTGACTTGGGGCAGTATAAATGCACTTGTTTCATAAGTAAAACAACAAAATAAATGAGTGAAAAGAAATGGCCCACAATTAAACAACAAATCTGACCGAATTGTATTCTGCTAGAGGCTTTGATCTTTCTAAAGAGTCACTTCGGGCCCTGTTTGGTTTCTTGTCAATTCTGCTTTAATTTGCTTTAACAACGAGTTTACTTCATCTGGGCCACGAAGAGGAAAGTCACTTGTGCTCTAATTTATGGTGAGCAGGTCACTTTCTGACCAAACAGCTTTTTTTTTTTTTTGGAGACCAGGAAGTGAATCTAAAAAAACTCGGAACTCAGTCACTATGGGCTCACATGCTGCTTCAACCAGTTCGCTGTTGGAATGGTTAGAACCCCGAAGCTGAAAACGCACACTGTGAACGCCAGAGAGGTAACATGCTTGTTCATCATCCATCACCTTGTCTCGAGCATCACAACGCCAGGACTTACAGAGCCCTGGGAAGTTTACTGAATCTCAGCTTTGTTTACATGACTACGTGGTTTGCCTTATAAAAGCAAATCTAAGAATGCAAAAATAAATAGATAAAAAGACAACTTTGGTCAGAGGCAGTTTCTGAAAAGACCTCCTTCTTGATGCCTTTACCTTCGCATTCATCAATAAGCCGAAGACACCAGCACACACATATATGCCTGGGGTTTTGCCTTCCTTGCTTTAAAGATGGAATTTCAAGGGGTGCAATGTGTCTAAAAGCAGAGGCCATCTTTTCAGGGTGAGAAGGGCAGCAATTGTCCAGCTCTACTCTCATTAGGGACAAATGAGCTTCATCTTACAAGATTCTGAGTACAAAGTCACTCACTGATAGCCCACTGTTTTCTCCTTGGGAAGCAGCAGCAGTTTGTAGTCTGGAATCATTGCTGGAGAACTGGAGAAGTCTCTTTGGGGACAAGAAGAATGGAGTTGCCCTCTTGGAAGACAGAAACTCAGTCTTGAAATTCAAAACTTGAGTGTGCCTTTCAACTTGCTGCTCCTAAATTTACCTTCGAGTCTTTGATATGATACAGAGAAAACAAGGAGTGCCTTTGCCCACCTTATCTTAATTCATCCAGGGCGTAGCTTCCTTTATCTAGTTCTGGCATTTTTTATTCCTGTTTGTTTTCAAAACCACTTGGGTATATATCTTTTTTTGTTGTTATTTAAAAAAAATTTTTTTTAATTTATTGATTTTAGAGAGAGAGGGAGGGGGTAAAGGGGGGAGGGGGAGAGAGATAGGTGGGGAGGGAGGGAGAGACATTGATTTGTTGTTCCATTTATTTATGCATTCATTGGTTGATTCTTGTATGGGCGACTGGGAATCGAACCTGCAACCTTGGTGTATCGGGATGATGCTCCAACCAACTGAGCTACCTGGCAAGGGCTTGAGTATATCTCTTGACTGAGCACAGTGGTAGGAATAATCTTGGTTTAGGGAATAAGCTCTGGGCAAGTTTAACAGCCCTTGCGCTTGACATAAAACAATTTTTATCCTCGGTGCGCACAAAGGCTGAACTTTGTGGCCTAAGGCACTCTGTGTGTTTCCTCATCCCTCAGCAATGATATGCTCACCTCGCTGCCAGGCCAAATACTTGATGAATGACAGCATCCCAGTGTTCCATAAATATCAAACACTCCAACACCTGGAATGTACAACTCGGAAAAGGCTGTGGGACATTCCAGCAGCTTCTTCCAAACAGCGTGGGCTCTTCCCAACCTTGCTGCCCCGGGCCAACACAAAGGCCGTGATTTTCCTCCTGTGATTCAGGAGGGTTGGGCAGAAGACCGATGGGCAGCAGCGGCTCTGGGGAGGGTGCCTCCCTCACTCGTGTCCTCAAGCCGTGGTCATCACATCCAGAGTCAGGCACTTGATCGTCCTCGAGAATTCAAAGCAGGAGAAGAAAGCTGCTTATTAGATTGGAGAGGATGGATGGAGAGGGCGTTGGCATAGGGAGAAGGTCCTCCCAATGGTATAGGGTCCTCTCAATGGTATAGGGTCGTGGATTAGAAAACACTTGTCAAGCTAATGCCACACATTCTCCTTTAGAGGAAGGCAAATTAGACTTTTAATGATAGAATTTCGTAGTTGGAAGCAGACGTAAGTGCAAGTGTACTTTGCTGTTGCAAAAATAGGAGGCCCAGAGATTTGTCTTAAGTCATTAAGTGAGTTAGTTGATGGCAGAGCTGGGTCTGTAACCAGGACTTTAGACTGTGCCTTCTCAGCTGCATCCCAGACACTCGCAGATACGGATCAGCAGCAGGGTGCACTGGCCTTGGGACAGCGCTTTGCAAACTGTAACGACGCAGCCGTGGAGGGAATTACTCCTGCAGGTAATGCTTCTGGACACACCTGCGTATTTGATTACCTACCACAATGACGGCAGTGACCCCGAGCAGCACAAAAACATTCCGAAACAGGTAGTTTTTAACATCCTCCTTTGTGATATTCTGCACTTTCTTCTTGGCCAAGAGCGTGCGTTTATGGACTCCTTGGGGCAATCTCTCCATCCTGCCTCCCATCCTGGGCTCCTCTCCATTGATTTTAGTCATACTTTACTCCTCTAGGAGTGTCTGTTATTTACACTTCCATGTCTAGGAATCGATCCCCCAAAGCCAGACCTCTTTGCCGTTGGAGAACACAGCTCTCCTGATGGTGCAACGGGTGGGAGGGGTCCCCCGGGCAATGACAAGGGGAATTCCCGAGCAGGGAAGCGCGGGGTCACACGGCACAGGGAGCCAGCAGGCATGTGCTCTGACCCCTATAGTATTCTTAACTTCCCTCTATTCTAAATCATATTCTTACTATGAGGATACTTAAGTATTAAAGTATTGGGGTCCTACATGAAGCCTGAGGTTTAACTGGACTAACTTTCAACTTGGAGCTGGTGTTTACCTGTAGGCATGCTGAGTGGCCTTGCTGAACAGCAGAGTGGGGGTAAAACTTCTTAGAGGAGATAATGACCTGCATGTAGTTACTATGTCCATCCGTCACTGCGTTTTCATTCTCCAAGGAAATTTCCAGAAATTCCGTGTATTGAGCCTGTTCAGCTTCTTCTGGGTCCCCTGAGAACCCACTTGCATCATGTGGATCATGGGTGTTTCCCCCAGGTGCTGGCTGCCTCCCTGACCTGGAGCCTGGTGAGCAGCCATCAATGGTCTGTACATGTTGGGCCACTCATACCGAACATTTAGCCATTACTGCTTCATTGTGCAACTATCCCATAGCTGTGCACTCAAATTCACATATTCTATCACATTTTTTTCTAGTTACCACATAATTCAAAGTTTAACTAGTAAGTGGAATAAGATCATTAATCACTTACATACACATTTGTGTCATACTTTACAAGCATTTACAGACCCATTAACTCTCATCAGCCCTGACACACTTCATTTTTTGGACTTATGTCCTCCCCCGAAATGTTGAAAATATCTCTGGACCTGACACATGCTGAAGGTGAAGGGCAGGGAGAGCTAGGAAGTGGGCACTTGGTTTCCAGGGACAGAGAGAGAAATTCATACTGGAAGATTTCTTAGACTGAATCATTTTCTCTACTGAAATTGTAACCCAGCAGTCAAAGCTTGCATTAGTATCATCATTTCACATTTAAATATACTAGTCTCCTACAAGAATTCATGGCTCAAAAGCCATCAGCAGTACTCTAGTTTGGGGCGTTCAAGATAATATCTATTGAAATTCATTTCACCCCCCCGCCCGCCCCCCCCCCCCCGTTGCTTGGTGTGTACTAAAGTTCCGAAAAATATTTGTTTTCAATGTATGCACAAGAATGCCTGTAACATTCCTTTGAACTTTCAAGGAAAAATTTATTTCCATATACAATAGATATCTGTGTAAGGAGTCATTCCAATTTATTGCATTTTATGTCTACCATCAATTTTTACAGACATATTTGCTTGTCCTTTTATTAGATAAGAATTCATTCATTTCATAATGTGGCCTGCTTTTTAGTTACTAGTGTTTACTCATTTTTTATATTTCCTCAATTCAAATTTTTATCCTGAGGTTTATATCAGAATTTAGTAATTATACTTTATTTTTATTTTTTAATTAAAATTTGTTTATTTATTTATTTTTAGAGAGGGGGGAAAGGAGAAAGAGAGGGGGAGAAACATCACTGTGTAGTTGCCTCTCACTTGCGCCCCCAACTGGGGACCTGACATGCAACCTAGTCATGTGCCCTGGCTGGGAATCGAACCAGCGACACTTAGCTCACAGGCCAACGCTCAATCCACTGAGCCACAGCAGCCAGGAACTTTATTTTTAATTAGTGAGGATGTTCTTAGCTGCATGGGACAGAAAAATTCAAGATGTCTGGAGATAGACTTTTCCAGGGATAGTAATTCAGAAAGTCAGTTGCAATTCTCAGAATTCAGTTCTTTTTCCATCTTTCTTTTCTGTCATCACCTGATCTTCATTACTCTTCATCATGGTTAGGAGCTGAGTGAGAGTTCCCAACACAGGTGCAGTCACTATAACACACAGTAAATGAAGGGAAGAGTTTCCACACATCTATTTATTACTAAGGACCCTTTCCCAGACACTACCTGAGTAATTCCTCCTATCCTGTGTCTCCTCCTAGACCACTCATCTTCAGTGCATGACTCACTGGAAGCAGAGCCATTGGTTGTCACTGATTTTGACATGTCCCCATTCACTGCCTGGGTTGAGCATGGGGTCACGTTTCTTGGGCCCACATCCCTGACACCTGGAAAGACTGGATCTCTGCTGTCCGAAGAATGGGAAATATCTGGGAAGTTAAAAATTACATGTCCTCCCTATTATTATCTATTACTCCTCTAAGCATAATAGCCCTACATGACATTCTTCCTGTTGCTTGATTACCTCTTCCAATATTCCACCAAATTTAAGGGTATTTATATGAATAATTTGTTTTGTGGTTGCAAGTAGGAACATATTCTTGGTCATAACCATCTATAAAACTCAAGATTCGGAGGTGAGAGTTTTATTTCTAGAGCTATCTGTCCATTCTGTTTTCAATCCCCAAGGCTGTTTCTTGGCTTCAATGTGGTGATGAAGTAAATCTGGTCTAAATTCAGTGTTTTTTTAGTCAAATATGTAAGGATTACTGAGGCCCAACTGAGTGCCTTGCCTTCTCTGCTGGTACTGAGTTTATGGGTCTTGCATAGTTCCTGGTGAGGTTCAGGAGTGAGGGGGTCCTTCTCTGATTCTGGTTTCCACACTTGCCTCAGTAATAAGGAGCCATGTGGTCTGCACTGATAGAGCAGGTGGCATCCAGTGGTGACTCCTGTGGGTGTCACATTTGGTTCCAGCACAGTTCCAGGACATAGAAATACACATGGATGCAATGTCTGTCCCCGGTCCCTGGGTAGGTAGTCCAGGTCCTTCACACATCACACCCTCCTCAAACCTTTCCATCCTTACTGCAGGTGCACAAAAAGCTTATCAATCACCAGTACCTCTTGGATACTCAGTCAGTAAAAAGGATGGCTATCTTGTTTGTCTAGGGCTGTTTTAACAAATTACCACATGCTTGATGACTTAAAACAACAGAAATTTATTCTCAAAGTTCTAGGGGTAAGTCTGCCATCCAGGCAGAAACCTTCTTGACTCTCTAAGCTCAGGGAAAATCTGGAGTCCTTGGATCTTGGCCTTGTAATTTCACTCTCTGACTCTGTCTCTATGTGACTATCCCCTCCCTGTGACTGTGTATCCTCTTCAGTTTTACAAGGTAGTTGCCAATGGATTTAGGGCTCACTCACATAATTCAGGAGGGTCTCATCTTGAGATTCTTAACTTCAGTCTGTATGCAAAGACCATTCTCCCAAATAAGGTCCTATTCACAGGTTCCAGTGTATAAAATGGGGACATATACTTTTGGGGACCACTGTTCACCTACCACAGGGAGTAGAAGTCTGAGGCTTGTCTCATGATGATGTGCAAGCCCATGTGTAGGCCTGTTTCTCTCAAATTGAAGATAGGAGGCAAGTCTTACTCCTCCTTCAAATGCCCCCAAATTTCATGAGGAGCTTCCTTGTGTTTTATTTCTTCTTTCCCACCATCAACCATTGACCACTTAGGATTCTGTTCTAAGCAGTCAAGGGACACAGACACTGCTGGATGTGTCCCTCTGTGCTGTGTGTCCATAGACTGCCCCAACCCCCATTGAACACTTTCCTCTGGGTGGTGGTGGTGAAGGGACAGCCATCTTCAATCTTTTTATTTCCCACAAAGAATAGTATTTTTTTTGGACTCAGCCATTTTGATGCAGATTTCTGCTGTGGGCGTGAGCCCTCTCCACTACCATGACCATCATTAAGTGGCCTCCAAAGGAATGACAAACCAGCAGGCATGGGGACATGTCCCCTTGCTGACACTCACCTTCATCTTGCCCCACTTACAGATGGATCATTCTTGTCATGTCCACTTGAAATACTCTTCTTGCAGCTACTCCAGTTACCTGGCAGTTGCTAGAAAATCTTAAGTCATTTAAGTTATATTTCTTTTCCATTTGAGTAGCATCATCACCCACAAAAACATTTTAATGTAGCTCTTGAAAATACAAAATAAAGTAATTTGAGGCTGATAGAAAGTGAGGTACTATCTGTAGGGGACCATTCTGCATAGTTTTGAGAATTGTAGCCCAAGCCATGAGCCAGGCTCTGAGAACCTCATCAAAGTCGACCGGAACACCAGGAAGGCTAGAGACAGGCATGACTCAAAGGCCACTCAGGAGGTTTCCATAGGAATTGGATTTAAAGAATGTATACTGTACCCTGGCTGGTGTGGCTCAGTGGATTGAGCGTCGGCCTGTGAACCAAGTGTCACTGGTTTGATTCCCAGTCAGGGCACATAACTAGGTTGCACATCAGGTCCCCAGTTGGGGGTGTGAGTGAGAGGCAACCACATACTGATGTTTCTCTCCCTCTCTTTCTCCTTTCCCCTCTCTCTAAAATAGATAAATAAATAAACAAATAAATTATATATAAAAAAGAATGCATACTGTGCTTTGAAGCTTGCTCTGCTTTTCTTATCTCTTAGTTAACTATAAACAGTGTAGCTAAAAATGTATGAAGCCTTGCACCTCATGTCAGTATGACACCAGGATGTTTAACAGACCCTGACACAGACTGGTCACATTGTTCTTTATATTGATATCTGTAATCAGTAACTGTCAACTGTAACCCAAGCATCTGAAAGCTAATTGATGATTTATGACCCTGTGTCTCCTGAATTCACTCATCAATAAAAGGGTCTAGGAGAGAACATTCAATGCTCTTTTCCACTAGAGAAATTTGCCACCTCTCATCCTCTCAGACAAAAGACAGTGTTCTGTGTAATTTTGGTCTCTCATCCGTGATCCTGAAACCTCTGCTGGATAGGGAGTTTCCACTGAACTGGGAAATTGGAGGTGACCAGCCTTAACTATCTCTATTCTTTGAAATAAATAGACATTTATCTGTATTTTTTGAGGATTTTAATGGTTTGTGAAGATTGCTATAAGATTGATTTTGCTGAAATTTAACAGAGTTGGTTAAATAAATATATTGGACACATGATTAGTACTTCAGTAAGGTAAGAACACCTGGAACTTTGTTCCCAGGGCCCCCAAATTAAGAATTCTTAAGCACTGAAAAGTTTAATCTAAAAGATGGATGCTCTTTATATCTCAGAAAATGACCTTTCCCAACAGAGGAAGTGGGTACAGGAGGGAACAGCTAGAGGCCAAGTATTTCTATTATCAGAGAGGAGAGGTCACTCAAGCACCAGAGAAAGGCTGATACAGAGGTGGCAAAGTAAGAGGGTACAGGGCTGAGCACCTGGTAAGTGTGGGATGTAACATACAGGAGAGTTCTGGAATAACACCTGTTGATGGAGGAAATGTGTTTATGGAGATCTCCCAAAGTCATGCAGCATGCCCAGCTACCTGTCAAATCACAATAAACTTCTGCAGCTTAAACAACACTAATTCAGATGTTCAACACAAGTCTCACAAGCCCGAAATCAAGGTTAATAGCAACAACTTCCTGTTTTTATTTATAACGTATTCTGATAACAAGATCCTCTCTTGAGAACACTAATTGAAGCTGAATTTTTAACGAAGGATTACATTTTTAAAAAACCTGCATGGACTATTTTATAGGAGACAGAAAATTGTTCTATAATCTGGGATGCTTTTAAGACTTTAATATGTGACTTACATGAACTACAACTCAGCAAAGAAGTTCTTCTGTCAAACCTATCACAAGTCATATATTTGCAAGTTAGCACTGACTGCCTCATCACTATGGCTTTGCCTGGCAAAAGAACTTGCATAGGAGGCATAACATTTTAGAGATTTTTAACAGGTGGAGTCTTATTTTGAGTTCACCTTTTACAGTTTCTTCCTGTCCTAGAATTTGATAATCAAATACAGCAGTCATTAATTTATCATAATAATTGAAGTTGCATAAAATCTATGATGAAAGGCCAGTGGAAAGCTATATAAGACTACTGTACAATTTTGGAAGGAGACACAGACCTTCCCCAGACCACAGACATTCAGAGTTAAAGGCACACAGGTGGTGCCAGATACAGAAAGTTTGGTTTAATTCTCAGCAAATGAAACTTTGACTTTGGGAGGTCACAAGTTTCAGTCAAGGGACATCTGAAAATGGTGTACATAGAATCCTTGGTATAGCTTTCTAGAATGGAATGCAGATCTCGGAAGGGAGATTTATGTTTTATGCAAAAGCCCAACACATATTGAAAACATTCCTAAAGTTAAGTTTGTTCCCAGTGGAGTGTTAACTGCTAAACAACAGTTAATTCTCAGTATAAAATGAAATGAGTCATTTAAACTAGGTCATCAAAGGGGCTGCAAAATGGTGGCAGAGTAGGGAGGATCTTTCTGGCACCTCCTCCCAGAACTAAACTGGAAATAAAAATAAAGAGGGAAACAGTCTCCCGAAATAACCAAACTAAGACTACCTGAAGAGGAGACTTTTATCCAAGGACAGCCAGAAACCACACCGAGACTGGTAGGAAGGGCGGGGACAAAAAAGGGGTGAGGTGGCAGGCTGAGGTTAAGGAGGGATAGCATGTCTGTGGGAGCTTCTCCCTGAGAGGAGTGAAGCCTGGACCCCAGACTGGGCTCCCAATCACAGAACGCAAGAGCCAAGATCAGCCACCCACATAGCATCTAATGGGTAAAGACTGGGGCAGGGTTTCTGTCTACCAGGAAGAGACGGAGCTAACTGGAGAGAAAGCTACTATTTTTTTTTTAAAGGGCCAAAGCACAGGTGTTTCTGTTTGCAGCAACTCACCTTAGTTTCTGGCAAAGGGAGGGTGGTGTGGGTGGGACTTCCGTGAACAGAGTCTGGAGTGGCAGGCACTGGGGAAAGATGTGGGGGAGCAGCTAGGTCATACCTCAATACTGCAGCAGCCATTTTTCTTGAGAAAAATCAAGCCTCCCCCAGGGGAAAAGCAATTACCACACCCTCTAGTATCCTGCTCACCCCATCCTCTGACACCATACTCACCCGCTCCACCCTCTGGAATCCTGGTGACCCCACCCTGCATCTGTTCCCCTACCCTGTATCTTAACTGTTGTTGAGGAGACAGCAACATAGGCAGTCTCAAGGTGTGTCAGAAACTGTCTTTAGAGCACAGCCATTTCATACACTCTCCTGGGGAACTGGACTCGTGCTTCCCCCCGTGGGAAAGCCATAGAAACACTCTCCTGATTTCTAGAAGATTCAAACTCTGGGCTCTATAGGTCCCAACCTCTTTTATAATAGGGGCCTTTCCCTGCCAAATTCAGGGAAATAATCCAGGACAGACTCACTAATGTGGCTCAGGGGTGGTGGAACACACCTACCACCTTCTCTGAATTCTGAACAGCACCTCTCCCTCATGGGAAATACAGGAGTTTCATCTCCCTGGTTCTACCAGAAGCCCTCTCAGACAGTCAGATCAGAAACAGACTGAAAGCAGGCCAGCAGGCAGATGTAGGCAGAGGTAGATCCTGCAGTGCATTGGGACATTTGGGGATCCATCCCTGTCTCTGTGCTGATAAAAGCCAGCTTTATACTGCAACTTGGCCCATCCCTTGTGCAGTCAAGTCCAGAAAAGATAGCCACAAACTGTGAGTCACTTATAGCTTCAAACAGGCTGCTGAAAGCTAGACATAGACAGCATCTGACATTGGCTTTTATCAGCTTCAGATAACATCAAAGCTGTTGCCAAGCAGAGAAACCAGCAGGCAACAACTAAACTCTGCTGAGATAAATTCCACTTTCTTCTTTTCATTATTTTATCTTTTCATAGCCTTTTTATCAGTTTTTCTTTTTCTTCTGTTTTATTTTTCTCTATTTTTCCTTTCATTTTCTTATTTTATGCTTTCCTTTTCTTACTCTATTGTTTTCCTTATTTTTTATTTTCTCTTCTCTTGTTCTTTTTTCCATTTTTCTATTTCTATTTCTTACTCGTATTGTTCCTTTCCCTTCTCTCATTATGTTTTCTTTCTTTTTGTCTTCTTGTATTTTTTCTTTCACTGTTCTATTTCTTTCTTTTTTTTTCACTTTTTATTTTTATTTATTTATTTATTTTTTTATTTTTAAATGTGTTTTATTGATTACAGTGTTACATTTGTTCCAATTTCCCTTCCCTCTGCTCCCCTCCACCCGGTGGTCCCCCTCCCTCCCCTTGTCCCACCCTTTTAGTCCATGTCCATTGGTTGTGCATATAGTTCTTCTCAACCTCTCTCTATCTATTCCATTCCCTCCTACAATGTTTCTTAATTCCTATACCATCTCCCTCCCTCTCCCCCTTCCCTGCTGACCTCCCCCCAATATGCTCCCCATACCTATAGTTCTTTTCCACTCTCATTGCCTATTTAGTTTGCCTTTGTTTCAATTCCCTAGCTTCTGTTGTTTTTTGTGATGCAGTTTTCATTTTAGTGTTCATAGCTTTGATCCTCCTTTTTCTAAACCAGTCCCTTTAACATCTCATATAACAGTGGTTTGGATCTAATGAACTCTTTCAGTTTTATTTTGTCCTGGAAACACTTTCTCTGCCCTTCTATTCTGAATGACAGCTTCACTGGATAAAGTATTCGTGGTTGTAGGTTTTGGATTTTCATTCCTTTGAATATTTCTTGCCAGTCCCTTCTTGCCTGCAGGGTCTCCCTTGAGAAGTCAGCTGATAGTCTAATTGGGACCCCTTTGTACATGATTCTTTTCTTCTCTCTTGCTGCTTTTAAGATTCTCTCTTTATCTTTAACTTTTGACATTTTGATTATAATGTGTCTTGGAGTGGTTCTCCCTGGGTCCAGTTGTTTTGGAACTCTCCTTGCTTCCTGGACCTGTAAGTCTATTTCCTTCCCCAAGTTTGGGAAGTTCTCCTTTATTATATTTTCACTTAATTTTTCAATTTATAGTTCTTCTTCTTCGCCCTCTGGCAAACCAATGATTCTTATGTTTGGTCTTTTATAGCTGTCCCAGAGGTTTCTGATCCTCTCATCATTTTCCTTGCTTCCCTTTTTTTCTCTCTGCACTGATTGACCGTTTGTTCCTTCTCTATGTTCTGGTTTGTTGATTTGAACTCTGGTTTTTATTTCCTCACCATCTGTCTCGTATGTGGTTTTGTTCCTTTCAGTATGAGTGTTTTTCAATTCTTTCTCATCTTTTTCCAGATCTTTTGTTAATTCTGTAAGCCACCTGATAACAATGGCCCTGAACTGAGCCTCTGACAGGTTTCTTATTTGTTCATCTGTCAGGTTCTTCATCTGTTGCCTGGTGAGCTGCGCCACCGGGATTTCTATAGTTGTCTGCCTCACTTTGACAGATGCGTTTTGTTTTCTTGGGCCGGCTATACGGGGCAGTGTCTGTGTACTCGTCACAACCCAGCAACCGGTGGCAATTCGCAACCTTTTTCGCTGCGCTGTGGCGCTTTGTCGTCACTGCCCAGTAACGGGTGGTGGACCAGCAACCTTTTTCGCCACGCTGTGGTGCTTTGTCATCACTGCCCAGCGACCAGTGGCAATCCATAACCTATTTCGCAGCGCTGTGGCGCTTTGTGTGGGGGTGGGGGTCCAAGATGGATTCCTGCAGTTATTCTGCTAGGAGACTGAGATCCGTCCTCCCGCCCTCTGGGCCTCACTGTTCTGCGATGTGGTGGTTGCTCTTCCCAGCGTTGGGGTCGGGAGCTGCTGGGGTTCGACTGCAGCTGGGATTGCTCTCCCTGCCGCTGTCCCTGGTGCTACCACAAACAGCACTGCCTACTTTCGCTCCTACCTGCCCAAAGAGCGCTGCTGGTTTATAACTTCATATGTTGGGCTTCCGTGTAGCTTTATTTTCTGGAATTTCTAGTTATCTTTTATTTTGAAGTAGTTGTATTCCTCTCTAGTTGTAGAGGGAGACTGAGCGAGTCTGTCTAAGCTGCCATCTTGGCCAGAAATCACTGTTCTATTTCTCTTTCCTCTTTTCTTATTCTTGGCTCTTTGTCATTGATTTTGCTGTTGCTTGGGGGAGGGTTTTGCTTGTTCTATTTTTTTTGTTGTTGTTGTTCTGTTAGCACCTGTACAACAGCATACAAGATATAGTTGGGTTTGAGCCTCTCAGTCAGCCAGCTGAAGGGGAGATCCCACCAACAAATGGTCCAAAAACAATCAAGACCCAAATACAAGAGGAGAGCCCATATAACCCACACAAGGGTCATGACTAAAGCAGTCAGCTCAGGAGATCATAAAAGTTGCACCACGGAGTACCACAGGATTCCTACCACATAAGGCCAACCGATGAAGACAGAGAATTAAAGCAGACAGCTAAAATGGAGAAGTAAAGAAACAACCCCCAAAGAAAGGAAAGAAGGAATGCCCAGAAAAAGAGCTAAATGAATTTGAGGCAAGAAATGATCAGACACAGAGATCAAAGTAATGGTTATAAAAGTGCTCTAGGAACTTAGTGAGAACTACATCATCATGAAAAAGAACATAGAAACAATGAATAAGAACCAGGTGGAAATGAAGAAAGCAATATCTGAGACAGAGAAAACACTAGAAGGAATTAAAAGCAGGATAAATGAAGTAGAAAACTAAATCAATGATTTGGACGACAAGGTAGGAAAAACACCCATTTAGAACCAAAAAGAAAAAAAAAACGTTATAAAAATAAGGTTACTTTACTGAAACTTTGGGACAACATAAAATGTAATAATACTCAGATAATAAGAATACCAAAAGGTGAAAAAAGTGAGCAAGGATAGAAAACCTCTTTGAAAAAATGACAGAAAACTTTCCGAATCTGGTGAAGGAAAAAGTCACACAAGAGAGTACCAATCAAGATGAACCTGAAGAGAACCACATCAAGCCACATCATAATTAAAGAGGCAAAGTTTTAGGACAAAGAAGGAATTTTAAAGAAAGCAAAAGGAAACAATTGGTTACCTACAAAAGGAATTCCCATAAGACTGTCAGCTGATTTCTCAACACAAATACTTCAGGCCAGAACAGATTGTCATGAAGTATTCAAAGTATGGAAAAACAAGGACCTGCAACCAAGACTACAGTAGTCCCTCTCTATACCGTGGTTCACTTATCGTGGCCTCACTGTATCGTGGGATTTAAAAAAAATTATACTTAATTATTTATTGAGGATTTTTCTCTATATCATGGGATTTTTCAGTAATGTATACATATGTTGTTAAAGTTACATAGGTTTAAGAGTGTAGAATATGATTAAGAACATAAGCAGTGTTTATAAAAGTGCAGAAAAGGTTAATAAGGAAGTGGAAAAGGTTAATGAGGGACTGGGGATGGTTTATAAGTGTGTGGGAAGGGTTTATAAAGCCTTGAAATATATATATATATAAATACTAAAATAAATGTAAGGTTCCTCTTCATGGATTTTCACCTATCTTGGGGGTGATAAGTGAGGGAATACTGTACTCTATCCAACAAGACTATCACTTAAAGTTGAAGGCAAAATAGCTTTCCAGAAAAGAAAAGGCTAAAAGAGTTCATTGCCACCAAACCAGAATTGCAGAGATATTAAAGAAACTGCTTTTTTTTTAAAAATGAGAAATGAAAAAGAAGGAACATATATATAAAAGAAAAATGGTAATGAATAAGTATCTATTAATAATAACCTTAAATGCAAATGGATTAAAGGTTCCAATCAAAAGACATAAGGTAGCTTACTGGAAAAGAGAACATAACACATATATATGGTGGTTACAAGCGAGCCACCTCAGAACAAAATATTTACAAAGGCTGAAAGTGAAGACATGGAAAAAATATTCCATGCAATGGAGATGACAGACAGGTTGGGGTAGCATTTTTTCTATCTGACAAAAAAGACTTTAAAGCAAAGGCCATCTAAGAGACAAGAAATTATGACATAACACTAAAAAGACTGATCCAACAAGAGGATATAACCCTTATAAACATATATGCACCCAAGATAAGAGCACCAAACTATATAAAGAAAATCTTGATGTACCTTAAAGAAGATAAAGACAGCAATACCATCATAGTAGAGGATTCCACCAACCCACTTTCATCAAAGGATAGATCTTCAAGACAAAAAATCAACAAGAAATAAAGCAACCTTGAATGACACATAGATTGAATGGATTTAATTGGTATTTATAAAACATTTCATCCCAAAGTAGCAGAATACACATTATCCTCAAGTACACATGGATCATTCTCAAAGGTAGACCACATGTTAGATCACAGAACATGTCTTAATGTGTTCAATTCAAGAAAATTGAAATCATATCAAACTTTTTTCAGATCACAGTGGCATAAAACTAGAAATCAAACTCAATAAAAAAACTCAAAACATTCAAATACATTAAAGCTAGATAACATGTTATTAAATAATAAATGGGCTATCAGTGAGGTCAAAGAAGAAATAAAAAAGTACCTGGAAACAAATTAAAATGAACACACAATAACCCAAAGCCAATGGGACATAGCAACTTCTCCTAAGAGAGAAGTTCATAGCATTACAGGCCTACCTTGAGAAGACAGAACAATCTCAGAGAAACAATTTAACCTTACACTTAAACAAACAAGAAAAACAACAACAAACAAAGTTCAGAGCAAGTAGAAGGAAGTAAATAATCAAGATCAGAGTAGAAGTTAATGACATAGAGACTGAAAAAACAATATGGAAGATAAATAGATCAAGACTCTGGTGTTCTGCAAAGATAAACAAGGTTGATGAGTATTTAACCAGACTCATCGAAAAAGGACAAAGAGGACCCAAATAAATAAAATCAGAAATGGAAGAGGTGAAATAACATCTGGTATCACAGAAATAAAAGGGGTTGTAGGAAATTACTATGGAAATTATATGCCAAAAAATTGGTCAACCAGGGCTAAATGGATAAATTTCTTGAAATATCCTATCTTCCAAAATTGAAACAAGAAGAAGCAGAAAACCCTAATAGACCAATAACAACTAGTGAAAATGAAGCAGTAATAAAAAAAACTCTCAACACACAGAAGCCCTGGACTAGACGACTTCACAGAAGAATTTCTCTATTCATGCAAAGCAGAACTAACCTACCCTTCTCAAACTATTCCAAAAAATTCAAGGGAAGAAAAGACTTCCAATATTTTTCTACAAGGTCCTCAACAAAATATTAGCAAATTGGATGCAGCGATACATCAAAAAGATCATACACCATGGTCAAGTATGATTAATCCCAAGGATGCAAGGATGGTACAATATTTGCAAATCAATAAATGTGATACATCAATAAACAATATATAAGGCAAAAACCACATGATTATATCAATAGAGAAGAATAAACATTTGATAAAATCCAGTACCATTTATGACAAAAACTTTAAGCAAAGTGTGAACAGAGGGATCCTACCTTAACAATATAAAGGCCATATATGAAAAATCTATTGCTAACATCATCCACAACGGGCAAAAACTAAAAGCATTTCCCTTAAGAACAGGAACAGATGGGGTACCAGCTTTTGCCACTCTTATTTATCATAGTACCAGGAGTCTTAGCCACAAGAATCAGGCAAGAAGAAATGAAAGGCATCCAAATTGGAAAGGAGGATGTAAAACTGTCATTATTTACATATGACATACTATACATAGAAAACCCTATAAGGTTCATCAAAAAAACTACTAGACCTAATAAATGAATTCAGCAAAATATTGGGATACTAAATCAGTACTCAGAAATCACTGATATTTTTATACATCAATAAGGATCTATCAGAAAGAGAAACTAAGTAAAAGATCCCATTTACTAGAGCAACCAAAAAAAAAAAAAATTAAAAGTACCTAGGAGTATTTTTAACCAAGGAGGTAAAAGACCTATACTCAGAAAACTATAGGACACTGAAGAAAGACATTGAAGAGGGTGCAAATAAGTGGATACATATACCATGCTAATGGGTTAGAAGAATTATTACCATTAAAATGTCCATATTAGGGGGAAAGATGGCAGCGGAGTAAGTAGCAGCCTTGTCAGCTTGCCCCCATCATGGAACAGACTTGGAGTACAAACATGGAGTGGAGAGTGAATAAGAGCAGCTTTCAGATAGGACAAACAGGTACAGGAACTTGGGAACAGCACAGGAGAGGGAAACAAGCATGACCCACACTTTCTAAGCGGAGTCACCAGGCTGCCCAGCCCAGCATCTCTGGCCACACCACATAGAGTCAGCCACTAACTGGCTTATTAGCCGCAATCTACTAAGGCAAATAGAGAAGGTCAAGGCAGTATGGAGTCCTGGAAACTGTGCTCCCACCATAGGCTCCTTTTCCAGAGATGCCTGGGAGGGATTCAGCAAAAACGTATGGACCAAACTGTGTGAAGAGCAAGCGACTGTGTGAATTTCGGAGTGGGGGAGAGCATGAAGATTGGGGCCCACAGGGACTGATACTGAACCATGGGGGCCAAACTGAGACTCTTTTAGAAGGAAAGCTGAGGTAGAGTCAAGACATGGTAGGGACCACCAGGCTTACAGGCCTGCGCACAGGCACAATATCTCTGCTAAAAAAAGAAAAACGCAGACTGGTGCTGCAGTTAGGGACACACATAGAGGGAATCTGAAGCAGGAAAAAAACTTAGTAGGGACTCCTGGGCTTGCAGGCCCGCACACGGGCACCGTGGCTCTGCTAAACAAAAACGTAGATGAGCACCGCAGTTTGGAAGCTATGCAGAGACCTTTTTAGAGGAAGAGCTGAAACAAAACCCAAAACTTGTCAAGAACTCTAGGTGTGCATGCCAGCTCGCCGGCATAGCAGCACTGCTAAACAAAAATGAAGAGGACTATAAGGTGGGACCCAGCAGGACCCAAACCAGTGCAGCTCAGAGCAGAGAACAATGGTAAAAGGAAAGGTCAGCAGACCCACAAGGAAGAGAACAGCGGCTTCAGCATCCAGCTAGATCTCACAGCCAGACAGCCAGAAAGGAAGATATGAAAGCCCTGGAATTTTAACCAGTGGCAGATCCAGAAAGAGAAGAAAGTGGTAAAAACCAGATGTTACTGGGACAGATTTCACCATGGTATTCTTTAAGAGTTATTTTCTTGTCCTCCCAGTTTATGCATTTCAAATCATTAGTTGTTATATTATAGTTTATTCCAAATAACATATTTTGCTCCTCCCTTCTATTACTCCACTTTAACATCTAACTGCCTCTAGTTACTTTTGTTTTAAATTCTATCTTCTCTCTTAGTATGACTAGTATCCATTCCACTCTCATATTATTTTTCCCCTTTACAGCCTCTCAAATCCATTTTTCTTGTCATTAGTCATCTCACATTCTTTTTCCATTCATAAAATACACTTATACTCTTTCCACCTTGATCAATCTTGGCACATTGGTCGTGATATGGTGGTAATTGTGGCATTACTGCAATTTTATTCATATTCACTCAGTATTTCAAATCTCAAATTCTATAGTCCCCCACTCCTGCTCCATTAATAACTTCCTCCTGCCCTTTTTCTCTTTCAACTTAAATTTGAAAATTTTCCCTCTCAGTCTGATTTCATTCTTCATTCTTAGTATACATACCCCCTCTATCATCTCAAATTCACTTCCCTTTCTTTTAGGCATCTCTTAAGCTTTTCTTTCTTTCTTTTTTCTCTCTTATTTCCATTTCACTTATATTAATCATAGCCCAAAGGTTGTCCATAGTAGTGAGGAGAAACTTTTTTCCTAATTTGTTTTGCTTTTTAAATCTTCCTCTTCTTCTTATTTTTTTGTTTCATTTAATTTTGCTCTCACACTAAATATATATTCTATAACTTCTGTTTAAACAACACTATATGCTTCCTTTCTTACTTCATTCAGCCATCTTCCCTCCCTTTTTAAACATACAATATAAATTTTACTTCTTGTCTCACACTGCCTTGTCCCTACTGCTACTATTATTGTTCATCCACCTCCCTCTCAAAAATCATTTTTCTTTCAGTGAGTCAACCCTTACCTGTTTTTCCTTTAGCATAATAGTCTTACTCTTTTTACATCTATATTAATACTGGCTATTTGCTATTGATAGTGTGATTGTGGGTGTGGGATATTTCTGAGGGTGTGAGTTTCTTGCCTGGGTTGTGTGTTTATGTTTCAACAGCAACTCCACTAAAGATTTCAAGACCTGGTTGCTGGAGTGACTCTCAGTCAGCTAGTCAGAGGGAACATCCCACCAAAGAGCAACACAACAACAACCAAAACTGAACTACAACCAGATAGCTAAAATAAATGGCATAAAGAGCACCCCAAGAGCATCAAGCTCAAGAGATCAAAGAGACTACACCACTGAATCTCGCAAGTGTCCTGTTACAGAAGTTCACACCACAAAGGCAGGAAATCAAAGCAGACCAATATAAAAACAAAAACAAAACAACAAGAAGATTCACCTAAAATGGGGTGACAAAGAAAAATCTCCCCAAAAAGAAAGGAAGAATCCCCATGAAGAGTGCTAGATGAAACAGAGGGCTATCAAGCTACCATACAGGGAATTCAAAAGCATGATTATAAGGAAGCTCAATTATTTTGACAAACTCAGAGAAAACTACAACATCTCCAAGGGAATTTCAGAGAACTCCAGCAAACTACAAAGAACTTACTGAGACCTACACCAGCATTAAAAAAAGACATATAAACTATCAATAAAAGCTGGATGGAAATGAAAAATACAATTTCTGAACTGAAAAACACAGTAGAAGGAATAAAAAGAAGGCTAAATGAAGCAGATGATTGGGTCAGTGAGCTAGAGGACAACGTAGAAGAAAATTCCCAGACAGTACAACAGAATGAAAAAAGACTGAAAAAGAATGAAGAGGGTTTAAGAGAGCTGCAGGACAACACGAAACAATATCCATATCATAGGGATACCAGAAGGAGAAGAAGGGAAACAAGGGATAGAAAACATGTTTGGAAAAGTAATGACAGAAAAGTTTTCTGACCTGAGGAGATAAAATATCACCCAAGCCCAAGAAGCACAGAGGGAATGAATGAAGATGAACCCAAAGAGGCCCACACCAAGACACATCATAATTAAAATGGCAACATTCAAAGACAAAGAGAGAATCCTAAAGGCATCAAGATAGAAACAAAAAAATGACATAAAAGGGAACTCCAATTAAGCTATTAGCAGATTTCTCAACAGAAACACTACAAGCCAGAAAGGAATGGCAAAAAAATATTCCAAGCAATGAAAACCAAAGGCTTACAACCAAGACTACCCATCAAGGCTCTCATTCAAAATAGAAGGTGAAATAAGGAGTTTCCCAGACAAAAGAAGGCAGAAAGAATAAATTTTCCATGAAATAAGTATTGCTAGAGATGCTAAAGCTTCTGCTCTAAGAAGATAAAGAAAGGGAGAGAGAACAGAGGTACCAAGGGAAAAATCACAATGAATAAGTACTTACCAATAATATTCTTAAATGTAAATGGATTAAATGCTCTAATAAAAAAGCATAGGGTAGCTGAATGGATAAGAACACATCACCCACATATGTGCTGCCTACAAGAGACCCACCTTAGAACAAAAGATCTACACAGACTGAAATTAAAGGGTTGGAAACATAATATTTCAAGAAAATGGATATATTTTTAAAAGCTGGGGTAGCAATACTTTTATCAGACAAAATAGATTTCACAACAAAGGCTATAAAAAATACAAAAAAAGACACTTCATAATACTTAAGGGAACAATCTATCAAGATGATATGACCCTGGTAAACATCTATGCACCCAACATAAGAGTACCAAAATATATAGGGAAAATCTTGGAGGACTTCAAGAAAGATATCAACATCAACACAGTCATAGTAGGGAACTTTAATACCCATATCAACAATGGATAGATCTTCCAAACAAAGAAACACCAAGAATATTGAGGCACTGAACAGCACTCTGGATCAAGTGAACTTATTTATATATACAGAAATTTTCAGAGAGGGGGGAAGATGGCGGAGGAGTGAGGAGAGGCTGCAGTTTCAGGCTCCTGAGACCTGTCAGCAGTTTGGGCTAATTGGAGAGAGAACATCTCAGTGAGCAGCTGGACACTGGCAGGAGACAAGCCAAGGCACTGCTGGATTAGAGAAAATCCATCTGGGAACAACCTGTTTGGTGAGGATAGCGGAGGAAAAGGGGACGAAACGGGATTCCTGACTGGGGCAGCTACCCGAGCTGCGGCTGGAAGTGCACAAAGGCTTTTTGGCAACCACAGCCTACCCCAGAGAGGAGTCGGGAGGAGAGCAGATCTCTGCCCGCTGGCAGAGACAGGACTCGATCAAGAGGCATTGGCGCTGAAGGACAGGAGACAGCATGCTGCCAGGCAAGTGAGAACATAATTCTCCTTTATATTTTTCTCTAGTGGACGGTGGAGAGGGGAGGAAAGTTTGGGGGTGGTAGGCCGTTCTGGAGGAGCCCAGGCACAGAGGCACGCTCATCCACTCCCCAACCCTACCCTTGGGTCGCAGGGGCGTGCATAGGGAAGTGCTCTTACTCACTGGCCCAGGTGCGCGGGGCCATGAGTCCAGGCGTCCCTCGGACACTCCCCAACGGACATAAGATCCATGCCCCAACGGGCACAGGGAGGGCCCACTGAACACGCAGAGGACCATGCACAGATACCCCTAGACAGCTCCCGTGGGCGCAGGGCCCCAGGCCAGAAAGCAGACCATTAGCTCAGGCTCTGTTCCTGCTGGCCCAGGCGGGTGAGGGAAGGCAGTCGGCTGTGGCACCGGAACAGCGGGCGGCAGCGACTTACAGACGCTCACTTCCACTGAGCACAAGTGTCCGCGGCCCTGCCCTAAGAGGCAAGAGACAAATTCTTGGAGCTTGGCTCAGCAGGACTAAGGGCAGGGGCACTCGAGCGTGAAAACACCTCAGCCCGGGGATAATAGGCGCCAATCGCGGGGCAAGTTCTTGGGCTGCTAGTGCTCCTACAGGGACGTGCGCAGGGACACCTCGGCGCCAATGCGGAAACACCTCTGCCCAGCAACAATAGACGCCAATTGCGGGGCAAGCTCTTGGCCGCCCCGCTCATTCAGGGGCTCGTGACCAAGGACACCTCAACTGGCTCCGTGGGCAGCAAGGGAGCATGCCGTGCCAGCAACCACGGGCGCGCACCATTGCGACAACCGCGGGCGCACACCATTGCTACAAGAAACAAGAATCTTTGAACTGCCACACTAGACCAGCTGTGGACGCAGAAAAAGAAGGCAAAACACCAAGGCTAAAACGGACATCTCTACAAAACAATTCGAGATAAAGTGGATAGAGTGACTCCCAATCAAAAAGCCAGAAGAAAGATCCTAACAAAAAAATCTGAAATATAACCAGACAGCATAAACAAACGATATAAAAGGTACCCCAAGAACATCAGCCTCAGGAGATCAAAGAGACTGCACCACTGAAACCCCCAGATCTACCATAAAAAATCTCATACCACAAAGGTGGGAAGGCAAAGCAGACAAATCCAAATAACAAAAACAAACAAGAAGAATCCAACAAGGTAAGACGCAGAAACAACCTCCCAATGAAAAGAAAAGAAGAATCCCAGAAAGAGAGGTAGATGGAATAGACATAGCCCAAATGTCAGACATGGAATTCAAAACTGTGGTGGTGAAGAAGCTCAATATGCTCGAAAACCTCAAAAACAACTATGACAACCTCCAAGGAAGTTACCAACAGCTCCAAGAAAATTACAGGGAACTTGCAGAGAACTACACCACCATAAAGAAAGACATAGAAACTATCAAAAGAACCAGGAAGAAATGAAGAATGCAATCTCTAAACTGAAAAACACAGTAGAATCAGTCAAAAGCAGACTAAACGAAGCAGAGGATCGAATTAGTGAGTTAGAGGATAATGTAGGTAATAATTCTCAAATGATACAGCAAAATGAAAAGAGATTGAAAAAATATGAACAAGATGTAAGGGAATTACAGGATAGCATTAAAAAAAATGATATCAGGATCATCGTAATTAGAGAGGGAGAAGAAAAGGAGCATGGAATAGAAAAACTGATAGGAGAAATAGTGACAGAAAATTTTCCGAACCTGATGAGAGAAAAAGTTATGCAAGTCCAAGAAGCACTGAGAGTTCCAATAAAGATGAACCCTCCAAAAACCCACTCCAAGGCACATCATAGTTAAAATGGCAACATTCCAAGACAAAGAGAGAATCTTCAAAGCAGCAAGAGAAAAACAGCAAATAACTTACAAGGGAGCTCCAATAAGGCTATCGACCGATTTCTCAACAGAAACATTACAAGCCAGAAGGGAATTGTCAAAAATATTTCAAGCAATGAAAAACAAAGGCCTACAACCAAGAATACTCTACCCAGCAAGGCTCTCATTCAAAATAGAAGGTGAAATAAGGAGTTTCTCAGACAAAGGAAGACTAAAAGAATACATCTCCACAAAACCAGCATTGCAAGAGATGCTAAAGGGAATATTCTAAGAAAAAGGAAGAGAAAAAACAAAAAAAGAGTAGAGGAATGGAGATTCAAAAGGGAAATGAATAAACACATGTCAATAATAACCTTAAATGTAAATGGATTAAATGCTCCCATTAAAAGACATAGGGTAACGGAATGGATAAGAAAACCAGACCCACATATTTGCTGTCTACAAGAAACACAAATCAAAACAAAAGATTTACATAGACTGAAAGTAAAAGGATATAAAAAATATTTGAAGCAAATGGACCTGAAAAAAAAGCTGGGGTAGCAGTCCTCATATCACACAAAACGGATTTCAAAGCAAGGGCAATAAAAAGAGACAAAGAAGGACATTTCACAATACTTAAAGGAACGATTCATCAAGAAGATATAATACTGATAAACATATATGCACCCAACATAGGAGCACCCAAATACATAAAGCAAATGCTAGAAGACCACAAGAAGGATATTAACAACAGCACACTCATAGTAGGGGACTTCAACACACCATTATCAACAATAGACAGATCATCAAAGCAAAGAAACACCAAGGAAATACAGGAATTGAACAACACACTAAACCACAGGAATTAACTGATATATATAGAACTTTTCACCCCAAAGAAGCAAAATATACATTCTTTTCAAAGGCACATAGGACACTTTCAGAGATAGACCACAGAATAGGACACAAAACAAGCCTCAACAAATTCAAGAAAATTGAAATTATATCAAGCATCTTTTCAGACCACAATGCCTTGAAACTAAAAATAAACCTCAGGGAAAAAAATCAAAGGCACCCAAACTCATGGAGAATGAATAACATGCTCTTAAATAACGAATGGGTTAACAATGACATCAAAGAGGAAATCAAGAAATTTCTAAAAACTAATGACAATGAACACACAACAGTCCAAAACATATGGGACACAGCAAAAGAAGTCCTAAGAAGGAAGTTCATAGTTATACAGGCATATCTAAAAAGACTAGAAGAATCTCAAATAAAAAACCTAACCATAAAGCTAAAAGAACTAGAATAGCAACAACAAACAAAGCCTAGGGCAAAAAGAAGAAAGAAAATCTTCAAGATCAAAGCAGAATTAAACGACATAGAAACTAAACGAACAATCCAAAAAATCAACAAAACTAGGAGCTGGTTCTTTGAAAAAATAAACAAAATTGACAAGCCTCTAGCCAGGCTCATTAAGAAAAAAAGAGAGAAGACCCAAATAAACAAAATCAGAAATGAAAGCGGAGAAATCACGACTGGTACCTCAGAAATACAAACAATTATAAGAACTTACTACAAACAACTATAGGGCAAGAAATCTGACAACCTAGTAGAAATGGACAGATTTCTAGAAACATATAACCTTCCAAAACTGAATCAAGAAGAAGTAGAAAGTCTCAACAGACCAATAACAAAGAAGGAAATTGAAACAGTAATCAAAAATCTTCCTGCACACAAAAGCTCTGGACCGGATGGCTTCACAGGCGAATTTTACAAAACATTTAGGGAAGAACTAACTCCTACCCTCCTCAAACTATTCCAAAAAATCCAAGAAGAGAGAAAAATCCCAAACTCTTTCTATGAAGCCAGTATTATCCTCATCCCAAAACCAGGTCAAGACACAGCAAAGAAAGAAAACTACAGGTCAATATCACTGATGAACATAGATGCTAAAATCCTCAATAAAATTTTGGCAAACAGGATCCAACAATACATCAAAAAGATCATAGACAATGATCAAATGAGGTTCATCCCAGGGATGCAAGGATGGTTTAATATTCGCAAATCAATAAATATAATACATCACCTAAACAAAATGAAAGACAAAAATCACATGATCATATCTATAGATGCAGAAAAAGCATTTGATAAAGTACAACACCCATTTATGTTGAAAACACTCAGCAAAATGGGAATAGAGGGAGCATACCTTAACATAATTAAGGCTGTGTATGAGAAGCCTGAAGCCAACATCATACTCAATGGACAAAAACTGAAAGCATTTCCCCTGAAATCAGGAACTAGACAAGGCTGTCCACTCTCCCCACTTCTATTCAACATAGTGTTGGAAGTCCTAGCCACAGCAATCAGACAAGACAAAGAAATAAAAGGCATCCAAATTGGGAAAGAAGAAGGAAAACTATCACTATTTGCAGACGACATGATAGTATACCTAGAAAACCATATAAACCCCACTAAAAGATTACTTGATATAATAAGTGAATTTGGCAAAATAGCAGGGTACAAAATAAATATACGGAAATCTAAGGCATTTCTGTACACCAACAATAAAATCTCAGAGACAGAAGCAAAATGAAAATACCATTTACTATAGCAACAAGAAAAATAAAATACCTAGGAATAAACTTAACCAAAGAGATAAAAGACCTGTACACTGAAAATTATGCAACACTGAAGAAAGAAATTAAGGAAGATACAAATAAATGGAGGCAAATACGATGTTCTGGATGGGAAGAATCAACATCATGAAAATGGCCATACTACCCAAATCAATTTACAAATTCAATGCAATTCCTATTAAAATACCAATGACATATTTCACTGACCTAGAACAAATCCTCCAAAAATTCATATGAACCAAAAAAGACCCCGAATAGCAAAAGCAATCTTGAAACAGAAGAACACAGCAGGAGGAATCACGATACCAGACATCAAACAATACTACAAAGCCAGTGTGGTCAAAACAGTCTGGTACTGGCATAAGAACAGACATATAGATCAGTGGAACAGAATTGAAAGCCCAGAAATAAACCCAGGCCTCTAAGGTCAACTAATCTTTGATAAAGGAGGAAGGAACATAAAATGGATTCAGAAGAGCCTCTTTAACAGGTGGTGCTGGGAGAACTGGACAGGGAGGTGCAAAAAAATGAAACTAGACCACCAGCTTACACCACCCACGAGAATAAACTCAAGATGGATTAAAGACTTAAATGTAAGCCATGATACCATAAAAGTACTAAAGGAAAACATAGGCAGAAAAATTTCAGATATCACACATAACAATATCTTCACGGATACATCTCCCAAGGCAAGAGAAATAAAGGAAAAAATAAACAAATGGGACTACATCAAACTAAAGAGTTTCTGCTCATCAAAAGAAAGCATCAGCAAGATGAAAAGGAAACCAACCATATGAGAAAATATATTTGCCAATGATATCACAGACCGGGGACTGATCTCCAAAATTTATAAATTTATAAATTTATAAATTTATACAACTCAACATCAAGAAAACAAACAACCCAATTAAAAAATGGGCAAAGGACCTGAGCAAACACTTCTCCGAAGAGGACATACAGAAGGTACATAGGCACATGAAAAAATGCTGAACATCATTGGCCATCAGAGAGATGCAAGTAAAAACCACAATGAGATACCACCTTACACCTGTCAGAATGGCCCTCATCAACAAATCAACAAACAACAAATGCTGGCGAGGATGTGGAGAAACAGGAACCCTAGTGCACTGTTGGTGGGAATGCAGACTGGTGCGGCCACTATGGAAAACAGTATGGAATTACCTCAAAAAACTAAAAATGGAACTGCTATTTGAACCAGTGATTCCACTGCTAGGATTATACCCGAAAAATCCTAAAACCATAATTCAAAAACACTTATGCACCCCTATGTTCATAGCAGCCCTGTTTACAATAGCTAAGTGCTGGAAACAACCTAAGTGCCCATCTGTAGATGAGTGGATCAAAAAACTGTGGTACATCTACACAATGGAATACTATTTAGCAGAAAGAAAGAAGGAACTCCTGCCATTTGTGACAACATGGACGGAACTAGAGAGAATTATGCTTAGTGAAATAAGCCAGGCAAAGAAAGCAAAATAGCATATGATATCACCCAATACAGGAAACTAAAGAGCAACACAAACAAACGAAGTAAATAGGCAAAGACTAGAATAGTAGTCAGTAGGGGGGAGGGGGGAGGGAGAGAAGGGCGATAAGTAAGGGAAGGGTCAGGTCAAGGAACATATATGAATGACTCTTGGACATAGACAACGGGGAGGGATATAATTGTGGGAGAAGGGATGGGCTGGGAGGGGGGAGCAATGGGGGAAAAATGGGACAACTGTAATTGAAAAACCAAAAAGTAAAATTAAAAGAAAAAAAGAAATTTTCACCCAAAAGAAGCAAATTATACATTCTCTTCAGACGCACATGGAATGTTTTCAAAAATAGACCACATGATAGGACAGAAAACAAGCCTCAACAAATTCAAGAAAATTGAAACCATATGAACTATCTTCTCAGACTACAATGGCTTGAAATTGACAATCAACCTCAGGAAAAACTCAAAAACATTCAAATTCATAGAGACTGAAAAACATGATATTAAATAACAAAGAAGTTAAGAAGGATATCAAGGAAGAAATCAAAAAGTTTCTGGAAACAAATGATAATGAGCACACAACTGATGAAACCTATGGGACACAGTGAGGGCGGTACTCAGAGGGAAGTTCATAGAAATATAGGCCTACATAAAAAGGATAGAAGAATCTAAATTAAAAAATCTAACCTGACAGCTACAAGAACTAGAGGAACAACAACCAACAAAGTCCAGAGCGAGTAGAAGGAAGGAAATTATCAAGATCAGAACAGAATTAAATGACATAGTGACTAAACAAACAATTCAAAAGATCAATAAAACCAGTTCTTGTTTTTTTGTAAAGATAAACAAAATCAAAAAGCCTTTAACCAGAGTCATCAAGAAAAAATGATAGAGAATCCAAATAAATATTTTCATAAACAAAAGAGGAGAAATTGTAACTGGTACCACAGAAGTACAAAGGATTGAAAGAAATTACTATGAACAACAATATGACAAGACATTTGAAAACCTGAGGTAACTGGACAAATTTTAGAAACACATGCTCTTCCAAAACTGAACCAAGAAGAAGCATGAAGTCTGAACAGACTGATAACTAGTGAAATCAAAGCAGTAATAAAAAAACTCCCAGCACACAAAAGCCCCAGACTGGATGGTTTCACAGGGGAATTTTACAAAACATTTTGGGAAGAATTAACTTCTGTCCTTCTCAAACTACTCCAAAATATCCAAGAAGAAGGAAAACTCTCAAAGTCTTTCTATAAAGCAAGTATTATCCTAATTCCAAAACCAGGTCAAGACACAATTCGAAAACTATGTCAAGACACAACAAAGAAAGAAAACTACAGGCCAATATCACTGATGAACATAGATGCTAAAATCCTCAACAACATATTTGCAAACTGGATTCAGCAATACATTAAAAAGTTCATACATCATGATCAAATGGGATTCATCCCAGGGAAGCAAGGATCATTTTATATTCACAAATCAGTAAATGAATACACCACATAAACAAAATGAAAGACAAATATCACGTTATTACATCAATCGATACTGAAAAAGCTTTTGATAAAGTACAACACCCATTTATTAAAAACACTCAGCAAAGTGTTAATAGAGAGAGCATAACTCAACAAGAAAGGCCATATATGAGAAACCTCCAATATCGTACTCAATAGGCAAAAACTGAAAGCTTTCCTACTAAGGTAAGGAACAAGATGAGGATGTCCACTCTCCCAACTTCTAGTCAATATAGTTTTTGAAGTTCTAGTCATAGAAATCAGACAAGAAAAAGAAATAAAAGGCATCCAAACTGAAAAAGAGAAAAGAAAACTGTCATTATTTGCTGTCCACATGATAGTGTATATGGAAGACCCTATAGACTCCACTAAAAAACCACTTGACCTAACAAGTGAATTTGGCAAAATACCAGGGAAAAGTCAATATTCAGAAATTGAAGACATCTCTGTACACCAACAATAAAATATCAAAGATAGAAAGTAAAAAAATTCAATTTACTATAGCAACAAGAAGAATAAAATACTTAGGAATAAACTAAACCAAAGAGATAAAAGACCTGTACTCAGAAAACTACATAACACTGAAGAAAGAAATTAAGGAAGATATAAATAAATAGAAGCATATACCATGTTCATGGATGGGAAAAATCAACATCATTAAAATGTTCATACTACCCAAAGCAATGTATAGATTCAATGTAATCCCTGTTTAAATACTAATGACATTTTCACAGACTTAGAACAAATACTTCAAATATATATATGGGACCAAAAGTGACTCTGAATAGCATCAGCAATGTTGAGAAAGAACATAGTACAAGGAATCACAATACCTGATATCAAACTATACTACAAGGCCACTGTAATCATAACAGTCTGGTACATGCATAAGAACAGACATATTGATCAGTGGAAGAGAATAAAGAGCCCAGAAATAAACCTAGATCTTTATGGTCAATTAATATTTGACAAAGGGGGAGGGAACATAAAATGGAGTGAAAATAGCATCTTCAACAAATGACGTTGGGAGAACTGGACAGGGACATGCAAAAATATGAAACTAAACCACCAACATACACCATACACCAGAATGAACTCAAGATGGATAAAAGACTTAAATGGAAGCCATGATACCATAAAAGTTTTAGAGGAGAAAATAGGCAGTAAAACTTCAGATATTTCACATAGCAATATTTTCAGTGATATATCCCTAGGGAAAAGGAAATATAGGAAAGGATAAACAAAAAGGAACACAAATGGGATAAACAAATGAAACTAAAGACTTTCTGCTCAGTGAAAGGAAACATCAGCAGGATGAAAAGGAAGCAAACCATATGGGAAAATATATTCGCCAATGACATCTCAGACAAGGGATTGATCTCCAAAATATATAAAGAACACATACGACTCAACACCAAGAAGACAGACAACCCAATTAAAAAATGGGCAAAGGACCTGAACAAACACTTCTCCAAAGAAGACATACAGAGGGCCCATAGACATATGAAAGTATGCTCAACATCACTAGCCATCAGAGAGATGCAAATTAAAACCACAATGAGATACCACCTCACACCAGTCAGAATGGCCATCATCAACAAATCAACAAACAACTTGTGCTGGAGAGGATGCAGAGAAACCGGAACCCTGGTGCATTGCTGGTGGGAATGCAGACTGGTGCAGCCACTGTGGAAAACAGTTTGGAATTTCCTAAAAAAACTAAAAATGGAACTGCCTTTTGAACCAGCAATTTCATTGCTAGGATTATATCCAAAAAACCCTGAAACACCAATTCAAAAGAACCTATGCACTCCAATGTTCATAGCAGCACTATTTACAATAGCCAAGTGCTGGAAACAACCTAAGTGCCCATCTGTAGATGAGTGGATCAAAAAACTATGGTACATTTACGCAATGGAGTTCCATGTAGCAGAAAGAAAGAAGGAACTTCTACCATTTGCAACAACATGGATGGAACTAGAGAAAATTATGCTTAGTGAAATAAGCCAGGCAACAAAAGAAAAATACCTTATGCTGTCACCTATTACAGGAAACTAATGAACAACACAAACAAATGAGCAAAATTGAACCAGAGGTATGTAAACAAGAAGTAGACTAACAGTAACAAGGGGGGAGGGGGGAGGAAAAGAAGGGTGTAAGGGGAAGGGTCAAGTAAAAAAAATATATATATATATGAATGACCCACAGACAGGGGCAACTGAGTGGAGACTAAATGTGGGGGAAGGGAGGGACAGGGTGCAGGGAAGCAAGAGGGCTAAAAAAGTGAGACAACTGTAATGGAAAAACAAACAAAAAAATTTTTTTAGTGGGGGAAAAATGAAAATATGAAGAATGGAAATGCCAGTTCAGTGAATATTAGGACAAAGATTTTCCTTCACGTTGTATATTTTTCTCCCTATTTGATCCCTCCAGAGTTTGGCATTCTAAACAAGTAAGTAATGACATAGGTTTCTTTGCATAGAACTAATAAGACCAGTTGTCAATAGAGGTTCCTTTTTTTTTTTTTTTTTTTTTTTTGACCAAGTCTTTGACTGGAATGTCAAGCCTAAAGGAAACATACTTGGGCACAGATTGTTACCAAAAAGCCCTGAGGAACTGGGAATGACTTTCAAAGGTGATAAAAACCTGTGAGATAAAAGGACTGGTACCATCGTTGGTTGTGTGGTCCACAGCAATCTTTCCAGGGAAGGAACGAAGGTTGTTTTCCTGAAAGATGGCTAGAAGGGACCTTAAGGCGCAATGAAAAACCAGAAAGACTTGGAAAAAACAGGTGTGTACAGGCAAGGATGAATGCCAGGTATGTGGCTCAGCTTCTGTGCCCTGAAGAACAGACTGAGGGTCACCCCAAATATTCCTTGGGTAAGTTCCAGCAAAGCAGAACTAAGGATCATAAGTGATCATTTGGTGCTCTTGTTATGTTTATGCAAACGAACAGGATAAATTAAAAATGGAGTTAATGTAGTCCCTTTAAAGACAAGGAGGGTAACCTTAGGTAGAAAAATCATTATTCAAGGAAGATCACAATGATCAGTAGCAGAGTATAAAATAAGGCAACTAACCATCTTAAAAGTTTCTTCTCATTTAAAATATGGTTTCACTTGAAAATTAAACCATGTCTGTGATATCATCAAAGATATTCAAGTTGCAGGCAAATAGAATTTCAAGTGCCTTGCAACTGGATGTCTTCGCAATAAGACAGTCTTACAGTTTTAGAGACTTGTTTGCGGGTTATGTTACATAAATTAACACGTGTTTTCCATTTTCAAAGGACATAAGCCTATGATCCCATTACCTGAGTGATTGTCTGTACGCATAAGCCTCACTTAATCCTCTCTGCAGCGCTGCCTCCTGAGACTCAACGGTTTGGTTGAACTAAATGGCTGGGTTGAGGAAGAATGGGGTGGTCTGTGGGCCTCACTTTAAAACGGGTTTCTCTTTTCTATCCTAATAGCTTGGACAGAAAAGGCCCAGAGGTCTGAGAGGGGGAAAACCTAAACTATTTCCCTCAGCCCAATCTAAGTATAATAGGCAAAAGGGTTTTGGACAGGTGAGATGTGCCTACCACACCTTCTTACAAAGAAGCCCCCCCCTTTTTTTTTTCTCCCTAATATGGAACATTGAAAAATTAATCCCTGCCTTTTGTCATCTAGTAGTTATGGATTGAATGATGTCTTTTAACCCTTTTTGCCAAATCTGTTGCCCCCAGAACACAACAAGGACACCAGCCTGTTAAACCAAGCACGCCGTTGACCGGAGACAGCCAACTGACATGGAATCTGCACAATCCTTCCCCATGTGGGAAAGCCACCCTCCCCTCCACCCCCCCACTATTATTAGGGTTTTCTGGACCCAAGGGTAGGTAGGACGACGACCATGTCCAGCTTGAAGCAGCTAGAGGAGCATGAGACCTTCGCCTATTGTCCTTTACAAGATTACAAAGGGTCCTAATATTTGAGAGGGGGGGATAGTTAATTTTTACGAACCAGGGGTATGGACTTGGGGGGGATTGCTGGGAGAGGGCGGTGCTGGGTGGAGGGGAGCAAGGGGGAGAAAATTGGAACTGTTGTAACAATATAATCAATAAAAAACATTAAAAAAAAAAGAAAAGGAATCCAACTGTATGGGAGAACATATTTGCCAATGATACCTCAGACAAAGGTTTTATCTTCAAAATATATAGATAATTTATACCATTCAACACCAAGAAGACAGATATTCCAATTCAAAATTGGGTAAAGGACCTGAACAGACACTTCTCCAAGGAGGACATACAGAGGGTCCATAGGCACATGAAAGAATGCTCAACATCACTAAACATCAGAGAAGCAAATAAAACCATGGTGAAATACCACCTCACACCAGTCAGAATGGCCATCATACACAAATCAACAGAAAATAAGTGCTGATAAGGATGTGGAGAAATGGGAACCCTAGTGCACTGTTGGTGGGGATGCCAACTGGTGCAGACACTGTGGAAAACAATATGAAATTTTCTCAAAAAAATCAAAATGAAAATGCCTTTTGATATAGCAATTCCATTGCTAGGATTATACCTGAAGAATCCTGAAACACCAATTCAAAAGAACCTAAGCACCCCTATATTCATAGCAGTGCCTTTTATTACAGCCAAATGCTGGAACCAACCTAAGTGTCCACCAGTGGATGAGTGGATCAAAAAGCTGTAGTACACTTACACAATGGAATACTACACAGAGAAAGAAAGAAGGAACTCCTAGCTTTTGCTACAGCACAATTGGAACTTGAGAGTATTATGCCAAGTGAAATCAGCCAGGCAGCAAAAGACAAATATCATATGATCTCACCTAATACAGGAACCTAATGAAAAAACAAGCAAATGAGCAAAACAGAACCAAGGGCACATAAACTAATAACAGACTGACAGTGACAAGAGGAAAAGGTGGAGGGGAGAAAGGGGGAAAAAAGGGAAAGGCCTACTCAAAGGACTAGTATAAATGACCCATGGACATGAACAGGTAAAAGGGGATTGACTGTGAGAGAGAGGGGAGGTGGGTGAAGCAGGGGAGAGCAAGGGGGAATAATGCGACAACTGTAACAAAAATAAATAAATAAATAAGTAAATAAATAAATAAACATACTGCCCAAAGCAATCTATAGATTCAATGCAATTTCTATTAAAATACTAATGGTATATTTCACAGAGCCAGAAAAATATTCCAAAAATTTATATGAAACTAAAAACCTCAGCAATCTTTAGAAGGAAGAACAAAATTGGAGGAATCACAATACCTAATATCGAACTATACTATAAGGCCAATATAATCAAAACTGTGGTACTGGTACAAAAAGAGACACATAGATCAATAGAAGAGAACAGAAAGCCCAGAAATAAACCCATGTTTTTATGGTCTATTAATATTTGACGAAGGTGGCAGAAGCATACAATGGAGTAAAGACAGTCTCTTCAATAAATGGTGTTGGAAAACTGTACTGGTACAAACAAAAAGATAAAATAAACTAGAGCACCATCATATACCATATACCAGAATACACTCAAAATGAATAAAAGATTTAAATATTGGTCATAGTACCATAAAAATCCTACAGGAAAATATAGGCAGTAAAATTTCAGATATCACACATAGCAATATTTTGCTGCTATGTATCCTAGGGCAAGGGAAACAAAAGAAAAATAAATAAATAAGACTACTTGAAATTAAAAAGCTTCTGCATAGCTAAAGAAACTATTATCAAAACAAAAAGGGAAATGAATGCATGAGATAGTATATTTGCCATTTATATATTGGACAAAGTTCTAAGCTCCAAAATACATAAAGAACTTATATGACAACACAAGGAAGATAAACAATCCAATTAAAAATGGAGAAAGGACCTAAATAGTCACTTTTTCAAAGAAGACATAGAAATGAAAAAATGCCCAACATCACTAAACAGAGAAATATAAATTAAAACCACAATGAGATACCACCTCACACCTGCCAATATGGCTAATATTAATAAATCACCAAACAAAATGTGCCGGCATGGATGTGGAGAAAAGGGATCCCTAGTGCACTGTTGGTGGAAATGCAGCATGGTGCAGCCACTGTGGAAAATGTGTGTAGTTTCCTCAAAAAAAAAAAAAAAAAAGGTAAAAAATAGAATTGCCTTTTGACCCAACAATTCCACTGCTGGGAATATACCCAAAGAATACCAGAACATAAATTCAAAGAATTTATGCACCTCCATGCTCATAGCAGCATTATTTACAATAGCCAAGATTTGGAATCAGCCTAAGTGCCTATCAGTAGATGAGTGGATAAAAAACCTGTGGTACACTTAGACAGTGGAATACTGCACAGCAGTATAAAAGAAAGAATCCCTATATTTTGGGACAGAATGAATGGAAATGGAGACTATTATGCTATATGCAATAAGCCAGTAAGTAAAGGACAAATGCCATAAGATCTCACTCATAAGTGGAAATAATGAACAAAATAAACTAACAAGCAAAATAGAATCAGAGGCATAGAATCATGAAACAGACTGACAGCTGTAATATGAGAATGGGGAGGTGAATGAAAGAAGGTGAATAGATTAATCAAAGAACATATACGCATAACTCATGGAGATGGACAATGGTATAGGGCTTGACTGTGGGAGTTGGTGAAGAGCTGATTAGAAGAGGGCAAAAAGGGAACACTGAGAAAGCTGTAATAGCATAAATACTAAAAATATAAATTAAGTCATTAGTAGGTCCCAAGGGGAATGGTGGAGCAATTATACAAAGAAGAGAGAAACAGAAGAACCATGCCCCTGTGCGCTCTGTGTCTGACCTTAGAGCAGAGCACACACCAGTAGAACGCATCTCTCTGGAATTGATCTGTTTCTGAGAACACTATTTGGCCAAGATGGCAAATAGCTAGGAAGGAAATAACTAGGGTAAAATACCAATTGAGTGATTGAGCTTGGCAGGGAGAATTTGGGGCATGTTCTTTTGAACAAATGACATAAGGAAAATGAGATAATATTTAAAATCCAAAGAAGTATCAGGAAGGGGAGATTATACACTCTGAAGAAAATCATAAGAAAGATTTGATCTATGATGTTACTTGTGACTACAAGAAGGAAGACCTCACAACTTTGCAAAATATGTCTAATAAATTTGATACATATATGAAGTCTGTCCAGAAGGTATCCAACCATGTAATATGAAAAATAGAGACATTTACTGAAGAAGATACAAGATGCAAGAAACATTGTACATAGGACAATAATGCTTCAATCCCCTTCAAAATAGGCAACTTAGGACCTCACACAGTTCTCCCAATCTCCATCAGCTGCCCTGTCATATTTTCCCGAATCTCAATGATCTGAAATCTCTTCCCTTTCCAAGGTGATTTTAATTTGAGGAAAGGCAAGAAGTCACAGGGCGCTGAAACTGGGCTGTAGGGGGGCTGAGTAACCTGAGTAATTTGAGGTTTCGCAAAAAAACTCTGCATTAGACATGATGCATGAGCAGCCATGTTGTCATGATGAAGCTGCCAATCACCAGTTGCCCATAGCTATGGCCTTCTGAATCATCTGAATGGTTTCCATGGAGGAATGTTCAAGCTTAATGCAAAATTTGATGCAGATTTGTTGCTCTACTTGCTCAGTCATTTTTAATGTGACAGCTGCATATTACACATGCTCACATTGACCCTGGCTGGTTTGGCTCAGTGGATTGAGCGTCGGCCTGCGAGCTAAGTGTCGCTGATTCGATCTTCCAGTCAGGGCACATCAGAGAAGGAAAACTCTGATTCCAAAAAACCCCCGCTGCCTTGCGGCATACCTCTTCAGGGGAAAGGCTAAGGGAGTAAACCCCGACAGAAAATCCGGAGCCGGAGTCCCTAAGGCGGTTTGACGTTGTAGTCAACACCGGCAACTCCTGTGGCGCACCTGAAGCCAAGCTGTATTGACTCTGTCTTTCCCTTGGACCCTTCAGCTGCGAAGAGAGGGGGGGTCTGCTGCATGGGCAACAGCAGACCCTCCATATCACCCTGCCCAGGCTCTGTAGCTTCAGCTTCACTGGAGAGGACACTCCAGCGTCATCGCAAGATGTCGATTCAACACGGGAGGAGACAGATACCGTGTCACTCCCGAGTCGGACTGCACAGCCATTCTCGGCGGTGCAGATAGACTCTTAAGAAGCTACACCATCTTCTCTCGAGACGGACGGCTGCCGACGACGATGACACATGCTCACTCAATGGTGTCTACCGCCCCCAATGACTGGTAGAGTGATGTTGTCATTGTTCACATATGCACATTCTAGTTCACTCTCCTTGGTTGCCAGATTACATCAGTGTTATGCAAAAGGTTCTCGTTGTTTAACAATGGCTGCACTTTTTTCAGACAGACCTAGGATATGTGAGGGGAAGCAATTTATTCTATTGAAATACATTTCAATATTATTTGCAGTATTTGTGTTATTAATGAAGATATCTTAAAATACCCTGATGTGTATAAATATGGGAATAATACACAATAGATCACTACTTTGATTGGAGGAATTCATAAGTAACAATTAGGTGTGTATCTTTCAGATGTATATAGCTCATTCTACTTAATTAAAAGAGTAATAAAGGGTAGTTCAGGAAGCATTAAGCCACCTACTGCTTTTTATGATAGAAAGAGAAAATATTTTTAAGTGGGAAAATATCATCAGGATGTTAATAACTGAGTGTACAACACTAAAAACTGGAGATAGAAGATTTTAAAATAACATAAGTGAGTGCATACCCTTGGGGATGGATCCATTAGTGATCAAAGCCCAACACCAATGATCAAAATTAGATAAGAAGGTGCTTGTTAAGAACAGTTTATGGTATAAGGCTCAGGGAGTGTGGGCCATCAGGAAACATGGTGTTCTTTCACAGAGCAGGGTTTATGAAACCAAAGAGACCTGTCTTTCATCTTGTCCTGCTTTCTCACCCTGAGCACATGAATCCAAACACAGAATGCCCATGAACACTTCTAAAATAGACACTGAGTCATCTGCACATCAATCAGTTCAGTCCTGTGTCTTCTCTTGAGCCAGGAAGCTTTACAGGCATTCATCATTTCTGATTCATTCATTCTTTTGTTCTGTGTTTTAAAAGCTCCACAGGCTTAGGATGGATAAAAGACTTGCAATCATTTCCAAAAACAGCCAATGAGTTTTTCCACAGCACCAGCCTGCTGAGAGTGTACTGAGTGGCCCCAGTGCCAGAAGGGAGGAGGCAGTTGACCATGTCTCAGAAACCACAGTCGGTGCACCCACTGAGAAGGAGCAAAGATGCTGACAGGGGTGGCGACTGGGCTTCCTGGACAGGCCACCACCCATTTTCATGTCCTGCAGTTCAAACTGGTTTCTTTTCTCAGTTTCACTGTGTTTTAAACCCAATAATCCCCAAATGGTCTTTGGTCAATCCACTGAATGGGGGAATCCTGACAGGCTCCTTTAATATATATATGCAGAGATACAGACATTTTTTTCAAAAATTGAAATACTAGCAAGGGGCTGGCAACCCCGGCTTTTGTGGCTTAGTAGACTGGATGGTCTGAGAAGTGAAAGGTAACTGGTTCATTCCCAGTTGGGGCACATGCCTGGATTGTGGGCTGGGTCCCTAGTTGGGGACATTGCGAGAGACAGCAAATTGATCTTTCTCTCCCTCTCTTTCTCCTTCCCTTTCCTCTCTCTAAAAATAAATTTTAAAGTGTTTAATAAAAGGGGGAGGGCTGGCAGTAAGGAGTACCTTCCTGTCCCTCTACCTCAGCCTCTTATTCTCCCTGCAAAGAATGGTCACTCTTTCCAGGTCCTTGTTCCTGGAAACAGTCCAGGGAATGTACCCATAGGTGACATCCTCACCTGTCCCGTCTGAGAAAAAAAAATTGCCAATGTGTTTAGATTCTAATTCAGATAAATAGAGTAACTGAGCATGTAGCTTCATGTGTTTAGTCCCCACACTAGGCATGATTTCCCTACTATCAGTATCTTGCACTGCTCTGGTACAGTTGTTAAATGTTTTACAGCCCCAAGGACTTTTGACAAATGCTTAATGGCATGTACCCACTGTCACAGTTTTATACAGAATAGTTTCACTGCCCTAAAAATTTCTTGTGCTTCCTCATTCATCTCCCCTTTTATCCACAACACCATGGCAACTGCAGATCTTTTAACTGTCTCTGTAGTTTTGCCTTTTCTCAATGTGTCATATTCCATAGTGGCTGCACCAGTCTGCATTCCCACCAACAGTGCACTAGGGTTCCTGTTTCTCCACATCCTCGCCAGCATTTGTTGTTTGTTGATTTGTTGATGATGGCCATTCTGGCAGGTGTAAGGTGGTATCTCATTGTGGTTTTTACTTGCATCTCTCTGATGGCCAATGATGTTGAGCATTTTTTCATGTGTCTATGGACCTTCTGTATGTCCTCTTCGGAGAGGTGCTTGTTTAGGTCCTTTGTCCATTTTTAATTGGGTTGTCTGTTTTCTTGATGTTGAGTCATATAAGCTCTTTATATATTTTGGAGATCAGTCCCCTGTCTGTGATATCATTGGCAAATATGTTTTCCCGTATGGTTGGTTTGCTTTTCATCTTGCTGATGTTTTCTTTTGCTGAGCAGAAACTCTTTAGTTTGATGTAGTCTCATTTGCTGATTTTTTCCTTTATTTCTCTTGCCTTAGGAAATGTATCTGTGAAGATATTGTTACGTGGGATATCTGAAATTTTCCTGACTATGTTTTCCTCTAGGACTTTTATGGTATCATGGCTTACATTTAAGTCTTTGATCCATCTTGAGTTTATTCTTGTATGTGGTGTAAGTTGGTGATCTAGTTTCATTTTTTTGCACGTCCCTGTTCAGTTCTCCCAGCACCACTTGTTAAAGAGGCTCTTCTCACTCCATTTTATGTTCCTCCCCCTTTATCAAATATTAGTTGACCATAGAGGCCTGGGTTTATTTCTGGGCTCTCTATTCTGTTCCACTGATCTATATGTCTGTTCTTATGCCAGTACCAGACTGTTTTGATCACAGTGGCTTTGTAGTATTGTTTGATGTATGGTATTCTGATTCCTCCTGCTGTGTTCTGTCTCAAGATTGCTTTTGCTATTTGGGGTCTTTTTTGGTTTCATATGAATTTTTGGAGGATTTGTTCTCGGTCAGTGAAATATGTCATTGGTATTTTAATAGGGATTGCATTGAATTTGTAAATTGCTTTGGGTAGTATGGACATTTTGATGATGTTGACTCTTCCCATCTAAGAAGATGGTATTTGCTTTCATTTATTTGCATCTTCCTTAATTTCTTTCTTTTTTTAAAATGTATTTTATTGATTATATTGTTACAAGAGTTTCAATTTCCTCCTCTTTACTCCTGTCCACCCAGCATCTACCTCCCCCAGCAATCGCCCCCCAAGTCCATACCCATGGTTTGTACATACAAGCTTTCCCGCTTCACCATTACATATATTCTTCTTCTTCTTCTCTTTTTTTAAATATGTAATTAATTAATTATTTTAACAATAAAATAATAACAGTCCCTCCCTCTCAGATATTAAGACCCTTTGTAATCTTATAAAGGAGAGTGGGCGAAGGTCTCAAGCTCCTTAAACTGCTTCAAGCTGGACATGGTCGTCATCCTACCTACCCTTGGGTCCAGAAACCCCTAATAAGAGTGGGGGTGTGGAGAGAAAGGTGGCCTACCCACATGGGGAAGGATTGTGCAGACTCCAGGTCAGTTGGCTGTCTCCGGTCAACGGCATGCTTGGTTTAACTGTCTGGCATCCTTGTGTTCTGGGGCAACAGATTTGGCAAAAAGGGTTAAAAGACATCATTCAATCCATAACCACTAGATGACAAAAGGCAGGGATTAATTTTTCAATATTCCACATTAGGGAAAAAAAAAAGAGAAAAAGAAAAAAAGGGCTTCTTTGTAGGAAGGTGTGCTAGGCACATCTCACCTGTCCAAAACCCTTTTGCCCATTATACTTAGTTTGGGCTGAGGGAAATAGTTTATGTTTTCCCCCTCTCAGACCTCTGGGCCTTTTCTGTCCAAGCTATTAGGATAGAAAAGAGAAACCAGTTTTAAAGTGAAGCCCACAGACCACCCCATTCTTCACCAACCCAGCCATTTAGTTCAGCCAAACCATTGAGTCTCAGGAGGCAGCGCTGCAGAGAGGATTAAGTGAGGCTTATACATACAATCACTCAGGTAATGCGGTCATAGGCTTATGCCCTTTGAAAACAGAAAACACGTGTTAATTTATGTAACATAACCCGCAAACAAGTCTCTAAATCTGTAAGACTGTCTTATTGGGAAGACATCCAGTTGCAAGGCATTTGACATTCTTCTTGCTCGCAACTTAAATATCTTTGATGATACCACAGACATGATTTAACTTTGAAGTGAAAACATATTTTAAATGAAAAAGAAACTTTTAAGATGGTTAGCTGCATTACTTTATAGTCTACCACTGATCATTATGATTTTCCTTGAATAATGATTTTTGTTTCTAAGATTACTCCCCTTGTCATTAAAGGGACTACATTAAGTCCATTTTTAATTTATCCTGTTCATTTGCATAAACACAACAAGAGCAGCAAATGATCACTTATGAACTTTAGTTCTGCTTTGCTGGAACTTACCCAAGAGACATTTAGGGTGATATTCAGTCTGCTCTTCAGGGCACAGAAGCTGGGCCACATACCTGGCATTCAGCCTTGCCTGTACACACCTGTCTTTTCCAAGTCTTTCTGGTTTTTCATTGTGCCTTAAGGTCTCTTCTAGCCATCTTTCAGGAAAACAACCTTCATTCCTTCCCTGGAAAGATTGCTGTGGACTGCACAACAAACCATGGTTCCAGGCCTTTTATCTCGCGGGCTTTTATTACCTTCGAAAGTCATTCCCAGTTGCTCAGGGCTTTTTGGTAACAACCTGAGCCCAAGTATGTCTCCTTTAGGCTTGCCATTCCAGTCAAAGACTTGGTCAAAGAAAAAGAACCTCTATTAACAACTGGTCTTATTAGTTTTATGCAAAGAAACTTATGTCATTACTTACTTCTTTAGAATGCCAAACTCTGGAGGGATCAGATAGGGAGAAAAATATAGAACGTGAAGGAAAACCCTTGTCCGAATATTCATTGAACTGGCGTTTCCATTTTTTATATTTTCATTTTTCCCCCACTAAAAAAATGTTTTGTTTGTTTTTCCATTACAGTTGTCCCACTTTTTTCCTCCTCTTGCTTACCTGCACCCTGTCCCTCCCTTCTCCCACATTCAGTCCCCACTCAGTTGCCCATGCCCGTGGGTCATTTATACATGTTCTTTGACTAGACACGTCCCCCTCTCACCCCCCTCTCTCCTACTCCCCTCCCCCCTTGTTACTGTTAGTGTACTTCTTTTTTACATACCTCTGGTTCAGTTTTGCTTATTTGTTTGTGTTGTTCATTAGTTTCCTGTAATAGGTGACAGCATAACGTATTTTTCTTTTTTTGTGTGGCTTATTTCGCTAAGCATAATTCTCTCTAGTTCCATCCATGTTATTGCAAGTGGTAGAAGTTCCTTCTTTCTTTCTGCTACATAGTACTCCATTGTGTAAATGTACCACAGTTTTTTGATCCACTCATCTGCAGGTAGTGGATCAAAATAGCACTTGGCTATTGTAAATAGTGCTGCTATGAACATTGGAGTGCATGGGTTCTTTTGAATTGGTGTTTCAGGATTTTTCGGATATAATCCTAGCAATGGAATTGCTGGTTCAAAAGGCAGTTCCATTTTTAGTTTTTTTAGGAAATTCTAAACTGTTTTCCATAGTGACTGCACCAGTCTGCATTCCCACCAGCAATGCACCAGGGTTCCCATTTCTCCTCATCCTCTCCAGCACAAGTTGTTGATTTGTTGATGATGGCCATTCTGACTGGTGTGAGGTGGTATCCCATTGTGGTTTTTATTTGCATCTATCTGATGGCTAGTGATGTTGAGCATTATTTCATATGTCTATGGGCCCTCTGTATGTTCTCTTTGGAGAAGTATTTGTTCAGGTCCTTTGCCCATTTTTTAATTGGGTTGTCTGTCTTCTTGGTGTTGAGTCGTATGAGTTCTTTATATATTTTGGAGATCAATCCCTTGTCTGAGATGTCATTGGCAAATAGATTTTCCCATATGGTTTGTTTCCTTTTCATCCTGCTGGTGTTTTCTTCAGCTGAGCAGAAACTTTTTAGTTTGTTGTAGTCCCAATTGTTTATTCCTTCCTTTATTTCCCTTGCCTTAGGAGATATATCAGTGAAAATGTTGCTATGTGGGATATCTGAAATTTTCCTGCCAATTTTTCCTCTAGGACTTTTTTTTTTTTAATGTTTTTTATTGATTATATTGTTAAAACAGTTCCAATTTTCTCCCCTTTGCTTCCCTTTGCTCCCCTCTACGCAGCATCTCCCTCCCCCAGCTAACCCCCCAAGTCCATACCCCTGGTTCGTAAAAAATAACTACCCCCCCTCAAATATTAAGACCCTTTGTAATCTTGCAAAGGACAATGGGTGAAGGTCTCAAGCTCCTCTAGCTGCTTCAAGCTGGACATGGTTGTCATCCTAACTACCCTTGGGTCCAGAAAATCCTGATAATAGTGGGGATGTGGAGGGGAGGGTGGCCCACCCAACTCACCTGGAGTCAGCACGATCCTCTAGGACTTTTATGGTATCACGCCTTACATTTAAGTCTTTGATCCATTTTGAGTGTATTCTGGTGTATGGTGTAAGTTGGTGGTCTAGTTTCAATTTTTTGCATGTCCCTGTCCAGTTCTCCCAACACCATTTGTTGAAGAGACTCTTTTCACTCCATTTGAAGTTTCTTCCCCCTTTGTCAAATACTAGTTGACCATATGAACCTGGGTTTATTTCTGGGCTCTCTATTCTGTTCCATTGATCTATATGTCTATTTTTATGCCATTATCACATTGTTTTGATTACCGTGGCCTTGTAGTATAGTTTGATATCAGGTATTGTGATTCCTCTTACTGTGTTCTTCCTCAAAATTTCTGTGGCTATTCGGGCTCTTTTTTGGTTCCATATAAAATTTTTAAGTATTTGTTCTCAGTCTGTGTAATATGTCATTGGTATTTTAATAGGTATTGCATTGAATCTATAAATTGCTTTGGGTAGTATGGACATTTTAATGATGTTGATTCTTCCCATCCATGAGCATGGTATATGCTTCCATTTATTTGTATCTTCTTTAATTTCTTTCTTCAGTGTTACGTAGTTTTCTGAGTACAGGTCTTTTACCTCCTTGGTTAAGTTTATTCCTAGGTACTTTATTTTTCTTGTTGCTATGGTAAATGGAATTTTTCTTTCAGTTTCTATCTCTGAGTTTTTATTGTTGGTGTACAAAAATGCCTTCTATTCTTAATATTGACTTTGCTATTTTGCCTAATTCACTTATTAGTTCGAGTAGTTTTTTGGTGGAGTCTGTAAGGTTTTCTATGTATGCTATCATGTAATCTGCAAATAATGACAGTTTTACTTCTTCTTCTTTAATTTGGATGCCTTTTATTTCTCTTTCTTGTCTAATTGCTCTGGCTAGAGCTTCCAAGACTGTGTTAAATAGGAATGGAAAGAGTGGACATCCTTGTCTTGTTCCTAATCTCAGGGGAATGATCTCAGTTTTTGCCCATTGAGTATGATGTTGGCTTCAGGTTTCTCGTATATGGTCTTTATTATGTTGAGGTATGCTCCCTCTATTCCCATTTTGCTGAGCGTTTTCATCATAAATGGGTATTGTACTTTATCAAATGCTTTTTCTGCATCTATCGATATGATCATGTTGTTTTTGTTTTTAATTTTGTTTATGTGGTGTATTACGTTTATTGATTTGCGAATATTAAACCACCTTGCATCCCTGGAATAAATCCCACTTGATCGTGGTGTATGATCTTTCTAATGTGTTGCTGGATCCGGTTTGCCAATATGTTGTTGAGGATTTTAGCATCTATGTTCATCAGCGATATTGGCCTGTAGATTTCTTCCTTTGTTGTGTCTTGACCTGGTTTTGGAATTAGGGTTATACTGGCTTCATAGAACGAGTCTGGGAGTCTTCTCTCTTGTTGAATCTTTTGGCATAGTCTGAGGAGGATAGGAGTTAGTTCTTCTCTAAATGTTTTGTAGAATTAACCTGTGAAGCCATCCGGTCCTGGGCTTTTGTGTGCTGTTAGTTTTTTGGTTACTGCTTCAATTTCACTAGCTGTTATTTGTCTATTCAAACTTTCTACTTCTTCTTGATTCAGTTTGGGAAGACTATAGGTTTCCAGGAATTTGTCCATTTCCTCTAGGTTATCAAATTTCTTGCCATACAGTTGTTTGTAATAATTTCTTACAGTCCTTTGTATTTCTGTGATATAGGTTGTGATTTCTCCTCTTTCATTTCTGATTTTATTTATTTGTGTCCTCTCTCTTTTTTTCTTGTTGAGCCTGCTTAAACGCTTGTTGATTTTTTTTTATCTTTTCAAAGAACCAGCTCCTACTTTTGTTGATCTTTTAAATTTTTAGTTTAGTCTCTATGTCATTTAATTGTGCTATGATCTTGATGATTTCCTTCCTTATACTTGATCTGGACTTTGTTTGCTGTTCTTCCTCTAGTTCTTGTAGCCGTAGGGTTAAATTTATTAATTAGAGATTCTTATAGCTTTTTTAGCCAGGCCTGTATTGGTATGAACTTTCCTTTCAGGACTGCTTTCGCTGTGTCCCATAAGTTTTGGGTTGTTGTGTGTTCATTATCATTAGTTTCAAGAAACTTTTTGATTTCTTCCTTGATGTCATTGTTAACCCATTCATTATTTAATAGCATGTTATTCATTCTCCATGAGTTTGAATGTTCTTGAGATTTTTTTCTTGAGCTTGATTACCAATTTTAAGCTGTTGTGATCTGAGGAGATGCTTAATATAATTTCAGTTTTCTTGAATTCGTTGAGGCTTGTTTTGTGTCCTACCATGTGGTCTATCTTTGAAAATGTTCCATGGGCACTTAAGAAGAATGTATATTTTGTTTCTTCGGGGTGAAAACTTTTATATTTATCGACTAAGTCCATTTGATCTAGTTTTGTTCAGTACCTCAATATCTTCGGTGTTTCTTTGCTTCGAAGATCTGTCCATTGTTGACAATGGGGTGTTAAAGTCTATATCTTTCTTGGAGTCTTTCAAAGTATTCCTTATATATTTGGGTGCTCCTAAGTTGGGTGCATATATATTTATAAGGGTTATATTTTCTTGATGCACTTTTCCCTTAAGTATTATGAAATGCCCTTTTTTGTCTCTTTTTATGATCCTTGCTGTGAAATCTGTTTTTTTCTGATATAAGTATTGCTACCCGAGCTTTTTTTTCATGTCCATCTGCTTGAAATACTTTTTCCATCCCTTCACTTTCAGTCTGTGTATATCTTTTGTTCTAAGGTGGGTCTCTTGCAGACAGCATATATGTGGGTCATTCTTTCTAATCCACTCAGCTACCCTATGTCTTTTAATTTGAGCATTTAATCCATTTACATTTAAGGTTATTATCGATAAGTACTTATTCATTGTCATTTTCCCCCTTTGTACTCGTGTTCTTCTCTGTCTCTCTCTGTTTCTTTATCTTCTTAAAGCAGACCCTTTTTCATCTCTTGCAATGCTGGTTTGGTGGAGATGTATTCTTTTATCCTTCTTTTGTCTTGGAAACTTCTTATTTCACTCTCCATTTTGAATGAGAGCTTTGCTGGGTAGAGTATTCTTGGTTGTAGGCCTCTGTTTTTCATTGCTTGAAATATATTTGACCTTTCCTTTCTGGCTTGTAGTGTTTCTGTTGAGAAATCGGTCGATAGCCTTACCGGAGCTCCCTTTTATGTTATTTGCTGTTTTTTTCTTGCTGCTTTTAGGATTCTCTCTTTGTCTTTGAATGTTGTTATTTTAATTATGATGTGCCTTGGAGTGGGTTTATTTTTTGGTTTCTCTTAATTGGAACTCTCTGTGCTTCCTGAACTTGCATAACTTTTTCTCTCATCAGATGCAGAAAATTTTCTGTCATTATTTCTCTTATCAGCTTTTCTGTTCCTCGTTCCTCTTCTTCTCCCTCTTTAATTCCAATGACTCTGATGTTGTTTTTCCTCATGCTATCCTGTAATTCCCTTACATCTTCTTTGTACTTTTTTAATCTTTTTAATTTTGTTGTATTGTCTGGGAAATTTTTGCTACATTATCCTCTAACTCACTGATCTGATCCTCTGCTTCGTTTAGACTGCTTTTGATTGATTCTACTGTGTTTTTTAGTTCAGAGATTGCATTCCTCATTTATTCCTGGTTCTTGTTAATAGTTTCTATGTCCTTTTTTATGCTGGCGTAGTCTTCTGCAAGTTCCCTGTAATTTTGTTGGAGCTGTTGGTAACTTCCTTGGAGGTTGTCATAGTTGTTTTTGAGGTTGTTGAGCATATTGAGCTTCTTCACCACCATAGTTTTGAATTCCATGTCTGACATTTGGGCTATGTCTATTCCATCTACCTCTCTTTCTGGGGATTCCTCTTTTCTTTTCATTGAGAGGTTGTTTCTGTGTCTCACCATGTTGGATTTTTCTGGTTTGTTTTTGTTTTTTGGTTTTGTCTGCTTTGACTTCCCACCTTTGTGGTATGAGATTCTTTATAGAAGATATGGGGGTTTCAGTGGTGCAGTCTCTTTGATCTCCTGAGGCTGATGTTCTTGGCATACCTTTTATGTCGTTTGTTTATGCTGTCTGGTTATATTTCAGATGCTCTTTGGTAGGATCTTCCCTCTGGCTAGTGATTGAGAGTCACTTTATCCAGTTTGTCTTGAGTTCTTTTGTGGAGATGCTGTTAAAAACATAAACACACAACCCAGGCAGGAAATCCACACCCTCAAAAACATCCCCCACCCTCCATCCCGCTATTGTCAGCAAATGAGCCAGTATTAATATAAATGTAGAGAGATTAGAGCTTTTATAATATAATAAGAATAGATAAGAAATGTTTTTTTTAAAAAATATGATTTTTGAGAGAGGGGATGATAGATTAATAATAGTAGCAAGTAGTTTTCAGACTATACAAAACAGTAGGTAATATTTACATTGTATGTTAATAATGATAAAAAAGGTGGGAAGAATGCAGAATATAGTAAGAAAGTGGGATTGTATAGTATTAGATTTATATAGTAGTTATATTCTATTTATTTAGTGTGAAAGGGAGACTAAACTAGACACAAAAACAAATAAACAAAGGAAAGATGAGGAGAGATTGTATGAAACAAATTAAAGATATAGCTTTAAAAAATTTTTTTAATGTAAAAATTAAAATTAAATTTAAAGTTAAAAATAAAAAATAAAAAAAATTAAAATAAAATAAAATACAAATAAAAAAACTAAAATAGAAATAAAAATTTAAAAAATATATAAAAGGAATGTTTTTACTCAATTCAGCTTTGTATGTCTTCTTCTTTTTCTGGATCCAGAGCTGGTCTAATGAGGCAGGTCAGAGGTTCCTGTTCCTTGCAACAGTGGTGTGCTCCTACAGTGGCTGGCACGGCAAGTTCCTTTGGCGCCTGTTGGAGCCAGCTGAGGTTCTTTCGCACGTCCTCCTGTGCGCACTCAAGGTGGCCTGAGCGCTAGCCTCAGGCCTGCAAAGCTGCACTCCAGGAGTTGGTCTCTCACCTCTTTGGGCAGGGCCTCGGACACTTGTGCACAATGGAAGTGAGCATCTGTGAGTCACTGCTGACCGCTGTTCCTGCGCCGCAGCTGCCCACCTTTCCTGTGCCGCAGCCGCCCGCCATTCCAGTATCCGCCTGGGTGGGCACAAGCAGAGCCTGAGCAAGTGGGCTGTGCTCCAGCCTGGAAACCACTGGGGTTGACCAGGGGTGTCTGCACATGATCTTCTGTGTGCCCAGCGGGCCCTCCCTGTGCCCATTGCGGCACTGATCTTATGTCTGGTTGGGTGTGTCCAAGGGGTACCTGGACACGCGGCCCTGCGCACCTGGGCCAATGAATGAGGGCACTTTCCTACGCACACCTGCATGACCCAAGGGGAGTGTTGGGGAGTGGGCAAGTGCACTTCTGTGCCTGCGCTCCTCAAGAATGTCGTATCACCCACAACCTTTCCTCCCCTCTCCGCAGCACACAAGAGAAAAAAAATAAAGGAAAATCATGTTCTCACATGCACTGCATGCAGTATGCTGTTTCTTGTCTTTCAACGCCAATGCCACCTGGTCGAGCCCTGTCTCTGCCAGCAGGCAGAGATCTGGTCTCCTCTTGATTCCTCTCTGCGGAAGCCTGTGGTCACCAAAAAGCCTTTGTGTACTTCCAGCCACAGTTTGTGTAGTAACCCCAGTCAGAAATTCCATCTCGTCCCTTTTTCCTTCGCTATCCTCACCAAGCAGGTCATTCCCAGATGGTTTTCTCTAATCCAGCAGTGCCAAGGCTCGACTCCTGCCAGTGTCCAGCTGCTCACTGAGTTGTTCTGTCTGCTATTAGTCCAAACTACAGACAGGTCTTGGGAGCCAGAAAGCGCAGCCTCCCCTGACTCCTCCGCCATCTTCCATTCCTATTATATCTTTAAATAATATTGTTCTCTTCTTCTAGAACAAATATTATATAAATATTGCCTTTTTTTTTGTTCTCATATTTTTTAACTTCTTATTCATTTGTTTCAGTCTTTTGCTTTCTCTGTCTTGCATCATGGCTGATTTCCTCCAAACTGTCTTTCAATATACTTATTTCCAATAGGCTGTTTAAGCAATTATTAGGTCTTAAATATTAACTACATTCTTTCCTTTTAAAGTACTACTTGTTTTCATTCTCTAAGATTTTAATTTTTATTTATTTAATCATTATGAACTAACTTGATATTTTATTTATAGTCATCCTCTTATTACTTCAAGTACCTAGGTGCTGTATCTTCCTTTGTTTTATTTTCTGATTTTTCACTTATGATTAGTTGTTTATTTTTTTTTAATTTTATTTTTTGTTATTCAATTACAGTTGTCCCATTTTCCCCCATTGCTCCCCACTCCCAGCCCATCCCTTCTCCCACAATTATATCCCTCCCCATTGTCCATGTCCATGAGTCATTCATATACATTCCTTGACCTGACCCTTCCCTTACTTATCCCCCTTCTCTCCCTCCCCCCTCCCCCCTACTGACTACTATTCTAGTCTTTGCCTATTTAGTTCGTTTGTTTGTGTTGCTGTTCAGTTTCCTGTATTGGGTGATATCATATGCTATTTTGCTTTCTTTGCCTGGCTTATTTCACTAAGCATAATTCTCTCTAATTCCATCCATGTTGTCGCAAATGGCAGGAGTTCCTTCTTTCTTTCTGCTACATAGTATTCCATTGTGTAGATGTACCACAGTTTTTTGATCCACTCATCCACAGACGGGCACTTAGGCTGTTTCCAGCACTTAGCTATTGTAAACAGGGCTGCTATGAACATAGGGGTGCATAAGTGTTTTTGAATTATGGTTTTAGGATTTTTCAGGTATAATCCTAGCAGTGGAATCACTGGTTCAAATGGCAGTTCCATTTTTAGTTTTTTGAGGTAATTCCATACTGTTTTCCATAGTGGCTGCACCAGTCTGCATTCCCACCAACAGTGCAGTAGGGTTCCCGTTTCTCCGCATCCTTGCCAGCATTTGTTGTTTGTTGATTTGTTGATTATGGCCATTCTGACTGGCGAAAAGTGCTATCTCATTGTGGTTTTTACTTGCATCTCTCTGATGGCCAATGATGTTGAGCATTTTTTCATGTGTCTATGGACCTTCTGTATGTCCTCTTCGGAGAAGTGTTTGTTCAGGTCCTTTGCCCATTTTTTAATTGGGTTGTTTGTTTTCTTGATGTTGAGTCATATAAGCTCTTTATATATTTTGGAGATCACTCCCCTGTCTGTGATATCATTGGCAAATATGTTTTCCCATATGGTTGGTTTCCTTTTCACCTTGCTGATGTTTTCTTTTGCTGAGCAGAAACTTTTTAGTTTGATGTAGTCCCATTTGTTTATTTTTTCCTTTATTTCTCTTGCCTGGGAGATGTATCAGTGAAGATATTGTTACGTGTGATATCTGAAATTTTCCTGCCTATGTTTTCCTCTAGGACTTTTATGGTATCACGGCTTACATTTAAGTCTTTAATCCATCTTGAGTTTATTCTGGTGTGTGGTGTAAGTTGGTGGTCTAGTTTCATTTTTTTGCACGTCCCTGTCCAATTCTCCCAGCACCATTTGTTAAAGAGGCTCTTCTCACTCCATTTTATGTTCTTTCCTCCTTTATCGAAGATTAGTTGACCATAGAGGCCTGGGTTTATTTCTGGGCTTTCAATTCTGTTCCACTGATCTATATGTCTGTTCTTATGCCAGTACCAGACTGTTTTGATCACAGTGGCTTTGTAGTATTGTTTGATGTCTGGTATCGTGATTCCTCCTGCTATGTTCTTCTGTTTCAAGATTGCTTTTGCTATTTGGGGTCTTTTTTGGTTCCATACGAATTTTTGGAGGATTTGTTCTAGGTCAGTGAAATATGTCATTGGTATTTTAATAGGGATTGCATTGAATTTGTAAATTGCTTTGGGTAGTATGGCCATTTTGATGATGTTGATTCTTCCCATCCAAGAACATGGTATTTGCCTCCATTTATTTGTATCTTCCTTAATTTCTTTCTTCAATGTTGCATAAGTTTCAGTGTACAGGTCTTTTATCTCTTTGGTTAAGTTTATTCCTAGGTACTTTATTTTTCTTGTTCCTATAGTAAATGGTATTTTCTTTTTTGCTTCTGTCTCTGAGATTTTATTGTTGGTGTACAGAAATGCCTTAGATTTCTGTATATTTATTTTGTACCCTGCTATTTTGCCAAATTCACTTATTATATCGAGTAGTCTTTTAGTGGAGTTTATAGGGTTTTCTAGGTATACTATCATGTCGTCTGCAAATAGTGATAGTTTTCCTTCTTCTTTCCCAATTTGGATGCCTTTTATTTCTTTTTCTTGTCTGATTGCTGTGCCTAGGACTTCCAACACTCTGTTGAATAGAAGTGGGGAGAGTGGACAGCCTTGTCTAGTTCCTGATTTCAGGGGGAATGCTTTCAGTTTTTGTCCATTGAGTATGATGTTGGCTTCAGGCTTCTCATATATAGCCTTAATGATGTTAAGGTATGCTCCCTCTATTCCCATTTTGCTGAGTGTTTTCAACATAAATGGGTGTTGTACTTTATCAAATGCTTTTTCTGCATCTATAGATATGATCATGTGATTTTTGTCTTTCATTTTGTTTAGGTGATGTATTATATTTATTAATTTGCGAATCTTAAACCACCCTTGCATCCCTGGGATGAATCCCACTTGATCATGGTGTATGATCTTTTTGATGTATTGTTGGATCCTGTTTGCCAAAATTTTATTGAGGATTTTAGCATCTATGATCATCAGTGATATTGGCCTGTAGTTTTCTTTCTTTGCTGTGTCTTGACCTGGTTTTGGGATTAGGGTGATACTGGCTTCATAGAAAGAGTTTGGGATGTTTCCCTCTTCTTGGATTTTCTGGAATAGTTAGAGGAGGGTAGGAGTTAGTTCTTCCCTAAATGTTTTGTAAAATTCGCCTGTGAAGCCATCTGGTCCAGGGCTTTTGTGTGCAGGGAGGTTTTTGATTACTGTTTCAATTTCCTTCTTTGTTATTGGTCTGTTGAGACTTTCTACTTCTTCTTGATTCAGTTTTGGAAGGTTATATGTTTTTAGAAATCTGTCCATTTCTACTAGGTTGTCAAATTTCTTGCCATATAGTTGTTTGTAGTAATTTCTTATAATTGTTTGTGTTTCTGAAGTATCAGTCGTGATTTCTCCTCTTTCGTTTCTGATTTTGTTTATTTGGGTCTTGTCTCTTTTTTTCTTAATGAGCCTGGCTAGAGGCTTGTCAATTTTGTTTATTTTTTCAAAGAACCAGCTCCTAGTTTTGTTGATTTTTTGGATTGTTCGTTTTATTTCTATGTCGTTTAATTCTGCTTTGATCTTGATGATTTCCTGTCTTGTTTTCGCCGTAGGCTTTGTTTGTTGTTGCTGTTCTAGTTCTTGTAGCTTTATGGTTAGGTTTTTTATTTGAGATTCTTCTAGCCTTTTCAGATATGCCTGTATTGCTACGAACTTCCCTCTTAGGACTGCTTTTGCTGTGTCCCATAGGTTTTGGGCTGTTGTGTGTTCATTGTCATTAGTTTCTAGAAATTTCTTGATTTCCTCTTTGATGTCATTGTTAACCCATTCGTTATTGAAGAGTGTGTTATTCATTCTCCATGAGTTTGGGTGTCTTTGATTTTTTTCCCTGAGGTTGATTTTTAGTTTCAAGGCATTGTGGTCTGAAAAGATGCTTGATATGATTTCAATTTTGTTGAATTTGTTGAGGCTTGTTTTGTGTCCTATTATGTGGTCTATCTTTGAAAATGTCCCATGTGCCTTTCAAAAGAATGTGTATTTTGCTTCTTTGGGGTGTAAAGTTCTATATATATCAGTTAAGTCCATGTGGTTTAGTGTGTTGTTCAATTCCTGTATTTCCTTGGTGTTGCTTTGCTTGGATGTTCTGTCTATTGTTGATAATGGAGTGTTGAAGTCTCCTACTATGAGTGTGTTGTTGTTAATATCTTTCTTGTGGTCTTCTCATATTTGCTTTATGTATTTGGGTGCTCCTATGTTGGGTGTATATATGTTTATCAGTGTTATATCTTCTTGATGAATCGTTCCTTTTAGTATTATGAAATGTCCTTCTTTGTCTCTTTTTATTGCCCTTGCTTTGAAATCCATTTTGTCTGATATGAGGACTGCTACCCCAGCTTTTTTTTCAGGTCCATTTGCTTGGAATATTTTTTTATATCCCTTTACTTTCAGTCTATGTAGATCTTTTGTTTTGAGGTGTGTTTCTTGTAGACAGCAAATATGTGAGTCCTGTTTTCTTATCCATTCCGTTACCCTATGTCTTTTAATGGGAGCATTTAATCCATTTACATTTAAGGTTATTATTGACATGTATTTATTCATTTCCCTTTTTTATCTCTGTTCCTCTACTCTTTTCTTGTTTTTTCTCTTCCTTTTTCTTAGAATATTCCCTTTAGCATCTCTTGCAATGCTGGTTTTGTGGAAATGTATTCTTTTAGTCTTCCTTTGTCTGAGAAACTCCTTATTTCACCTTCTATTTTGAATGAGAGCCTTGCTGGGTAGAGTATTCTTGGTTGTAGGCCTTTGTTTTTCATTGCTTGAAATATTTTTGACCATTCCCTTCTGGCTTGTAATGTTTTTGTTGAGAAATCGGTCAATAGCCTTATTGGAGCTCCCTTGTAAGTTATTTGCTGTTTTTCTCTTGCTGCTTTTAGGATTCTCTCTTTGTCTTGAAATGTTGCCGTTTTAACTATGATGTGCCTTGGAGTGGGTTTTTGGGGGTTCCTCTTGATTGGAACTCTCAGTGCTTCTTGGACTTGCATAGCTTTTTCTCCCATCAGGTTCAGAAAAATTTATGTCACTATTTCTCCTATCAGATTTTCAATTCCATGCTCCTTTTCTTCTCCCTCTCCTACTCCTATGATCCTTAAATTATTTTTTCTAATCCTATCCTGTAATTCCCTTACATCTTGTTCATATTTTTTCAATTGTTTTTCATTTTGCTGTATCATTTGAGAATTATTACCTACATTATCCTCTAACTCCATAATTCGATCCTCTGCTTCGTTTAGGCTGCTTTTGACTGATTCTACTGTGTTTTTCAGTTCAGAGATTGCATTCTTCATTTCTTCCTGGTTCTTGTTGATAGTTTCTATGTCTTTTTTGATGCTGGTGTAGTTCTCTGCAAGTTCCCTGTAATTTTCTTGGAGCTGTTGGTAACTTCCTTGGAGGTTGTCATAGTTGTTTTTGAGGTTTTCGAGCATATTGAGCTTCTTCACCACCATAGTTTTGAATTCCATGTCTGACATTTGGGTTATGTCTATTCCATCTACCTCTCTTTCTGGGGATTCCTCTTTTCTTTTCATTAAGAGGTTGTTTCTGCGTCTTACCATGTTGGATTCTTCTTGTTTGTCTTTGTTATTTGGATTTGTCTGCTTTGACTTCCCACCTTTGTGGTATGAGATTCTTTATGTTAGATCTGGGGGATTCAGTGGTGCAGGCTCTTTGATCTCCTGAGGCTGATGTTCTTGGGGTACCTTTTATATCGTTTGTTTATGCTGTCTGGTTATATTTCAGATTTTGTTGTTGTTGTTGTTGTTGTTAGGATATTCCTTCTGGCTTGTTGATTGGGAGTGACCCTATCTATCCACTTTGTCTCGAATTCTTTTGTGAGGATGTCAGTTCAGCCTTCTTGTGTCGTCTTCTTTTTCTTCATCCACAGCTGGTCTAATGTGATGGGTCAGAGATTCCTATTCCTTGCAGCAGTGGTGTGCGAGAGGTGGCCGCCAAGGTGCAATGCAAGGCAGCCAAGAGCCCACCTCAGGTCTGCCAGGCCGCGCTCCAGGAACGCAAGCCACACCGCACTTTGGGGAAGCTGGCAAGGTGTTTTTTTGTTTGTTTTTTTTTTCACTCAAGCATCAGTGCGCGCCCAAGGCAGCTAGGGAACTAAGCTCAGGCCTGCCGCACCGTGCTCCCAGAAAGCAGGCCTCGCCAAGCTCCGGGAAAGCCCTCCAGGTGTTTTTTTTCGCTCGAGCACCGGTGCACGCCCAAAGTGTCAGGGGAACTAAGCTCAGGCCTGCTGCCCCGCGCTCCCAGAAAGCAGGCCGCGCCAAGCTCCGGGAAAGCCCTTGAGGTGTTTTTTGACTAGAGTGCCGGTGTGCACCCAAGGGGCTGGGGAGCTAGCCTCAGGCCTGCAGCGCCGTGTTCTGGGCGTTGGTCTTTAGCCTCTTAGGGCAGGGCTGCAGGCACTTGTGCTCAGTAGACGTGAGTGTCTGTGAGTCGCTGCTGCCCACCATTCCCGCACCTCCTGAGCGGGCACGCGCAGAGCCTGGGCAAGTGCTCTGCACTCCGGATTCCGGCCTGGTACTTCGGCCTGGCGTCCACTGGGCTGGCCAGGGGTGATTGCGCACAGTCTTCTGCGTGTCCAGTGGGCCCTCCCTGCGCCCCTTGGGTCACTGATTTTATGTCTGTTGGCGTGTGTCCGAGGGGCACCTGGACGCACAGCCCTGCGCACCTGGGCCAGTGAATGAGGGCACTTCCCTATGCGCGCCCCCGCGACCCAAGGGGAGGGTTTGGGGGTGGATGAGCGCACCACTGTGCCTGCGCTCCTCAAGAATGGCCTACCACCCCCAAACTTTCCTCCCCTCTCCACCATCCATTAGAGAAAAATATAAAGGAGAATTATGTTCTCACTTGCCCGACAGCACGCTGTCTCCTGTCCTTCAGCGCCAATGCCACTTGGTTAAGTCCGGTCTCTGCCAGTGGGCAGAGATCTGCTCTCCTCCCAACTCATCTCCCGGGGCAGCCAGTGGTCCCCCAAAATCCTTTGTGTCCTTCCAGCCGCAGCTCCGGCAGCTGCCCCAGTCAGGAATCCCGTCTCATCCCCTTTTTCTCCACTATCCTCACTAAACAGGTTGTTCCCAGATGGATTTTCTCTAATCCTGCAGTGTCTTGGCTCGACTCCTGCCATTATCCAGCTGCTCACTGAGATGTCCTGTCTGCAGTTAGCCCAAACTGCAGAAGGGTCTCGGGAGCCTGAAACGGCAGCATCTCCTCATTCCTCCGCCATCTTCTCTCCCCTCTGATTTGTTGTTTCTTATATGTTTTGTGGTCTTATGTTAATTGGTACTTGTTTTTAATTTGGGATATCTTTGTTTCTAGAATTATGTGAGTCTTCCTTCTGAGCGATTTTGTGTTTTCTTATAACTGTCACCCATAAGCTTTTTTTAGTTTTTTAGAATTATGTAATAATATAAACTTAAAATCCATAAGAGACACAGGCCTGAGCATCATTTTTCATGAAAGATTTTTACCAACAGCCTGGATAGAGACAAGATTACTAGTTATTCATGCAAGGTTCCAGCTCCTACTTTCCTCCTCATAAAGAAAGTATCTGGACATTTCCCACTGCCTCAAAGGGCTGGTGCCATGTCAGATCATTCCCTTATTACTTTAACTTCTTGTATCTCTTTTCTGGCAACTGTTGATTCCCATTATCTTTCTGGAAAACTTGGCTATGCATTATAATTTATTCTATTTTATCTACTATGTATAGATTTGGAAATTGGGACCATTTTCTTCATGATCTTGTGGGTCATGTTGTCAGAGCTTTAAGATCCCCATTTTTCTTCAGCTAATTCTCAAGGTAAAGGTAGATTGAGAGACCCACTGTGATCCAGAGATGGACAGAACATTTTCCACCCTACTCACCAGAATTCTGCCTCTGAAGTTTACATCCACAAGTTAGAGTTTCTTAAGCTTCAGGCTCTGCACCATTCTGTCTTAGAATTAACAAGAGTTCATTCAAGGTACAGATGTCTAGTCTAAACCCAGATCCACCACATCAAGAGTTTTGGTGTTGGAACCTGGACAATTTAAGCATTTTCCAGGAAATCTCTGTGAAATCAATATTTTATAACTACCAGCTTATAGGTGCCATAAACTGAATCATCTTTCCTCCAGGACTTGGAAAGCAGGTACAAAAGGAAATAAATAAATACCTGTCAATAATAACCCAAAATATAAATGAATTAAATGCTCCAGTCAAAATACATAGGGTAGTGGAATGGATATGAAAACATGACCCACATATATGCTCTCTATAAGAAACGTGTCTCAAAATATCAACACAGACTGAAAATGAAGGGATGAAAAAAAGTACTCCAAGCAAATTTACATGAAAAAAAGCTGGGATAGCAATACTTATATCAGAAAAAACAGATTTCAGAGCAAAGACCATGAAAAGAGACAAAAAAGGACATTTCATAACACTTAAGGGAAGAATCCATTGAGAAGATATAACCTGGTAAATATATAGGTATCAAACATAGAGCACCCTTATATATTTTTTAAATATTGGAAGACTATAAGAAGGATATCAATAACAACTCACTCATAGTAGAAGACTTTAATACCCTATTGTTAACAATGTACAGATCTTCAAAGCAAAGAAACACTAAAAATATTAAGGCATTGAACAACATTCTAGACCAGATAAAAAAACTTGGTTGATATATATATAAAACTTTCATCCCAAAGAAGCAAAATATACATTCTGTATGAGTGCATATGAAACATTCTCAAATATAGACCACATGGTAAAACATGAAACAAGCCTCAACAAATTCAAGAAAATTGATATTATATCAAGCATCTTCTTAGATCACAATGCCTTGAAACTAGAAATCTACCTCAAGGAAAAAAACTCAAAGACATTCAAATTCATGGAGAAAGAATAACATTCTATTAAATAATGAATGGGTTAACAATGACATCAGGGAAGAAATCAAGAAGTTATTAAAAACTAATGATAACAAACACACAACAACCAAAAACCTATGGGACACACAAAAAAGCACTCCTGAGAGGAAAGTACATAGCAATACAGACATATCTAAAAAGGATTAAAAAAAATCTCAAATATAGAATCAAACCCTACAGTTTCAAGAAATAGAGGAACAACAACAAACAAGAAGGAAGGAAGTCATTAAGATCAGAACAGAATTAAATGACATAGACAATAAACAAACAATTCAAAAGATCAATAAAACCAGGAGCTGGTTCTTTGATAAGATTAACAAAATTGACAAGTCTTTAGCTAGGCTCATCAAGAAAAAAGAGAGAGGACCCAAATGAACAAAATCAGAAATGAAACAGAAGAAACCACAATTGATATCACAGAAATAAAAAGGATTGTAAGAAATTACTACAAACAACTGTATGACAAAAAACTTCACAGCCTAGATGAAATGGAAAAAGAACTAGAAATATAATCTTCCAAAACTGAATCAAGAAGAAGCAGAAAACCTGAACAGACCAATAACAAAGAATGAAATTGAAGCAGTAATCAAAAAACTCCCAGCATACAAAAGCCCTGTAATAGATGACCTCACAAGCAAATTCTACAAAACATATAGGGAAGAACTAATGCCTACCCTTCTCAAACTATTTCAAAAAATCGAGGAAGAGGGAAAACTCCCAAACTCTTTTTATGAAGCTAGTATTACCCTAATCCCCAAACCAGGCCAAGACACAACAAAGAAAGAAAACTACAGGCCAATATCTCTGATGAACATAGATGCTAAAATCCTCAAAAAAATACCGGAAAACCAGATCCAGCAACATATTAAAAAGTTCCATACAACATGATGAAGTGGCATTCATCCCAGGAATGCAAGGATGGTATAATATTTGAAAATCAATAAACATGATGCCACACAAACAAAATGAAAGACAAAAATCACATAATCATATCAAAAGATGCTGAAAAAACATTTGATAAAGTCCAATACCCATTTATGACAAAAAAAAAAAACCTCTGCAAAAAGGGAATAGAGGGAGCATACCTCAACATAATAAAGGCCAAATATGAGAAACCTGCCACCAACATCATAATCAACGAGCAAAAAATGAAAGCATTTGCCCTAAGATAAGAAACAAGACAAGGATGTCCACTCTGTCCACTCCTATTCAACACAGTGTTGGAAGTTCTAGCCACAGCAATCAGACAAGAAAAAGAAACAAAAGGCATCCAAATTGGAAAAGAGGAAGTAAAACTGCCATTATTTTCAGACCACACGAGTGTACATAGAAAATCTTTTACACTCCACAAAAAAATATTTGACATAATAAGTGAATTTGGAAAGTAGCAGTGTACAAAGTCAATATTTGGGAATTGAAAGCATTTCTGTATGCCAACAATAATATATCAGAGTTAGAAACTAGAAAAAAAATCACATTTACTATAGCAACAATAAAAATAAAGTACCTAGAAATATACTTAACCAAGAAGGCAAAAGACCTGTACTCAAGAAACTACATAACACTGAAGAAAGAAATTAAGGAAGATACAAATAAATGGCAGCATATACCATGTTTATGGTTGGGAAGAATTGACATCATTATAATGTCCATACTACTCAAAGCAATGTGTAAATTCAACGCAATCCCTATTAAGATACCAATTACATTTTTCACAGACCTAGAATAAATACTTCAAAAATTTATACAGAACAAAAAAGACCCCGAATAGCCACAGCAGTCTTGAAGAAGAACACACTGGGAAGAATCACAATACCTGATATCAAACTACACTACAAGGCCACTGTAATCAAAACAGTGCAGTACAGGCATAATAACAGACATATAGATCAATGGAACATAATAGAGAGCCCAGAAATAAACTCAGGTTTATATGGTCAACTAATATTTGACAAAGGGGAGAAAACATAAAATGGAGTGAAAATAACCTCTTCAACAAATGATGTTGAGAGAACCGGATAGGGACATGCAAAAAAATGACACTAGAGCACCAACTTACATTATACACCAAAATAAACTCAAGAAAAATAGAAGACTTAAATAAAAACCATGACACCATAAAAGTCCTAGAGGAAAACATAAGCAGAAAAATATCAGATATAAATGTAGCAATATTTTCACCAATATATCTCCTAAACAAGGGAAATAATGGTATAAACAAATGAAACTATGTCAACCTAAAGAGTTTCTGCTTAGCAAAAGAAAATATCAACAAGATGAAAAGGGAACGAACTATATGGGAAAACATAATTGCCAATGATACCTCAGACAAGGGTTTGATCTCCGAAATACATAAAAAACTTACATGACTCAACACCAATATGACAGACACTCCAATTTAAAAATGAGCAAAAGGGAGAGAGGGAGAAGATGGCCGTGAAGTAGGGACAGTGTTCTCAGCTCACTCCTGTTAAGGAGAGACTCCAGGAACATATGTGGAAAAGAGTGACCGAGTGAGTGCGGATCTCTGATAGTGTGAACAGGGAGGAGATCGTGGGAGAAGCGTGGAGGGGGGTGGAGGGGTTTACCACACACTGCAGGCTGAGTCATTCCAAGACTCCGTGCATTTGCAGTATCAAGCTGGAGAGCTCACTAGCCGGGAGTGAATTCTTGTAGGGAGTTAGGGAGAGGATTTGGCCGAAAAAGCCAGAGGAGGGAGAGAACAGTGAACAACCAGGACTGGGACAAACTGTGTGATCTGAGTCTAGAGGGAAACATCCTCAGCTGCAACCTCTGACCTAAAGTTTGGCACTCCGGGCGAACCCAGCACTAGCGCTAGGGCCCTACAGAACAAAGGAGCAGTTTTGGGGCAAGGAGACCGGCAGCACAGAAAAGCTGCTGCAGAACTCCAGACCAAGGGAGAACAGCTGAGCAATCGTGCTAGAATCCCAAAGAACAAAAGGCCGGTTTGGGGCTAGGAGAGAAATAGGACGCACAGGGTGTGTAAGTAAGGAAGAGAGCGGAGGCGGTGGTTCTGGAGTGGAGACGGTTTTAGGGCAGGGAGAAGGGGCCGCAGGGAAAGGCTGCTGCGGAGCTCCAGACTGGGGGAGAACTCCTGGGTAGGAGAGCGCTGCACTGACCGACCACACTAGAATCCTACAGAATAAAGGGACGGTGCTGGGGCAGGAAGAGAGAGAGAGCGTGCAGGCCTATAGACAGGGAAGCCAGGGGAAGCTGTAGCTCAGAACAGAGACAGTTTTGGGGCAAGGAGAAGAGCACAGGCGGGAAAGCTGCTGCAGAGCTCCAGACTAGGGGAGAGGCCCTGGGCAGGAAAGTGCCACTGGGCCCAGCGCTTTGACTGACTGTGTCAGAGTCCTGCAGAACAAAAGGACGATCTTGAGACAGGGAGAGAGACAGGGTGCACAGGCATATAGACAGGGAAGGGAGCAGAAGCTGTAGCCTGGGAATAGAGACAGGACTGGAGGCAGGGCGGGGATTGCTGGCAGGCACAGGCTGGACCAACAGAGGGGAGGAGTAGCTGGACAAGCCTGAGGAGGGCTGAGGGTGCCTCAGGAGGGGACAACTAAACGCAGCTCACAGTAGAGCGGTGGTAGGCCCACAAAGAAGAGACTAGCAATCCCAGAATCAAGCAGAACCCTCCCACAGCCAGCCAACCAACCAGAAAAGATTTGAAACTCATAGAATTTTGAATAGGAGCAGACTCAGGAAGGAAGCAAGGAAAAACCAAAAAACAAACAAACCAAAAATACCCAGAGACTGTGCCTAAAAGTTGAATTGAGTTAAAGTCCTCTCATTCTATCTCTCACTCTCTCTCTAACTGCCCCTCCCGTCCTTTCTTATTCTCTCTTTCTCCCCTCCTCTTCCCTCCCTTCTCTCCCCTTAGCATGTCTCCCCTGCATCCTATTCTCAGTTAATTTTATAATTTTAAGTTCTCTCCCTTTCTCACCCTCTCCTTTCTCTGCGCTACGCACCTTCAATTTTATTAAATTTCTTTCTTTATTTTGTCCCCCTTCAGTCTTACATTCGTTTTTCTTTTATCCCTTGCCCTTATTTTCCTTCTCTCCCTATACATATTCTCTCTCACTTTCTTTCTCTCTCCCTATTCCACTTTATATTCTAATCTTTTAATATTCAAATTATAATTCTAGTCTATCCCCCTCTCCCTTCACTCTCCCATTCTTACCCCTTCTCTCTTTCTACCCCATCCCCTCACTTCTTTCTCTACCTCTTGTATTTCTCTCCTTCATCCTATCTTTTGTCAACTCTTTAATTTCAATCCCCTCCTTCCCTAATATCTCCTCTTCCTCCTGATTTCCTTCCCTCCTCTGTGCTCTTTCCCTCCCACATCCTTTTGCTTTCCTATCTCCTATTCCTCTCTCTCTCTATTCACCCTTTCTCTCTATCTTGCAATTTTATATCATGTTTTAATCTCCTAATCTTTTTTATAATATATAATTTAAAAAGAATTTTAATCCAATCCCCCCTCTTCTACCTCCCCTTCTTCTTTCGTTTTCTCTCCTACCCTTCTCTACTTTCTCTCTCTCTTTTCTCTCTCCCTTCCTGTCTTGCTGTTTTCTACTCTGTATTTTTATTCTTGAAAAATTCTTTCTCAATCTGTTTCCTACCTTCTAACCTCCCCAGCCCCCTCTTTCAATTTCAAGCTGTCTGTCTGCCTGGATGTCTGTTGTGTCTACCCTACCTCCCAGGCTAATCATATAGTATATACCAATTATATAATCCTAATACTATACACTTCCACTTTCTCACTCCACACTGTAACCCTCCCCTCCTTTTCAAACAGACAGTGTAAGTGTTAATTGCTCTCTTACATAACCTTGATCCCAATTGCTAATATTATTACTCTATCAACTTCCAGCTCAAAAATTACCCTTCCTTCATTTAAAACAACTCTTTTCTGTTTCTCCTACGAAATAAGTGTCCCAGTATCTCCACAAGTATGTTAACACAGGCTCATTTGCAGCCTATAGTGAGATTGTAGTTGGGGGAGATATTGGAGGGTGTGGGTTTCTTGCCTGGGTTGTGTGATTATGTTTTAGCAGCACCTCCACAAAAGATCTCTAGACAAGGTGGGCAGAGTGACTCTCAATCAACTAACCAGAGAAAAAGATCCAGCAAAAAGTAGCTGAAATACAACCAGACAGATTAAAGAAATATCATCAAGGACAACACATACGGAGATCCAGGAGGGCGGAGGAGTGAGTGGAAGCTACACTAACCTCCTCCCAGGACCAGCCAGTGCTGACTCAGCCCCAGTACAGCAGACAGACCATTTGCCTCCAAGTGGCATCATACTAAGGGGAAATAAAAGCCCTGCCTACAGGAATTAAGCTGCCACACCCATGGTCTTTAAGCCTGATGGCCAATCACAGATTGAGTATATTAACAACTAAAGAAGAGAGACAAAGGCAGTAGATCACTGGAAGTCTCCAATAGGCTGCCTAGGGCCAGTCTGGTACATGATCTGACGCTACCAGAGACAGATCCATGAAGAGCAGATCATTCTAAGAAGCACCAACAAACAATAGAAATCACAAAAATGGGGAGAGAGAGAAACAACCCCCCATCAAAAGGAAAGGTAGAATCCCCAGAGAGAGTGATAAATGAAATAGAGGGGAGCAAACTATCAGATACGGAATTTAAAACATGGATTATGGAGAAGCTGAATGAGCTCAGTGGAAACTACAAAGAACTCCAGGGAAACTACAAGGAACTACAAAAAAACTACAAGGAACTCACAGAGAATTACACAAGCATGAAAATGGACATAGAAGCTATCGATAAGAGCCAGGAGGAGATGAAGAATATGATCTCTGAATTGAAGAACAGAGTAGAAGGAATTAAAAACAGGCTAGAGGAAGCAGAAGATCGGATCAGCGAGCTGGAGGACAATGTAGACAAAAACTCACAGACAGTGCAACAAAACGAGAAAAGACTGAACAAGACTGAAGAGGCTCTAAGACAGCTGCAGGACAACATGAAACGTAATAATATCCGTATCATAGGAATTTCAGAAGGAGAAGAAGAAGAGCAAGGAATAGAAAACCTCTTTGAAAAACTAATGACAGAAAACTTCACTCACATGAGGAGAGAAAGAGTCACGCAAATCCAGGAAGTACAGAGAGTCCCAATGAAGATAAACCCCAACTGGCCCACCTCAAGACACATCATAATTAAAATGGCAACATCCAAAGACAAAGAGAGAATCCTAAAAGCAGCAAGAGGGAAACAACTAATAACATACAAGGGAGCTCCAATAAGGCTATCCTCAGATTTCTCAGCAGAAACACTACAAGCAAGAAGGGAATGGCAAAAAATATTCCAAGCAATGAAAAACAAAGGCCTACAACCTAGAATACTATACCCAGCAAAGCTCTCATTCAAAATGGAGAGTGAAATGAGCTTCCAAGACAAAAGAAGGCTAAAAGAATACATTTCCACCAAACCAGCAATGCAAGAGATGCTAAAGGGTCTGCTTTAAGAAGATAAAGAAACAGAGAGAGACAGAGAAGAACACGAGTACAAAGGGGGAAAATGACAATGAATAAGTACTTATCATTAATAACCCTAAACGTAAGTGGATTAAATGCTCCAATTAAAAGACATAGCGTGGCTGAATGGATTAGAAAGAATGAACCACATATATGCTGTCTACAAGAGACCCACCTTAGAACAAAAGTCTACACAGACTGAAAGTAAAGGGATGGAAAAAGTATTTCAGACAAATGGACATGGAAAAAAAGCCGGGGTAGCAATACTTATATCAGACAAAACAGATTTCACAGCAAAGTCCATAAAAAGAGACAAAGAAGGGCATTTCATAATACTTAAGGGAAAAATCCATCAAGAAGATATAACCCTTATAAATATATATGCACCCAACTTAGGAGCACCCAAATATATAAGGAAAATTTTGAAAGACTCCAAGAAAGATATAGACAGCAACACACTCATCGTAGGGGACTTTAACACCCCATTGTCAACAATGGACAGATCTTCGAAGCAAAGAAACACCAAAGATATTGAGGCACTGAACAACGCTCTAGATCAAATGGACTTAGTCGATATATATAGAAGTTTACACCCCAAAGAAGCAAAATATACATACTTCTCAAGTGCACATGGGACATTTTCAAAGATAGACCACATGGTAGGACAAAAAACAAGCCTCAATAAATTCAAGAAAATTTAAATTATATCAAGCATCTTCTCAGATCACAATGCCTTAAAATTGCAAATCAACCTCAATGAAAAAACTCAAAAACATTCAAACTCATGGAGAATGAATAACATGTTATTAAATAATGAATGAGTTAACAATGACATCAAGGAAGAAATCAAAAAGTTTCTGGAAACCAATGATAATGAACACACAACAACCCAAAACCTATGGGATACAGCGAAAGCAGTCCTAAGAGGAAAAATCATAGCAATAAAAGCCTACCTAAAAAAGCTAGAAGAATCTCTAATAAAAAACTAAACCCTACAGCTACAAGAACTAGAGGAAGAACAACAAGCAAAACCCAGATCCAGTATAAGGAAGGAAATCATCAAAATCAGAGCACAATTAAATGATATAGAGTCTAAAGTAACAATTTAAAAGATCAACAAAAGTAGGAGCTGGTTCTTTGAAAAGATAAAAAGAATTGACAAGCCTTTAACCAGGCTCATCCAGAAAAAAAGAGAGAGGACACAAATAAATAAAATCAGAAATGAAAGAGGAGAAATCACAACTGATACCACAGAAATACAAGCAATTGTAAGAAATTACTATAAACAACTGTATGGCAAGAAATTTGACAACCTAGAGGAAATGGACAAATTCCGGGAAACCTATAGTCTTCCCAAACTGAATCAAGAAGAAGCAGAAAGTCTGAATAGACCAATAACAGCTAGTGAAATTGAAGCAGTAATCAAAAAACTCCCAGCACACAAAAGCCCAGGACCGGATGGCTTCACAAGTGAATTCTACAAAACATTTAGGAAAGAACTAACTCCTATCCTCCTCAGACTATTCCAAAAGGTACAAGAAGAGGGAAGACTCCCAAACACGTCCTATGAAGCCAGTATAACCCTAATTCCAAAACCAGGTCAAGACACAACAAAGAAAGAAAACTACAGGCCAATATCGCTGATGAACATAGATGCTAAAATCCTCAACAAAATATTGGCAAACCGAATCCAGCAACACATTAGAAAGATCATACACCACGATCAAGTAGTATTCATCCCAGGGATGCAAGGATGGTTTAATATTCGCAAATCAATAAATGTAATACACTACATAAACCAAATGAAAGACAAAAATCACATGATCATATCAATAGATGCGGAAAAATCATTTGATAAAGTACAACACCCATTTATGACAAAAACACTCAGCAAAATGGGAATAGAGGGAGCATACATCAACATAATAAAGGCCATATACGGGAAACCTGAAGCCAACATCATACTCACTGGGCAAAAACTGAGAGCATTCCCCCTGAGATCAGGAACAAGACAAGGATGTCCGCTCTCTCCACTCCTATTCAACATAGTCTTGTAAGTTCTAGCCACAGCAATCAGACAAGAAAGAGAAATAAAAGGCATCCAAATTGGAAAACAGGAAGTAAAACTGTCATTATTTGCAGATTACATGATAGTGTACATAGAAAATCCTTTAGACTCCACAAAAAAAACTACTCAACCTAATAAGTGAATTCGGCAAAATAGCAGGATACAAAGTCAATATTAAGAAATCGAAGGCATTTTTATACACCAACAATAAAAACTCAGAGATAGAAACTGAATGAAAAATCTCATTTACCATAGCAACAAGAAAAATAAAATACCTAGGAATAAACTTAACCAAGGAGGTAAAAGACTTGTACACAGAAAACTACATAACACTGAAGAAAGAAATTAAAGAAGATACAAATAAATGGAAGCATATACCATGCTCATGGATGGGAAAAATCAACATCATTCAAATGTCCATACTACCCAAAGCAATTTATAGATTCAATGCAATCCCTATTAAAATACCAATGACATATTTGACAGACCTAGAACAAATACTTCAAAAATTTATATGGAACCAAAAATATCCCGAATAACCACAGCAATTTTGAGGAAGAACACAGTAGGAGGAATCACAATACTTGATATCAAACTATACTACAAGGCCACGGTAATCAAAACAGTCTGGTACTGGCATAAAAACAGACATATAGATCAATGGAACAGAATAGAGAGCCCAGAAATAAACCCAGGTTCATATGGTCAACTAATATTTGACAAAGAGGGAAAGAATATCAAATGGAGTGAAAAGAGCCTCTTCAACAAATGGTGTTGGGAGAACTGGACAGGGACATGCAAAAAAATGAAACTAGACCACCAACTTACACCGTACACCAGAATAAACTCAAAATGGATCAAAGACTTAAATGTAAGGCGTGATACCATAAAAGTCCTAGAGGAAATAATAGGCAGGAAATTTTCAGATATCCCACGTAGCAACATTTTATCCGATATATCTCCTAAGGCAAGGGAAATAAAGGAAAAAATAAACAAATGGGACTACATCAAACTAAAAAGTTTCTGCTCAGCTAAAGAAAACATCAGCAAGATGGAAAGGAAACCAAACATATGGGAAAATATATTTGCCAATGACATCTCAGACAAGGGATTGATCTCCAAATTATATAAAGAACTCATACGACTCAACACCAAGAAGACAGACAACCCAATTAAAAAATGGGCAAAGGACCTGAACAAACACTTCTCCAAAGAAGACATACAGAGGGCCCATAGACATATGAAAGTATGCTCAACATCACTAGCCATCAGAGAGATGCAAATTAAAACCACAATGAGATACCACCTCACACCAGTCAGAATGGCCATCATCAACAAATCAACAAACAACTTGTGCTGGAGAGGATGTGGAGAAACGGGAACCCTGGTGCATTGCTGGTGGGAATGCAGACTGGTGCAGCCACTGTGGAAAACAGTTTGGAATTTCCTAAAAAAACTAAAAATGGAACTGCCTTTTGAACCAGCAATTTCATTGCTAGGATTATATCCGAAAAATCCTGAAACACCAATTCAAAAGAACCTATGCACTCCAATGTTCATAGCAGCACTATTTAGAATAGCCAAGTGCTGGAAACAACCTAAATGCCCATCTGTAGATGAGTGGATCAAAAAACTGTGGTACATTTACACAATGGAGTTCTATGTAGCAGAAAGAAAGAAGGAACTTCTACCATTTGCAACAACATGGATGGAACTAGAGAAAATTATGCTTAGTGAAATAAGCCAGGCAACAAAAGAGAAATACCTTATGCTGTCACCTATTATAGGAAACTAATGAACAACACAAACAAATGAGCAAAATCGAACCAGAGCTATGTAAACAAGAAGTAGACTAACAGTAACAAGGGGGGAGGGGGAGGGAGAGAAGGGGGTAAGAAGGGGAAGGGTCAAGTAAAAAAAAAACATGTATGAATGACCCCCGGACATGGGCAACTGAGTGGTGACTTAATGTGGGGGAAGGGAGGGGCAGAGTGCAGGGAAGCAAGAGGGGGGAATAAAGTGAGACAACTGCAATGGAAAAACAAACAAAAAATTTTTTTTAGTGGGGGAAAAATGAAAATATGAAGAATGGAAATGTCAGTTCAGTGAATATTAGGACAAAGATTTTCCTTCACGTTGTACATTTTTCTCCCTATTTGATCCCACCAGAGTTTGGCATTCTAAACAAGTAAGTAATGACATAAGTTTCTTTGCATAGAACCAATAAGACCAGTTGTTAATAGAGGTTCCTTTTTTTTTGGACCAAATCTTTGACTGGAATGTCAAGCCTAAAGGAGACATACTTGGGCTCAGGTTGTTACCAAAAAGCCCCGAGGAACTGGGAATGACTTTTAAAGGTAATAAAAGCCCCTGAGATAAAAGGCCTGGTACCATGGTTGGTTGTGCGGTCCACAGCAATCTTTCCAGAGAAGGAACAAAGGTTGTTTTCCTGAAAGATGGTTAGAAGGGACCTTAAGGCACAATGAAAAACCAGAAAGACTTGGAAAAAACAGGTGTGTACAGGCAAGGATGAATGTCAGATATGTGACTCAGCTTCTGTGCCCTGAAGAGCAGACTGAATGTCACCCTAAATGTCTCTTGGGTAAGTTCCAGCACAGCAGAACTAAAGATCATAAGTGGTCATTTGCTGCTCTTGTTATGTTTATGCAAATGAACAGGATAAATTAAAAATGGAGTTAATGTAGTCCCTTTAAAGACAAGGAGGGTAACCTTAGGTAGAAAAATCATTATTCAGGGAAGATCACAATGATCAGTAGCAGAGTATAAAATAGGGCAACTAACCGTCTTAAAAGTTTCTTCTCATTTAAAATATGGTTTCACTTGAAAATTAAACCATGTCTGTGATATCATCAAAGATATTCAAGTTGCAGGCAAATAGAATTTCGAGTGCCTTGCAACTGGATGTCTTCCCAATAAGACAGTCTTACAGATTTAGAGACTTGTTTGCGGGTTATGTTACATAAGTTAACACGTGTTTTCTGTTTTCAAAGGATATAAGCCTATGATCAAATTACCTGAGTGATTGTCTGTATGCATAAGCCTCACTTAATCCTCTCTGCAGCGCTGCGTCCTGAGACTCAACGGTTTGGCTGAACTAAATGGCTGGGTTGGTGAAGAATGGGGTGGTCTGTGGGCTTCACTTTAAAACTGGTTTCTCTTTTCTATCCTAATGGCTTGGACAGAAAAGGCCCAGAGGTCTGATAGGGGGAAAACGTAAACTATTTCCCTCAGCCCAAACTAAGTATAATGGGCAAAAGGGTTTTGGACAGGTTAGATGTGCCTAGCACACCTTCCTACAAAGAAGCCCCCCCTCCTTTTTTTCTTTCTCCTAATATGGAACATTGAAAAATTAATCCCTGCCTTTTGTCATCTAGTAGTTATGGATTGAATGATGTCTTTTAACCCTTTTCGCCAAATCTGTTGCCCCCAGAACACAACAAGGATACCAGCCTGTTAAACCAAGCACACCGTTGACCGGAGACAGCCAACTGACCTGGAGTCTGCACGATCCTTCCCTATGTGAGAAGGTCACCCTCCCCTCCACCCCCCCACTATTATTAGGGTTTTCTGGACCCAAGGGTAGGTAGGACGACGACCATGTCCAGCTTGAAGCAGCTAGAGGAGCTTGAGACCTTCGCCCATTGTCCTTTACAAGATTACAAAGGGTCTTAATATTTGAGAGGTGAGGGATAGTTATTTTTTATGAACCAGGGGTATGGACTTGGGCGGCGGATTGTTGGGGGAGGGAGATGCTGGGTGGAGGGGAGTAAAGGGGAGAAAATTGAAACTGTTGTAACAATATAATCAATAAAAAACATTTAAAAAAATGAGCAAAAGACCTGAACAAACACTTCTCCGAAGAGGACATACAGAGGGTCCACAGGGATATGAAAGAATGCTCAACATCACTAGCTATCAGAGAGATTCAAATAAAAACCACAATGAGATACCACTTTTGCCAATCAGAATGACTATCTTCAACAAATCAACAAACAAGTGCTGGTGAGGATATGCAGAAAAGATTACCCTGGTGCAGCCACTATGGAAAACAGTATGGAATTATCTCAAAAAACTAAAAATGGAACTGCCTTTTGAACCAGTGATTCCACTACTAGGATTATACCCAAAGAATTTTGAAACACCAATTTAAAAGAATCTATGCACCCTTATGTTCATAGCAGCACTATTTACAATAGCCAAGTGCTGGAAATAGCCTAAGTGTCCATCAGTAGATGAGTGGATTAAGAAAGTGTGGTACATTTACATAATAGAATACTATGCAGCAGAAAGAAAGAAGGAACTCCTATTATTTACAACAACATGGATGGAACTAGATAGAATTATGCTTAGTGAAATAAGCCAAGCATAGAAAGACAAATACCATATGATATCACCTACTACAGGAGACTAATGAACAACACAAAGAAATGAGCAAAATTGAACAGAAGCATGTAAACAAGGCGCAGACTGACAGTGACTAGTAGGGAGCGAGGATGTGGAGAAGTGGAGAATAAAAGGGAAAAGTCTAATCAAGGAACTTGTATAAATGACCCATGGACATGGACAATGGGATGGGGATTGACTAGAAGAAGGTGTGGGTGTGGTCAGGGGGACAACTATAATAGGAAAACAATAAATAAATTTAAAATATAAAGTACTATGGTACATGTTGTTAAGAACATATTCTATGGGAACAATGTAGTTAGAAATGTGACCTTATTTTCAGAAAGTATATACTCAGTAGCCTTTTTAATATTAGGGAGAAAATAAAAACCAGAAAGAAGCAGGAAAGTGAACTATAAGCATATGTAATTTTTACAAATTGACTCAATTCTTTTGTGGAAGGTTATAGAATGTAAATAAATTAATACACTCTTTCAAAAAGTTTAAAAAAATAGTAAGGAATGTAATATGCGTAAAGAGTTTACTAGGGAGCACAATGCAGAAGTCTGCAATACGTGGAACTTGATTACTCAAATGCATCTGTAAAGTCTGTTAAAATTTATTTTCAGACAATAAACTTTGTCCAGTCATGTACATTGCAATTCCTTCACAATAATTTCTCATAATTTTTAGAACTTCAGATTTTAATTGTTTTAAATAAAAGTATTTTTTAAATTTAGCATCAACATTTATCCCATCAACCACTGGTGAAAGGCAGTCTCTGGGGTGGAATTTGTAAATTTTAAACAGACAAAGTTCAGTTTGCTTTGAGGAGGAAGAAGAAATATAGTTGTGGCCACATAACAACATCCCAGTCAGCAAAAGGCTCCATGCTGGTTGCACAGCCTATAATAGAGCTGAAATTCCTATCACCTAGAGATGTTGTAGCTATCCTACAATGTTGATGCTGCTCTGAGTTTCCCCAATTGTCCCATATTCTGAACCTCTATTGCTGAGTTTTCCTGTGTGTCTCATAATATTTGACTGATCATTTCTGGTGGAAGTTGTGGAAATGTTTCCTGTGCTCTGGCTTGTGGGAGTAGAGGGGACCCTGCCTAGGGCACATTGGCTTTCTCCTTTTATCAAAAACTTTACTGAGATTCATTGGTTCTATCCCAGTGTTAACACTGGTGTCACCCCAGTCCTTGCCCTGTGGAGGCAACATTAATTCACACCCCACCTTCAGGCCTAGTGGATCTTCATGCTTTCTGTGGTGTCTGTTGTTATGGGAAATGCAGTGACCTGGTGTCTCTCCAAGCCAAGCACTACTGCTGGTGGACAGAGGCAATCTGCCAGGATTCATGGCTGGAGAGTTCCCTCAGCTCTACTTTCCAGGTATCCAGCACCAATGTTCTTCTCCTCGTGGTATTGGGAGAATAGCCCATCACACATCCACCACAGACCACAGGGCTTTTGTGTGTGTGTGTCACACTCCTATTTAGTTCCTGTCTTTTTTTCTAGTTTACCTGATATAATATTTAATATGTATTTTATTCAGTGTTTCTATATGTGGAAACCTGGAAGGTCAAGGGCTTGGGAGTTGATATCTACTCAGGCCCCCATATTACCTCTCTGATAACAGAGTCTTTAAGGTTTGAGAATGTGTGTAGCTGCATTTTAACCCTGCCTACCCAGCTATGCTGCTTTTACCCCTCATCCCAATTCTCTTTATCAGTTTTTATTCTGTCAGAATATGGCAGCATCTGGACTCTCCGCCCAGGCTTTTTACATATGCAAATTAACCATATGCAAATTAACCTAGTCCCACTCTCTCCATATGAAATAAAAATGGGCTTTGTTTACTCCCAGAAGAAATGTTGATGGACATAGCACCACATATTGACTGGCCTAGTGGGGGGAAAGCAGGAAGATGTAAATAACCTGCCGAATGTGTTGATGGATAAACTCTAACTGAAATGTATGTTTGGAAAGGTGTGGAGACAGCGCCTGCGGGTGTATAGGCAAGAGAATACAAAGGGTCCTCGAGGTGGTCTGGGAGCTTTCCTCTTACCTCTAACTCCTTTCCCTCATTTCCTCCAATAAACCTGGGACAAAATCTTAGATGGTTCTCTGGGTAATTTCTCAAAGCAAGGCTACCTGACAGTTTCCTTAATTATAAACATCCTTGAATTCATGTATTTCTACTTATCCATACACCCACATCCTCCCAACCTTTGGTTTTAGCTCAGGAGATAGTAATGGACACAAAGGAATGGGGGCTGTGGACCCTGACCTCAGTGTGGGGATATAGGGGTCCTGCCAGCCTGTGGTACATCCACTGTGTTGGTTGCGCAAGAGACTGATGTGGCCGTGATGGGGGTATCTGAGATCTAGAGAATATTGGCCCTCTCTCTGCTGGCTTCCTCTCATTTACTACCTCATGTATATACTCTGTATGGGACCATCTATTGTTTCTATCCTGTGCCATGTAGCACGGTATATAATATTCACAGCATAGGGTTTACCAGTTGTGGGTGACACAGCAGAAGCTCTGGGGACACAAAGGCTTAAGTACAACTTTGATCTTAGATTATGTGTCATCAGCTTGTGGAAAGCTGGCCCTTGCATAGGAAACCACCGTGCAGCCCAGAATATAGTCCACTTTCAATTCAGGATTTATTTTGATAACAACAACATACTAATATTGTCTCATTGGATGTTTATTATACCCTGTTAGATAAGAATTATTATATTGTAGGAGTCTTTCATTAATTTATTCAACAAACTCTAATTTCGTCCTTTTGTGAGCACTATTCTAGGCACAAATGTTTTGACATCGAATCAGGTGAGATTAAGAAAATTGGCCAAAGGCTACCTTGCCATCTGGCTCTCGGGTCTGGATTTAAATCCAGATCTAACTACAAAAATGTTAGCTAAATGTTAGCTAATATCCACTGCTTCCTCTCAAGTGTTGCAAGTGAACGTCTGTAATTGCAAAATTGTAATCCTTTTTCTTTTCTTATCACCTCTGTTTCTTATGTCTTCCTTCTAGTCTCTCCTGGGGTTGCTTTCTCTCCATAATCAGTTTCTGAATCTGGGACTGGCTCAAATTTTCAACAGAAATTGAATATGATGCAATAAGTCCGGTCAAATCTCAAGTATGTCATCATATATTTTAAAACATAAAATTGAAACAAAATAAAAATCCAGAATATTATTTTAATTTCTCTTTTCTCCTAAAGACTTTTCTGACTTCCTCTTTTCTTTCTTCTTACAAGGCCCAAGTTTGCACTCTATTCCAACTCTACAAAAAGACATTTAAATGCTTTGTTTTTATCTGTTCTTGTTCCTATCTATTTTTTTGCTTCCCTTTCTAAGTTAAATCTCACATTTTTTCCACTGTTCCTCTTCTCATCCCTCAAAGATGGTTTCTTTATAGTTCTTTTGTTTTTAAAATTCTTTCTTCACAGATAACTTGCCTTTTTCCTAAAATGTTTTGAATATTTTTCTGTGGTGAAGGAACCAAGATATAGAGAAAGCTTTAAAACATGTTGCCATAGTTTACAAAAGCTTCCTTCTGTAAGAAAAAGGGAACAAAAATTAAAGAGTTTGTTTCTGCTTCCAGTTTATGTTGACACATAGATCTCAGAAGAAAACAGCAGATTTTCTCATCAGTGTTTTGTGGTCAGCGCATGCTGGACAGCTGGGTCTGTGCCCCTTGCTCCCCGGCCTATAGCCTCTTCTCTCACCTGAGCCTGGGTTAGGGTCTGACTCCTGGTTTATCTTTCAGATGGAAGGTAACACCTTTATTTTTTTTCAGGTACTATTGCCTTGGAGTGACTGTTTCTCAGATGGCTTTCGAGGGCATACTTCAAAAAGGAGTACTGACCAGAATGGGAGACTGGTCAGGCATGTTGGGAAATAAAAACTGAGGTGATAGATGCATTCAGTTGACCCGGAGGCCCTGAGGGCCTGCTACCTGGATCATCGTGTGGGAGGCAGTGAGATAGGCACACCTCGAGGAACATGGGCCTGCATAAAAACTTCCAAACTAAGGTAACTTGAGAACCTACAAATAAAGAAATTAGGCTCGTGTTAGTTTTGTACATGTGTGGTTTTCAAAGAGAAAACAAATTATTTAAATTGTTGAAAACTGACAATTTATTTAGTACTTAAAGAATGCTAAATAGAAACAATCAAATTCAAAATAAAACTTCAAAATACCAGTTTAGGAAAATTCGATGACAAAAAGTCCATATGATTTAGGTTTTCACACTTTATTATTTAATTCAAGAAAAAATTTTAAACTGAACTTTCCTTTTGGGGTATTTAATCATAATTAGTGATTACTTAATTAGCGCTAAGTATAAAAATTGAGAAAAATGCAAAAATTCTAACCTCAGGTAAAGGAGATAGTCACAAAGGCTCATCCACATTTGATGCTAATTTAACCCAGGGTTTTCTAATATCCTATTTAAATTAAGATTTCTGTGAGTTTTTTCGCCTGAGCTTTGGAAAGACTCTGCGAAGCTTATTTTTCAATTCCAAATGTCTCATCTCCCGATTTTCAGCCAACTCAGTAGGTAAAATCTGGGCACCTTTTGGAAATGAAAATAGTGCACATTCTCATCCTCTTCCTTAGGGCAACATTAAAATTTGGAATCAGTAAACAGTTTTATTGCTTCTCCTACCTGACCTGAGGGACTAAGCCACACCCACCACTAATTAACTGACACACACAAATACACTCACACATGCATATACACAAACACACACACACGCAATCACACATACTCAAACACATATACATACATCACATACACACACTCACACACATGCACATACTCTTAAGAGACAGAGAAACTTCTAAACGCCTTTCACCCACGGTCCGACAAAGTCCTGCATAGAGTATGCAAGGTTGAGAAGTGTTTGCCTTCTGCCACCCTGTGGTGAGGTACAGTACTGCAACTATATCTTTGGAATTTCCACGCAAGGGTCACTGTATCAGAAATGTCATTAGGATCAAGAATGAAATAGTTTTCAAAAGGACTCAAGATATAAGGAAGCCTTATAAGGAATTTACAAATTAATTTCATCCTAAAATCGAGTTAAGCCCCTAAAAACACAATTTGTCATTTATATACACTTTTAATTTTCAATTTTTTGACAACTGCTTCTGCAGTGAGCAGACGCTTAACAAGTACCATCTTGTTAAGCTAAATATTCTCCATTTCAATAAACCAGAAACTTCAAGTAAGATAGGAAATATTCTGGTTTTTTTTTTTAATAGTCTAAGCATCACACGGGCCTCTTTTCTCTACTTTCTTCCTCACATCTGACTTGCTCTTTTTTCTGTTCCTAGACGACTTTCCTATACTATGACAACCATGTCCTCACTCCCCTTTCCTTCCAACCCCAGAAGACTGCAGACACACACATGCCATGTGGCCCAGAGTTTGCTACCCTGCTGGGTGACATTGGCAAAGACCAAATCCTGACACTCAGGTCCCTTCTGTAAATTGAAACAGGACACACATCAGGTGGTTGATCTGTAGATTACAAATCATAGCCTCTTCAGTAGCCATTTACCATGTCTGCTCAGAGCAAAAACACTGGCATCTCTGTCTTCTTCCTGTTCAGCATCATCATCAAAAGTCATTCATTTAAAAATATTTTTTGAGTATAAATGTCAAAATGCCTTCCCATTCAAACTTTTTCTTTTAGATAGCACATTACTTGAGGTAGGTGATCAATCTTCAGAATTACAGAGATGAGCGCAGTTATAGAGTTGATATTATTACCCAACTCTGATTTTCAGTGTAAAGCTGACCAAGTCTATGTTTAGAGTAAACTTTTACATTCAAGGTCAATTCCTCCACGAGGACAAGGGTTATACTAGTTTGTGCTTTAAAGTGGGGCATGAGATGAAGAGGGGTGGATTTTAGAGGCATCCTGTGGCCACAGTTTTTATCAATGACACCTGGCCACAAGATACAGTGAGCTGAGGAAACCCCTAATGTTCAGCTTCCTATTGCCCTTCAATCAGTCTTTCTTTCCCTTGAATGTCCACAGAGGTGGATTAAGGTTGGTTGAGGCCCCAGGCACAGAAAAAATATTGAGTCCCTTAAAAAAAAAGAGAAAGACAGGGAAAATTAAAATACACGTTAACCGTATTTTATGCAGCGTAGTAATGAAGCCAAACTTGGTGTCATTAGAGAAAAGTGTAAAGTTGGGGTTTTTCAGGGCCCTTCAGAAGTTGGGGCCCAAGGCACGCACCCAGTGCGCCCACCATTAAATCTGCCTCTGAATGTCCACTACTGTACATCTTTGAAAGAAATAGAGAAAATCAAGGGCCGTGTGAATCTACCTTTCAGAAAGGATTTGCCACTTACCAGGCTTCAGGAAAAGAGGGTTTGGGAATAAATTGCTCACCATAGGCTCCCTCCACTCGTGAAGATATTCCTCACTGTTTTTTGTTTCTTGAAGTAAAACATTATGTTCTTGACTTGATTTAACAAGAAGTGTCAACATGAATAATAAAAATTTCCATTGTGTCTGTGTTAACACACAGAAGCAAACACTGATTTCTCATCTCCTGGCTGTGCTCACCACTGTGGTCTAACTGGCCCCCCAGCCTCCTTACACTGGCCAGATATAGGGAACCTCTGACTTTCCAGTGCATCTCTGCATGTCCCTCTTGGTGCTGGTTTCACACGCCTGTCCCCTTCTTCCATAAAAAGAGTTCTCAGAGTCACCTGTGGCTGGAGCATACCAGACGCACTGAGATGTGCACACAAGAATGCTCCATGACAGTTGCATACTCTTTTGGGAGAGATGTCATTCATCAGTGCAATGATGCCATAATGTGTGCCAGTTATTCCTTAGAATTCATGGAAAAGAAAATCATTCTCATAAAATCTCCAAACTCCCCATCAAGATATCACAGACTTGCTACATATTTGTCTAATGAAAAAGACAGGAGGGTCCTCGGTTTTATTGTTGTTTTTGTTGTAATCACACAGTCCTCATGGCATGTCTGCATTACTGCATTTGAATGACTAAACAATTTTCAGATTTTCACCTCCTTGGCTGTCAAATATCCAACCATGGATTGTTTGCATGTGTTAGCGTTATGCTTTATTAAAAGTCAGTATATTTGTTTTTAGCAAAATGATATGATTTCAGAAATTCTTAGATTGAGAAACTGATTTGTGTGAGGTGAGGTTCCCTGGTATGCTCAGGTGCACACATATCGGGTTAGTTGATTCTGTATTAGGTTAACAATTAACTTGTCTTATTTGAAAATCAGTAGCAGGTTTTCAATCAGTCTCCAAAGTTTGGATCCAAAAAAAAAAAAAAAATCAAAAAAGTTAGGAAATATTGGCTCCCAAAGAAAGCACCAAGATTGCTCCTTGTGATCTTTTTGAAGATGGCAGATGAGTTAGGAGAGGCTGCCCTTGCTTGTTCCAGAGACTGGTCTGTAGTTTCAGCTGAATGTGGACAAGGCATCTGTTGGCATCTGGATACTGACAGGAGTTGAGCCTTGACACTGCTGGCAGTGGAGGAGGCTGCCTTTGAGCAACCTGTCAGGTGAGGTTTACGAAGAGGACATGGGAGACGCGTGAGTTCTGGCTGGCTTGGCTCCCTGAGCAGCAGCTGGAGGAGCACAAAGTTTTCTCAATACCCCTGGGTCTCCCCTGAGAGCATAAAGTTTTTTCAATGCCCCTGGGTCTCCCCTGAGAGCAGTCAGATGTCGAGATCCAGGCTGTGCCCACCAGCAGAGCTAGGAGTTGGCCAGGTGATGGTTGGCTATGGGAGGTTGGGAGCAGCGTTCTTTTTTTGGTGGTTTGTTTTTTTCTTTAAAAAATTTTTTTGATTGTATATTGCAGATTGGGGAGGAAAGGCTAGGGGCAGGGTGAGGTCCTTGAGGAGCATATGCAAGAGCCCACTTGCAGGGCTGCGGTGGGTCCCCACAACCACTGCCCCCAGCTGAGCACCTGCCTGGCCCATGGGAATGTCCCCACAAGCCAGTGCGGCAGAATGCCCCCAGCCTGCCCAACCGCTGGAGCAGGGGATAGCTACTAGACCACACGTGCCTGCCAGCCAGCATGACACAACACCCCTGGCCCGCCCACTGCCAGTGCAGGAGAACGTCACCAGCCCGCAAAGCCCCAGCCACAGTGGGAGAATGCCCTTGGCCTGCTCACCCACGTGCAAAGGAATGTCCCTGGCATCCATGCCAGCACTGGGAAATGCCCCACACCCCTGGACCCTGAGGCCCACCAGCCACACCAACCCACCTGCTGGTTGACAGGAAAAATCAAACTTGTAACACTTGACCAGGGCTGCAGCCGAAAGAAGGTGAAATGAACTAGAGGAGCTTTGGAAAACTTTGGATGTTGGTTCTGGAGAAAAACATGGGAGAGCACCAGACTGGATCCCAGGGCAGACTCAACCTCAGTGCTATGGGAGAAATCTCACAAGCAGACTACTCCCCTCCAAGAGGCATCAGCCAGACGCAGCTCAACAACTGTCAGAAGTGGGTAGAGTGACTCTCAGTCAGCTGATTTAAGGGAAGGACCCACCAAAGAGCAACACAACAACCAAAACCAAAATGCTACTAGAAAGTCCTAACAAAGGGCATAAAGGGCATCCCAAGAGCATCAGGTTAAGGAGATTAAGAAGTCTACACCACTGAATCACAGATTCCTACCACAGAAGGTCATACCGCAAAGGCAGAAAATAAAAGCAGATCAATCTAAGAAGCAGAAACAAACAAGACCAGCCACCCAAAATAGAGAGGCAGAACAACATTCCACAATAGGAACACAATCCCACCAAAAGGAAACGAGGAATTCCCAGAAGGAGGGATAGATGAAATAGAGGAAAGTAAACTATCAGACATGGAATTCAAAACAATAGTAATGAGGAAGCTCAATGAACTCAACAAACTCAAAGAAAACTACAACAAACTCCAGGGCAACTACAAAGAACTACAGTAAAACTACAAAGAACTCTAGGGCTGCTACAAGGAACTTACTGAGAACTACACCAGCATAAAAAAGAACATAGAAACTATTAATAAGTACAAGAAAGAAACGAAGAATACAATTTCTGAACTGAAGAACACAGTAAAAGCAATCAAAAGCAAACTAAATGAAGCAAGGATCAGATTAGTGAGTTAGAGGTCAACATAGAAAAAAATTCCCAGACAGTGCCACAAAATGAAAAAAGACTGAAAAAGAATTAAGAGGGTTTAAGAGAACTAACTGCATAACAACATGAAATGAAACAATATCCATATCATAGGGATACAAGAAGAAGAATAAGAAGAGCATGGGATAGAAAACCTAATTGAAAAAGTAATGACAGAAAACTTTCTTAATTTGATGAAGGAAAAAGTCATGCAAGTCCAGAAAGCACAGAGGGTCCCAATGAAGATGAACCCAAAAAGGCCCACTCAAAAGCACATCATAATTAAAATGGAAACATTCAGAGACAAAGAGAGAATCCTAAAGGCAATGAGAAAAACTGCAAATAACATACAAGGGAACTCCGATAAGACTACTGACTGATTTCTCAACAGAAACACTACAAGCTAGAAGGGAATGGCAAAAAAACATTTCAAGCAATGAAAAACAAAGGCCTACAACCAAGACTATCTACCCAGCAGGTTCTCTTACAAAATGGAAGGTGAAATAAGAAGTTTCTGAGACAACGGAAGACTAAAAGAATACATCTCCACCAAACCAGCATTGCAAGACATGCTAAAGGGAATGTTTTAAGAAAAATAAGAAAAAGAGAGAGGGAGAGAAACACAGGTACATAGGAAGTAAATAAATACCTGTCAATAATAACCTTAAATGTAAATGGATTAAATGCTTCAATCAAAGGCCATAGGGTAGTGGAATAAATATAAACACATGACCCACATTTATGTTGTCTACAAGAGACATGCCTCAAAATAAAAGATTTACACAGACTGAAAGTGAAGGACCGGAAAAAATATTCCAATCAAATGGACATGGAAAAGAAGCTAGGGTAGCAATACTTATATCAGACAAAACAGATTTCACACAAAGGCCAAAAAGAGACAAAGAAGGACATTTCATAATACTTACGGGTACAATTCATGAAGAAGATATAACCCTGGTAAACATATGTCGACCCAACCTAGGAGCACTCAACTATATAAGGAAAATCTTAAAAGACTACAAGAAGAATATCAACAACAACACACTCATAGTAAAACACTTTAACACCCCATTGTCAACAATGGACAGATCTTCGAAGCAAGGGAACACCAAGGATATCAAGGCAATGAACAACACTCTAGATCAAACAAGCTTAGTTGACATATATAAAACTTTTCAACCCAAAGAAGCAAAATATACATTCTTTAAAAGACCACATGGAACATTTTCAAAGATAGACCACATGATAGGACACAAAACAAGCCTCAACAAATTCAAGAAAATTGAAATTATATCAACCATCTTCTCAGATCAAAATGCCTTGAAACTAGAAATGAACCTCAAGAAAAAAACTGAAAGACATTCAAATCATGGAAACAAATAACATGATATTAAATAAAGAATAGGTTAACAATGACATCAAGGAATAAATAAGGAAGTTTCTGGAAACAATGATAACGAACACACAACAGACTAAAACCCATGGGACACAGCAAAAGCAGTCCTGAGAGGAAAGTTCATAACAATATAGGCATACCTAAAAAAGAAGAAAAGAATCTCAAATAAAAAATCTAACCCTACAGCTACAAGAACTAGAAGAACAACAACAAACAAAGCCCAGAGCAAGTAGAAGAAAAGAAATCATTAAGATCAGAGCAGAATTAAATGACATAGAGACTAAATGAACAATTCAAAAGATCAACAAAAGTAGAAGATGGTTCTTGGTAAAGATAAACAAAATCAACAAGCCTTTAGCCAAGCTTATCAAGAAAAAAGACGGAGAACCTATATAAAGAAAATCAGAAATGAAAGAGGAGAAATCACAGCCAAATCACAGAAATACAAAGGATTGTAAGAAATTACTACAAACAACTGTATGGCAAAAAGTGTGACAACCTAGATGTAATGGACAAATTTCTAGAAATATATAATCTTCCAAACTGAATCAAAAAAAAGCAGAAAGCCTTAACACACCAATAACAGAGTGAAATTAAAGCAGTAATCAAAAAACTCTCTGCACACAAAATCTCTGGACCGGGTGGATCATAGGCGATATTACAAAACATTTAGGGAACTACTAAGACCTATCCTTCTCAAACTTTTCCAAAAAATCCAAGAAGAGGGAAAAATCCCAAACTCTTTCTATGAAGCCAGTATTACCCTAATCCCAAACCAGGTCAAGACACAACAAAGTAAGAAAACTACAGGCCAATATCACTGATGAACATAGATACTAAAATTCTCAACAAATATTGGCAAACCAGATCCAGCAACATATTGAAAAGATCATACACCATGATCAAGTGGGATTCACCCCAGGGGTTCAAGGATGGTCGTCATCGTCGTCGTCGGCAGCCGTCCGTCTCGAGAGACGATGGTGTAGCTTCTTAAGAGTCTATCTGCACCGCCGAGAATGGTTGTGCAGTCTGACTCGGGAGTGACACGGTATCTGTCTCCTCCCGTGTTGAATCGACATCTTGCGATGACGCTGGAGTGTCCTCTCCAGTGAAGCTGAAGCTACAGAGCCTGGGCAGGGTGATATGGAGGGTCTGCTGTTGCCCATGCAGCAGACCCCCCCTCTCTTCACAGCTGAAGGATCCAAGGGAAAGACGGAGTCAATACAGCTTGGCTTCAGGTGCGCCGCAGGAGTTGCCAGTGTTGACTACAACGTCAGACCGCCTTAGGGACTCCGGCTCCGGATTTTCTGTCTGGGTTTACTCCCTTAGCCTTTCCCCTGAAGAGGTATGCCACAAGGCAGCGGAGGTTTTAAAATTTACAAATCAATAAGCATAATACACCACATAAGCAAAATGGAAGAAATAAATCACATGATCATATTCATAGATGCTATAAAAGCACCTGATAAAGTATAGCACCCATTTATGACAAAAACACTCAGCAAAATGGGAATAGAGGGAGCATACCTCAATGTAATAAAGGCCATATATGAGAAACCTGAAGCCAACAGCATACTCAATGGGCAAAAACTGAAAACATTCTCCCTGAGATCAGGAACAAGACAAGGATGCTCTTTCTCTCCACTCCTATTCAACATAGTGTTGGAAGTTCTAGCCACAACAGTCAGATCATAAAAAGAAATAAAAGGCATCCAAATTGGAAAAGAGAAGGAAAAGTTGTCATTATTTGCAGACAACATGGTAGTGTACATAAAAAGTCAATAGACTCTACTAAAAAACTACTCAACATAATAAGTGAATTTGGCAAAATAGCAGGTTACAAAGTTGATATTCAGAAATCAAAGGCATTTCTGTACACCAACAATAAAATATCAGAGATAGAAACTAGAAAAAATCCATTTTATTATAGCAACAAGAATAATAATGTACCTAGGAATAAACTTAATCCAAGAGATAAAAGACCTGTACTTGAAAAAAATACATAACACTGAAGAAAAAAGTTAAGAAAGATACAAATAAATGGAAGCATAAACCATATTCATGGATGGGAAAAGTCAACATCATTAAAATGTCCATATTACCCAAAGCAAAATATATATTCAATGCAATATATATTCAATGCAATCCCTATTAAAATACCAGTGACATTTTTCACAGACCTAGGACAACTACTTCAAAAATTTACATAGAACCAAAAGAGAGCCCAAATAGCCACAGCTATCTTGATACAGAAGAACACAGTAGGAGAAATCACGACTTGACATCAAATTATACTACAAAGCCACTGTAATTAAAACAGCCTGGTACTGACATGAGAACACATTTATAGATCAATGGAACAAACTAGAGAGCACAGAAATAAACCCCAGTCTATATGGTCAACTAATATTCAACAAAGTGGGAAGGAACATAAAATGGAGTGAGAAGAGCCTCTTCAACAAATGGTGCTGGGAGAGCTGAACAGGGACGTCCAAAAGAAAAAAGAAAAAACAAACTAGACCAACAACATACACCACACACCAAAATAAACTCAAGATGGGTCAAAGACTTAAATATAAGATGTGACACCTAAAAGTACTACAGAAAAACATAGGCAGAAAAATTTCAGATATCCCACGTAGCAATAATTTCACTGATATATCTCCTAAGGAAAGGGAAATAAAGAAAAGAATAAACAAATGGACTACATCAAACTAAAGAGTTTCTGCTCAGCAAAACAAAATATCAGCAAGGTGAAAGGGAACCACCCATATGGGAAAAAATAGTTTCCAATGATACCTCAGACAAGGGATTTATCTTCAAAATATATAAAAAACTTACACGTTTCAACACCAAGAAGACAGACAGCCCAATTGAAAACCAGGCAAAAGACTTGAACAAACAGTTCTCCAAAGAGAACATACAGAGGGTCCATAGGCAAATTAAAGAATGATCAACATCACTAGCCATCAGAGAGATACAAATAAAAACCACAATGAGATAGCACTTTACACCTATTAGAATGACCATCATCAACAAATCAACAAACAATAAGTGCTGATGAGGATGTGGAGGAAAGGGAACCTTTGTACACTGTTGGTGGGAATGCAGACTGGCACAGCCACTATGGAAAACAATATGGAATTTCCTTAAAAATCTAAGAATGGAACTACCTTTTGAACCAGTAATACCATTGCTAGGATTATACCCAAAGAATCCTGAATCCCCAATTCAAAAGAACTTATGACCCCTATGTTTATAGCACCGCTGTTTACAATAACCAAGTGCTGGAAACAGCCTCAGTACTCATCAGTAGATGAGCAGATTAAAAAAGTGTGGTACTAGGCAGCAAAAAGAAAAAAGGAACTCCTGCCATTTGCGATAACATGGATGGAACTAGAGAATTATGCTTAGCAAAATAAACCAGGCAACAAAAGAAAAATACCATATGATGTCACCTAATACAGGAAACTAATGAACAACATAGATAAATGAACAAAATTGAACCAGAGGCATGTGAACAAGGAACAGAGTATCAGCTACCAAGGGGGAGTGGGGAAGGGAGAGAAGGGGGGTAAGTAGGGGAAGGTTTTAGTAAAGGAACTAGTATTAATAACCCATGGACATGGACAATGGAATGGGGATTGACTGTGGGAGACATGGTGGGCTCGGTGTGGGGGTAGCAGTGCGGGGGAAAGTGGGGCAACTGTAACAGAAAAACAAGAAAAATGTTTTTAAAAATCCTTCTTTTTCCAAATAAGGAAATGTAATGAGCTCTCAAAAGATCAGGTGTGGTACCAACTCTTGCCTCTGCTTTTGCCAGCTTTCATGATACCTTGGGGACAGCTTTTAACAAAATAATTCAGTGTAGAGATATGGTGGCCTCTTTGGGGAGGGGACAAAGGTAGTATTAACTAACATGGAACTACTACGGTTGTTTTTAATCTGTAGCTGATGCTGGTAGTGGCTGGACTGAAGACAGTTCCTGGTGAGGGTGGAGCTGTTGGCGCTCAACTCAGGAGTGCTTTTTACACTCACAAAGTACATCTTTGACTTCTCTAGCTTGTGACAATTTCACCGTGACCTTACAGCCCTGATGAACATGATGGTTTACCCACAGTTGGTGCTCAAGTCCTCTGCCTGAGCCCCACACACTCCTGGACCTGCTTCTCTAGAAGCACCAGGTTCCAAACTAAACCAGCCAGACTTATAAGCTCTGCTTGTGTTTGATCCTGAATGTCTATCAGAAAAAAAAAAAAAAAAAAAACAGGTTCAAGGCTGACCTGAAGGTAAAACAGGTAACAGCTAAAAATGATGCCTGGGTTGTAGCACAATGTTGAACAGGTAGCTTGTACTCAGGAAATGCACTCTAAATGAACAACAATGAAATAGTAGTATCTTGCTCTATATCAGTCTAAATAAAGCCATAAGTCACCTTCACATACACTTAAAAAAAAAAAAGTCTAATCCTCAGGAAGTTACTAGCCTTCCTGAAAAGAACCAGTGCCCTGGGCCCTAAAATCACCTCCACAAAGTGGACAGTGTCTCCAAGGGGTTTCAGCCAAGCTTTAAGCAGGACTTGGGATCCCAGCAGCTGCAGAATGGGTCTGGACCTGCTGACCTCAGCTCCTCTCTCAGGAGTGAAATTTGAAAAAGGAAATAGCTAAATGCAAAGGTCTTTTTGGAAGACAAATGGAATAAGAAGTTTTGAATATAAATTGCCATGAACCCCAAGAAGGTGCAGGTAAGCTTGGTCTGATGGTCCACATGGTGACTCCAGAAATTACTGCAAAAGTGTGCAAAGTCATACACATCTTTATGACATCACTAGTGCTGAGGTATGTGCTTTGGGTGGGGAGGAGCAGGGGCAGACAGACCTCTTCCCATTGTTTCCTGCAAACATAGGATGCTGAACTGTATTACACCAACTGAAAAAAAACTATCAAAAGGCAATGATCTGACTGTCATTTCCTGGAAAAAGAGTTCCATTTTTTTAAAAAGAGACTGCAATTTTATTCTATTTTTTCCCATATTTTTATTGCTGTTCAAATACAGTTTTCCCATCTTTCCCCCATTGTTCCCCACTCCCAGCCCAACTCTCCCCTCTCCAACAGTCAATCCCCACCCTGTTGTTCATGTCCACAGGTCACTTACGTTAGTTCCTTAACTAGACTCTTCCCCTTCTTTCCCCCCTTCTCCCTCTCCCTCCTACCCTCTGGTCATTGTCAGTCTGTTCCTTATTTCCATGTCTCTGGTTCTATTTTGCTTGTTTTTCTCATTAGGTTCCTGTATTAGATGAGATCGTATGGTATTTGTCTTTTGTTGCCTGGCTTATTTCACTAAGCATAATAGTCTCCACTTCCATACATGTTGTCAGAAAAGGTAGGAGTTTCTTCTATCTTTCTGCTGCATAGAATTCCATTGTGTAAATGTACCACAGTTTTTTGATCCACTCATCCACTGATGTGCACTTAGGCTGTTTCCAGTGTTTGGCTATTGTTAATACTGCTGCTATGAACATAGGGGTGCATAGGTTCTTCTGAATTCGTGTTTTATGATTCTTCAGGTATAATTCCAGCAGTGGAATCCCTAGATCAAAAGGGAGTTCCATTTTTAGGTTTTTGAGGAAATTCCATACTGTTTTCCACAGTGGCTACACCAGTCTGCATTCCCACCAACAGTACACTAGGGGTCCCTTTTATCCACATCCTTGGAAATACTTGTTTGTTGTTTTGTTAATAATGACCGTTCTGACCAGTGTTAGGTGGTATCTCATTGTGATTTTAATTTGCATCTCTCTGATGGCCAGTGATGTGGAGCATTCTCTTATATACCTATGGGCCCTCTGTATACCCTCCTTGGAGAAGTAGCTGTTCAGGTTCTTTGCCCATTTTTTAATTGGGTTGTCTATCTTCTTGGTATTCAGTCATATAAATTCTTCATATATTTTGAAGATCAAACTCTTACCTGAGTTATCATTGGCAAATATGTTTCCGCATACAATTGGCTCCCTTATCTTCCTAATGTTTTCTTTTGCAGTGGAGAAATTTTTAGTTTTATGTAGTCCCATTTGTTTATTTTTTCCTTTATTTTCCTTGCCTTAAGAGATATATCAATGAAAATGTTGCTAGGGGATATGATTGCTGTGAGATATCTGAAATTTTCCTGACTATGTTTTCCTCTAGGACTTTTACGGTATCCCAGCTTACATTTAAGTCTTTGATCCATCTTGTGTTTATTCTGGTGTGTGGTTTAAGTTGGTGGTCTAGTTTCATTTTTTTGCACGTCCCTGTCTAGTTCTCCCAACACCATTAGTTGAAGAGGCTCTTTTCATAGCATTTTATGTTCTTTCGTCCTTTGTCAAATATTAGTTCACAATATAGACCTGGGTTTATTTCTGGGCTCTTGTTTCTGTTTTATTGATCCATATGTATGTTTTTATACAAGTACCAAACTTTTTATTACTATGGCCTTGTAGTATAGTTTGGTGTCAGGTATTGTGATTCCTCCTACTGTGTTCTTCCTCCTCAAGATTGCTTGGCTATTCATGGTCTTTTTTGCTTCCATGTACATTTTTGAAGTATTTGTTCCAGGTCTGTGAAAAATGTCATTGGTATTTTAATAGGGATTGCATGAATCTATAAATAATTTTGGGTAGTATGATCATTTTAATGATGTTGATTCTTCCCATCCATGAACATGGTATATGCTTCCATTTATTTGTATCTTCCTTAATTTTTTTCTTAGTGTTATGTAGTTTTTTGAGTACAGATCTTTTAATTCTTTGGTTAATTTTACTCCTAGGTAATTTATTTTTCTTGTTGCTATAGTAAATGGCTTCCCCCCCCCCCCCCCAGTTTCTATCTCTGCTGTTTCATTGTTGGTGTGCAGAAAAGCCTTCGATTTCTGAATATTGACTTTGTACCCTGCCATTTTACCAGATTCACTTATTATGTTGAGTAGTATTTTGGTGAAGCTTATATGGTTTTCTATACGCTCTCATGTCATCTGCAAATAATGACAGCTTTACTTCTTTCTTTCTAATTTCGATGCCTTTTTGCTTTTCTTGTCTGATTGCTGTGGCTAGGACTTCCAACACTATGTTGAATAGGAGTGGAGAGAGTAGACATCCTTGTCTTGTTCCTGATCTTAAAGGGAAATATTTTAGTTTTTACCCATTGAGGATGATGTTAGCTTCAGGTTTCTCATATGTGGCCTTATTATGTTGGGGTATGCTCCCTCTATCCCCAGTTTGATGAACGTTTTTTATCATAAACGGGTGCTGAACTTTATCAAATGCTTTTTCTGCATCTATTGATGTGATCATGTGGTTTTCGTTTTTAATTTTGTTTATGTGGTGTATTACGTTTATTGATTTGCGAATAGTAAACCATCCTTGCATCCCTGGGATGAATCCTACTTGATCGTGGTGTATGATCTTTCTAATGTTTTGCTGGATTTGGTTTGCCAATATTTTGTTGAGGATTTTAGCATCTATCTTCATCAGCATTATTGGCCTGTATTTTTCTTTCCTTTTTGTGTCTTGACCTGGTTTTGGAATTAGGGTAATACTGGCTGCATAGAAAGATTTTGGGAGTCTTCTCTTCCCTTGGATTTTTTGGAATAGTCTGAGAAGGATAGGAGTTAGTTCTTTCCTAGTTTTATAAAATTCGCCTGTGAAGCCATCTGGGTGAGGGATTTTGTGTGCCGAGAGTTTTTTGATTAGTGCTTCAATTTCACTAATAGTTATTGGTCCCTTCAGGCTTTCTGCTTCTTCTTCATTCAGTTTTGGAAGATTATATGTTCCCAGTAATTTGTTCATTCCCTCTAGGTTGTCAAATTTCTTGCCATACAGGTGTTCATAATAGTTTCTTACAATTCTTTGTATTTCTGTGGTATCAGTTGTGATTTCTCCTCTTTCATTTCTGATTTTATTGTTTTGGGTCCTCTCTTTTTTTTTGATAAGCCTGGTTAAAAGCTTGTCAATTTTGTTTATCTTTTCAAAGAACCTGCTCTTGGTTTGTTGTTTATTTAATTTTTATTTTATTTTATTTTTTGTTTTTTTAATTACAGTTGTCCCATTTATCCCCCATTGCTCTCCCCCACCTAGCCCACCCCTTCTCCCACATTCATATCGCTCCCCATCGTCCTTGTCCATGAGTCATTTATACACGTTCCTTGTCTATACCCTTCCCTTACTTATCCCCCTTCTCTGCCTTCCCCCTCCCCCCAATTGACTGCTATTCTGTTCTTTTTCCTATTTAGTTCATTTGTTTATGTTCTTTTTTACTCATGCTACCCCTCAACCAGCCCACCCCTTCTCCCACAGTTAACAGCCACTCCGTTGTCCATGTCTATGGGTCTATTCTAGTTCCTTTTCTAGACCCTTCCTCTACTTATGCCCCTTTGTTCCCTCTCCCCTTCCCCTGATAACTGCTACGCTATTTCCTGTCCAATTTTGTTCATTTGTTTGTGTTATTCATTAGAATGTCCTGTATCAGGTGATATCATATGGTATTTTTCTTTCATTGCCTGGCTTATTTCACTAAGCATAATTTTCTCTATTTCCATTTATGTTGTCGCAAATAGTAGGAGTTCCTTCTTTCTTTCTGCTGCATAGTATTTTATTGTGTAAATGTACCACCATATTTTTATCCACTCATCTACAGATGGGCACTTAGGCTGTTTCCAGCACTTGGCTATTGTAAACTGCACTGCTATGAACAAAGGAGTGCATACGTTCTTTTGAATTCGTGTTTCAGGATTCTTCAGGTATAATCCTAGCAGTGGAATCTCTGGTTCAAAGGCAGTTCCATTTTTAGTTTTTTGAGGTAATTCCATACTGTTTTCCATAGTGGCTGCACCAGTCTGCATTCCCACAACAGTGCAGTAGGGTTCCAATTTCTCCACATCCTCGCCAGCACTTGTTGTTTGTTGATTTGTTGATGATGACCCTTCTGACTGGTGTAAAATGGTATCTCATTGTGGTTTTTATTTGCATCTCTCTGATGGCCAATGATGTTGAGCATTTATTCATGTGTCTATTTTTTTGATTTTGGAATTGTTAATTTAGTCTCTATGTCACTTAATTCTGCTCTGATCTTGATGATTTCCCTCCTTCTACTTGCTCTGGGCTTTGTTTGTTGTTGTTCCTCTACTTCTTGTAGCTGTATGGTTAGGTTTTTTATTTGAGATTCTTCTATCCCTTTTAGGTAGGCCTGTATTGGTATGAACTTTCCTCTCAGGACTGCTTTTGCTGTATCCCATAGGTTTTGGATTGTTGTTTTTTCATTATCATTTGTTTCTAGTAACTTTGATTTTTTCCTTGACTTTATTGCTAACCCATTTATTATTTAATAGCATGTATTCATTCTCTATGAGTTTGAATGTTTTTAAGTGTTTTTCTTCAGGTTAATTTCTAGTTCAAGGCATTGTGTTATGAGAAGATGCTTGATATAATTTCAGCGTATTTGAATTTGTTGAGACTTGTTTTGTTTCCTATCGTGTGGTCGGTCTATCTTTGAGAATGTCCAATGTGCACTTGAAAAGAATGCTTTTCAAGTTTCTTGGGGTGAAACATTCTATACATATATATCAACTAAGTCCATTTCATCTAGAGAGTTGTTCAATGCCTCAATATTTTTGGTGATTCTTTACTTTGAAGATCTGTCCATTCTTGACAATGAGGTGTTAATGTATCCTACTATGAGTGTGTTACTGTCTATATGCTTCCTGAAGTTTTTCACAATTTTCCCTACATATTTTGGTGCCCCTATGTTGGGTGCATATATGTTTATAAGGGTTATATCTTCTTGATGTATCTTTCTGTTAAGTATTATAAAATGTCCTTTTTTTCTCTTTATATGGCCTTTGTTGTGAAATCTGTTTTGTCTGATATAAGTATTGCTTCCCCCACTTTTTTTTTCATGTTCATTTGCTTGAAATATTTTTATCCATCCCTTCCCTTTCAGTTTGTGTAGATCTTTTTTTCTAAAATGTAACTCTTATAGACAGCATATATGTGGGTCATGCTTTCTAATCCATTCAGCTACCCTATGTCTTTTGATTGGCGCCTTTAATCCATTTACATTTCAGGTTAATATTCATTGTTATTTTTCCCCTTTGTACATGTGTTCCTTTCTCTCTCTCTTTGTTTCTTCATCTTCTTAAAGCAGACCCTTTAGCATCTCTTGCAATGCTGGTTTGGTGCACATGTATACTTTTAGCCTTCTTTTGTATTGGAAACTCCTTATTTCACCTTCCATTTTGAATGAGAACCTTGCTGGATAAAGTGTTCTTGGTTGTAGGCCTTTGTTTTTCATTGCTTGAAATATTTTTTGCCATTCCCTTCTGACCTGTAGTGCTTCTGTTGAGAAATATGATGATAGCCTTATTGGATCTGTCTTGTATGTTATTAGCTGTTTCTGTCTTGCTGCTTTTATGATTCTCTCATGTCTTTGAGTGTTGCCAGTTTAATTATGATGTGTCTTGGAGTGGACATTTTTAGGTTCATTTTCATTGGAACTGTCTGTGCTTTCTTGACTTGCATGACATTTTCTCTCATCAAGTTAGGGAAGTTTTCTGTCATTACTTTTTCAAACAGGTTTTCTACCTCTTGCTCTTCTTCTTCACTTTCTGATATTCCTATGATACTGATATTATCATGTTTTATGTTGTCCTGCCACTCTCTTAAAACTTCTTTATATATATATTTTTTCATTTTGTTACACTGTCTGTGAACTTTTTTCTACATTCTTTTCCAGATTGCTAATCTGATTTTTTGTTTCTTCTAGCCTGCTTTTAATTCCTTCAACCGTGTTTTTCAATTCAGAAATTGTATTCTTCATTTCTTCCTGGCTCTTACTGATAACTTCTATGTTGTTTTTCATGCTGGAGTAATTCTCAGTAAGTTCCTTATAGTTTCCCTGCAGTTCTTTGTAGTCTTATTTGAGCTTGCTGAGCTCATTGAACTTTCCTATAATCCATGTTTTGAATTCCATGCCTGATACTTTGTTTTCTTCTATTTCAGTTAGCACTCACTGAGGATTCCTCCTTTCCTTTTGATGGGGGTTTGTTTCTCTCTCCCCATTTTTGTGACTCTTCTCATTTGTTGCTGCTTCTTATATTGATCTGCACTTTCTGGATCTGCCCCTGGTGGCATCAGATCATGTACCAGTCTGGGCTTAGGCAGCCTGTTGGAGACTACCAGAAATCTACTGCCTTTGTCTTTCTCCTTTAGTTCTTAATCTATTCAATCTATGATTAGCTATCAGGCTTAAGTACTGAGGTTGGGGCAGATTAATTCCTGTGGGTGGTGCTTTTGCTACCCCTTAGGCTTATGCCACTTGGAGGGGAATGGTCTGCCTGCAGTATGGGCAATGATTCAGCTCTGGGACCCAGTTAGCTGCTGCCTCAATCTCTTCTCAAAGCCATCATCCCAGATTACCCCCAAGCACCTCTAGTCCTCTCTGCCCTCCCTCTGCTTGAGCCCAGAGTAAGTGGGTGCTATAATATTTTCGTATGTGATTCACTTAAGAGCTCTTTTTCTCTAGCTGTTTCTTTCAGGCCAGCAAAAAACCCTGTGGCTTTTTTCTTTTCATAGCTGGATGCTATTTTACTTTCTGCTCTGTTGCTGTAGGCTCGGAAGCCCATCTGGGCTTATAGACCCTGCCCTTCTCAGAGGCTATCCCCAGATGCTGAATTGTTTCTCAGTCCCCTCAGCTGCCACACGTGGGAGCCCAGACAGACCTTTCAGGTCTCAGCACTTCCTGCCAGTCACATTGTGATGAAGTGGCCTTTTCTTTCTCTCCGTGGTTATAAGACTTCTCTCCAGCTAGTGTTCAGTTGGTTATTCCAGATTTCTCCATCATTAAGTTGTAATTCCAGATTGGTCCTGGGAGGAGGTTAGTGTAGCTTCCACTTACTCCTTTGCCATTTTAGATCTTCCTCCTAATTTATTTTCAGTTAGTTGTTAATTTGCTTTAACATGTATATTATCAAATTGCCTGGTCCTGAACTATTTTAGGGTATGAGTAGCACATCTTTTCCCTCTAGTAAGTCACAGAGACCACAGTGCTCTGAGTGAACACTCAGGGATCCACAGGATAGGGCACTGTCTGCTTGCAAATAACATTAGATAAGACAGTCCTCAAAGAGGGAATAAGTTGTAATAGCTTTCCTATGTGACAACTGTATCCAAGTAATAAAATGAGTCATAAAGAACATTTCACTCACCAGCAACCTCGTTTATAAATATCTAGGAATAAATTCTAAATTGCTTTTCAAATAACATATAGAAATTTTGGATTAACAGTAATATATATTACTGAATCAGAAAACTCAGTATATCAGATGATGTAAAATTGATTTAAATGTTTAGCTAGAGATTAAACACTCCAGAATGGTCAAGACATTTTAAAAGAATAATAAAAAGATATGCAGCTTCCTACTAGATATAGTAATGTTGTATAATGCTACGGACATTAAAAATCTGGTACTGGTGCTTGAATAGATGAATATATCAATTATACAGAAAGTCATGTATAGCAAAGGAGACATTTAAAACAGTGCTCCAATTTATTTATTTAGACCACTGGACCACCTGAGAGGAAAGAGGTAGATTCCTACACCACTCATTTGAAAAATAAATATCATATGAATTAACTATCTAAATTTAATACAGTCGGCGGCGGCGGCGGCAGCCGTCCATCTCGAGAGACGATGGTGTAGCTTCTTAAGAGTCTATCTGCACCGCCGAGAATGGCTGTGCAGTCCGACTCGGGAGTGACACGGTATCTGTCTCCTCCCGTGTTGAATCGACATCTTGCGATGACGCTGGAGTGTCCTCTCCAGTGAAGCTGAAGCTACAGAGCCTGGGCAGGGTGATATGGAGGGTCTGCTGTTGCCCATGCAGCAGACCCCCCCTCTCTTCGCAGCTGAAGAGTCCAAGGGAAAGACGGAGTCAATACAGCTTGGCTTCAGATGCGCCGCAGGAGTTGCCGGTGTTGACTACAACGTCAAACCGCCTTAGGGACTCCGGCTCCGGATTTTCTGTCGGGGTTTACTCCCTTAGCCTTTCCCCTGAAGAGGTATGCCGCAAGGCAGCAGAGGTTTTTTGGAGTCAGAGTTTTCCTTCTCTGATGTGCCCTGACTGGAAGATCGAACCAGAGACACTTAGCTCGCAGGCCGACGCTCAATCCACTGAGCCAAACCAGCCAGTTAATACAGTAGTGCATAACATATATGTGTATATGTATATGTAAAATATATAACTGTAACAGAAAAAATATAGGTGACTACCTTTGCAATCCTGAAGAGAAAATGGCCTTTCCAAGGGTGGTCTTTGGTGATTCATGGATTTAATTACAAAAAACAAATTTTTTAAAAGTCACTATGTGACCTCACTTCTCGAACAAACCAGACAAGCAAGTCATCTATTTGTGAAAAGGTAAAGAAGCTTATTAATGCAAGTGTTAATCCAACTTGGCCTGTTCTTAGTCTGTGATTATTTACAGGACAATATTCTTGTTTGTTTGTTTTTCATATAAACAATACATTTTATACCTAGGGCAATACATTTCTTAAAAAAATAAAATATTGTGTAGGGAGCATTTCTTTTTTTTTTTAAAGTATATTTTATTGATTATGTTGTTACAGTAGTTCCCATTTTTTCCCCTTTACTCCCCTCCACCCAGTATCTCCCTCCCCCAGCATCCCCCCCCAAGTCCATACACATGGTTCGTAAAAAATAACTATCCCTCCCTCTCAGATATTAAGACCCTTTGTAATCTTGTAAAGGACAATGGGCGAAGGTCTCAAGCTCCTCTAGCTGCTTCAAGCTGGACATGGTCGTCGTCCTACCTACCCTTGAGTCGAGAAATCCCTAATAATAGTGGAGGTGTGGAGGGGAGGGTGGCCTTCCCACATGGGGAAGGATTGTGCAGACTCCAGGTCAGTTGGCTGTCTCCGGACAACGGCGTGCTTGGTTTAGCAGGCTGGCATACTTGTTGTGTTCTCTGGTTCAATTTTGCTCATTTGTTTGTGTTCATTAGTTTCCTGTAATAGGTGACAGCAAAACGTATTTTTCTTTCGTTGCCTGGCTTATTTCGCTAAGCATAATTCTCTCTAGTTCCATCCATGTTGTTGCAAATGGTAGAAGTTCCTTCTTTCTTTCTGCTACATAGAACTCCATAGTGTAAATGTACCACAGTTTTTTGATCCACTCATCTACAGATGGGCATTTAGGTTGTTTCCAGCACTTGGCTATTGTAAATAGTGCTGCTATGAACATTGGAGTGCATAGGTTCTTTTGAATTGGTGTTTCAGGATTTTTCGGACATAATCCCAGTAATGGAATTGCTGGTTCAAAAGGCAGTTCCATTTTTAGTTTTTTGAGGAAATTCCAAACTGTTTTCCACAGTGGCTGCACCAGTCTGCATTCTCACCAGCAATGCACCAGGGTTCCCATTTCTCCGCATCCTCTCCAGCACAAGTTGTTTGTTGATTAGTTGATTATGGCCATTCTGACTGGTGTGAGGTGGTATCTCATTGTGGTTTTCATTTGCATCTCTCTGATGGCTAGTGATGTTGAGCATATTTTCATATGTCTATGGGCCCTCTGTATGTCTTCTTTGGAGAAGTGTTTGTTCAGGTCCGTTGCCCATTTTTTAATTGGGTTGTCTGTCTTCTTGGTGTTGAGTCGTATGAGTTCTTTATATAATTTGAAGATCAATCCCTTGTCTGAGATGTCATTGGCGAATATATTTTCCCATATGGTTGGTTTCCTTTTCATCTTGCTGATGTTTTCTTTAGCTGAGCAGAAACTTTTTAGTTTGATGTAGTCCCATTTGTTTATTCTTTCCTTTATTTCCCTTGCCTTTAGGAGATATATCAGTGAAAATGTTGCTATGTGGGATATCTGAAATTTTCCTGCCTATTTTTTCCTCTAGGACTTTTATGGTATCACGGCTTACATTTAAGTCTTTGATCCATTTTGAGTTTATTCTGCATTATGGTGTAAGTTGGTGGTCTAGTTTCATTTTTTTGCATGTCCCTGTCCAGTTCTCCCAACACCATTTGTTGAAGAGGCTCTTTTCACTCCATTTGATGTTCTTTCCCCCTTTGTCAAATATTAGTTGACCATATGAACCTGGGTTTATTTCTGGGCTCTCTATTCTGTTCCATTGATCTATATGTCTGTTTTTATGCCAGTACCAGACTGTTTTGATTACCGTGGCCTTGTAGTATAGTTTGATATCAGGTATTGTGATTCCTCCTACTGTGTTCTTCCTCAAAATTGCTGTGGGTATTCGGGCTCTTTTTTGGTTCCATATAAATTTTTGAAGTATTTGTTCTAGGTCTGTGAAATATGTTGCTGGTATTTTAATAGGGATTGCATTGAATCTATAAATCGCTTTGGGTAGTATGGACATTTTAATGATGTTGATTCTTCCCATCCATGAGCATGGTATATGCTTCCATTTATTTGTATCTTCTTTAATTTTTTTCTTCAGTGTTATGTAGTTTTCTGAGTACAGGTCTTTTACCTCCTTGGTTAAGTTTATTCCTAGGTATTTTATTTTTCTTGTTGCTATGGTAAATTGAATTTTTCTTTCAATTTCTATCTCTGAGTTTTTATTGTTGGTGTATAAAAATGCCTTTGATTTCTTAATATTGACTTTGTATCCTGCTATTTTGCCGAATTCACTTATTATGTCGAGTAGTTTTTTTGTGGAATCTATAGGGTTTTCTATGTACACTATCATGTCATCTGCAAATAACGACAGTTTTACTTCCTCTTTTCCAATTTGGATGCCTTTTATTTCTCTTTCTTGTCTGATTGCGGTGGCTAGAACTTCCAAGACTATGTGGAATAGGAGTGGAGAGAGCGGACATCCTTGTCTTGTTCCTGATCTCAGGGGGAATGCTCTCAGTTTTTGCCCATTGAGTATGATGTTGGCTTCAGGTTTCTTATATACGGCCTTTATTATGTTGAGGTATGCTCCCGCTAATCCCATTTTGCTGAGAGTTTTTATCATAAATGGGTGTTGTACTTTATCAAATGTTTTTTCTGCATCTATTGATATTATCATGTGGTTTTTGTCTTTCATTTTGTTTATGTGGTGTATTACGTTTATTGATTTGCGAATGTTAAACCATCCTTGCATCCCTGGGATGAATCCTACTTGATCATGGTGTATGATCTTTCTAATGTGTTGCTGGATCCGGTTTGCCAATATTTTGTTGAGGATTTTAGCATCTATGTTCATCAGCGATATTGGCCTGTAGTTTTCTTTCTTTGTTGTGTCTTGACCTGGTTTTGGAATTAGGGTTATACTGGCTTCATAGAATGAGTTTGGCAGTCTTCCCTCTTCTTGTATCTTTTGGAATAGTCTGAGAAGGATAGGAGTTAGTTCTTTCCTAAATGTTTTGTAGAATTCACTTGTGAAGCCATCCGGTCCAGGGCTTTTGTGTGCTGGGAGTTTTTTGATTACTGCTTCAATTTCACTAGCTGTTTTTGGTCTATTCAGACTTTCTGCTTCTTCTTGATTCAGTTTGGGAAGACTATAGTTTTCCAGGAATCTGTACATTTCCTCTAGGTTGTCAAATTTCTTGCCATACAGTTGTTCGTAATAATTTCTTATAATTCTTTGTATTTCTGTGGTATCAGTTGTGATTTCTCCTCTTTCATTTCTGATTTTATTTATTTGGGTTCTCTCTCTTTTTTTCTTGATGAGCCTGGCTAAAGGCTTGTCAATTTTTTAAATCTTTTCAAAGAACCAGCTCCTACTCTTGTTGATCTTTTGAATTGTTACTTTAGACTCTATGTCATTTAATTCTGCTCTGATCTTGATGATTTCCTTCCTTCTACTTGATCTGGGTTTTGCTTGTTGTTCTTCCTCTAGTTCTTGTAGCTGTAGGGTTAAATTTTTTATTAGAGATTCTTCTAGCTTTTTTAGGTAGGCTTGTATTGCTATGAACTTTCCTCTTAAGACTGCTTTCGCTGTATCCCATAGGTTTTGGGTTGTTGTGTGTTCATTATCATTGGTTTCCAGGAACTTTTTGATTTCTTCCTTGATGTCATTGTTAACCCATTCATTATTTAATAGCATGTTATTCATTCTCCATGAGTTTGAATGTTTTTGAGTTTTTTCCTTGAGGGTGATTTCCAATTTTAAGGCATTGTGATCTGAGAAGATGCTTGATATAATTTCAATTTTCTTGAATTTATTGAGGCTTGTTTTGTGTCCTACCATGTGGTCTATCTTTGAAAATGTTCCATGTGCACTTGAGAAATATGTATATTTTGCTTCTTTGGGGTGTAAACTTCTATATATATCGACTAAGTCCATTTGATCTAAAGTGTTGTTCAGTGCCTCAATATCTTTGGTGTTTCTTTGCTTTGAAGATCTGTCCATTGTTGACAATGGGGTGTTAAAGTCCCCTACGATGAGTGTGTTGCTGTCTATATCTTTCTTGGTGTCTTTCAAAATTTTCCTTACATATTTGGGTGCTCCTAAGTTGAGTGCATATATATTTATAAGGGTTATATCTTCTTGATGGATTTTCCCTTAAGTATTATGAAATGCCCTTCTTTGTCTCTTTTTATGGACTTTGCTGTGAAATCTGTTTTGTCTGATATAAGTATTGCTACCCCGGCTTTTTTTTCATGTCCATTTGCTTGGAATACATTTTTCCATCCCTTTACTTTCAGTCTGTGTAGATCTTTTGTTCTAAGGTGGGTCTCTTGTAGACAGCATATATGTGGGTCATTCTTTCTAATCCATTCAGCTACCCTATGTCTTTTAATTGGAGCGTTTAATCCATTTACGTTTAAGGTTATTACTGATAAGTACTTATTCATTGTCATTTTCCCCCTTTGTACTCGTGTTCTTCTCTGTTTCTCTCTGTTTCTTTATCTTTTTAGAGCAGACCCTTTAGCATCTCTTGCATTGCTGGTTTGGTGGAGATGTATTCTTTTAGTCTTCCTTTGTCTGAGAAACTCCTTATTTCGCCTTCCATTTTGAATGAGAGCCTTGCTGGGTAGAGTATTCTTGGTTGTAGGCCTTTGTTTTTCATTGCTTGGAATATTTTTTGCCATTCCCTTCTTGCTTGTAGTGTTTCTGCTGAGAAATCTGAGGATAGCCTTATTGGAGCTCCCTTGTATGTTATTAGTTGTTTCCCTCTTGCTGTTTTTAGGATTCTCTCTTTGTCTTTGAATGTTGCCATTTTAATTATGATGTGTCTTGAAGTGGGCCTGTTGGGGTTCATCTTCATTAGGACCCTCTGTGCCTCCTGGATTTGCGTGACTCTTTCTCTGCTCATGTGAGTGAAGTTTTCTGTCATTAGTTTTTCAAAGAGGTTTTCTATCCCTTGCTCTTCTTCTTCTCCTTCTGGAATTCCAATGATACGGATATTGTTACGTTTCATGTTGTCCTGCAGCTGTCTTAGAACCTCTTCAGTCTTGTTCAGTCTTTTTTCATTTTGTTGCATTGTCTGGGAGTTTTTGTGTACGTTGTCCTCCAGCTCGCTGATCCGATCTTCTGCTTCCTCTAGCCTGCTTTTAATTCCTTCTACTGTGTTCTTCAATTCAGAGATTGTATTCTTCATTTCCTCCTGGCTCTTATTGATAGCTTCCATGTCCTTTTGATGCTGGTATAATTCTCAGTAAGTTCCTTATAGTTCTTCTGGAGTTCACTGTAGTTTTTCTGGAGTTCTTTGCAGTTTCCGCTGAGCTCATTGAGCTTCTCCATAATCCATGTTTTAAATTCTGTATCTGATATTTTGCTCCCCTCTATTTCATTTAGCACTCTTTCTGGGGATTCTACCTTTCCTTTTGATGGGGGGTTGTTTCTCTGTCTCCCCATTTTTGTGATTCCTTTTGTTTGTTGGTGCTTCTTAGAATGATCAGTTCTTCCTGGATCTGCCTCTGGTAGCGTCAGATCATGTACCAGACTGGCCCTAGGCAGCCTGTTGGAGACTTCCAGGGATCTACTGTCTTTGTCTCTCTTCTTTAGTTGTTACTATACTCAATCTGTGATCAGCTGTCAGGCTTAAGGACCGTGGGTGTGGCAACTTAATTCCTGTAGGCAGGGCTTTTATTTCCCCTTAGTATGACACCACTTGGAGGGGGATGGTCTGTCTGCTGTACTGGGGCTGAGTCAGCACTGGCTGGTCCTGGGAGGGGGTTAGTGTAGCTTCCACTTACTCCTCCGCCTTCCTGGATCTCCGTCTGTGTTGTCCTTGATGATATTTCTTTAATCTGTCTGGTTGTATTTCAGCTACTTTTTGGTGGATCTTTTTCTCTGGTTAGTTGATTGAGAGTCACTCTGCCCACCTTGTCTTGAGATCTTTTGTGAAGGTGCTGCTAAAACATAATTACACAACCCAGGCAAGAAACCCACACCCTCCAATGTCTCCCCCAAATACAATCCCACTATAGGCTGCAAATGAGCCCGTGTTAATATACTTGTGGAGATACTGGGACTCTTATTTCGTAGGAGAAACAGAAAGGAGTTGTTTTAAATGAAGGAAGGGTAATTTTTGAGCTGGAAGTTGATAGAGTAATAATATTAGCAATTGGGATCAAGGTTATGTAAGAGAGCAATTAACACTTACACTGTCTGTTTGAAAAGGAGGGGAGGGTTACAGTTTGGAGTGTGAAAGTGGAAGTGTATAGTATTAGGATTATATAATCGGTATATACTATATGATTAGCGTGGGAGGTAGGGTAGACACAACAGACATCCAGGTAGACGGACAGCCAGAAATTGAAAGAGAAGGCTGGGGAGGTTAGAAGGTAGGAAATAGATTGAGAGAGAATTTTTTAAGGATAAAAATACAGAGTAGAAAATAGCAAGACAGGAAAGGAGAGAGGAAAGAGAGAGAGAAAGTAGAGAAGAGAAGGGTAGGAGAGAGAACAAAAGAAGAAGGGGAGGTAGAAGAGAGGGGACTGGATTAAAATTCTTTTTTAAATTATCTGTTATAAAAAAGATTAGGAGATTAAAACATGATATAAAGTTGCAAGATAGAGAGAAAAGGTGAATATAGAGAGAGAGGAATAGGAGATAGGAAAGCAAGAGGATTTGGGAGGAAAAGAGCTCAGAGGAGGGAAGGAAATCAGGAGGAAGAGGAGATATTAGGGAGGGGAGGATTGAAATAGAAAAGTTGGCAAAAGATAGGATGAAGGAGAGAAATACAAGAGGTAGGGAAAGAAGTGGGGGGGTGGGGTAGAAAAAGAGAAGGGGTAAGAATAGGAGAGTAAAGGGAGAGGGGGATAGATTAGAATTATAATTTGAATATTGAGATTAGAATATAAAGTGTAATAGGGAGAGAGAGAGATTATGTATAGGGAGAGAAGGAAAATAAGGACAAGAGATGAAAGAAAAATGAATGTAGACTGAAGGGGGACAAAATAAAGAAAGAAATTTAATAAAGTTGAAGGTGCGTAGCGCAGAGAAAGGAGAGGGTGAGAAAGGGAGAGAACTTAAAATTATAAAATTAACTGAGAATAGGATGCAGGGGAGAATGCTAAGGGGAGAGAAGGGGGGAAGAGGAGGGGAGAAATGGAGAGAGAATAAGAAGGGACTGACAGTAGGGGTAGTTAGAGAGAGAGTGAGAGATAAAAGAATGAGGATTTTAACTCAATTCAACTTTTATGCACAGTCTCTGGGTATTTTTGGTTTGTTTGTTTTTTGGTTTTTCCTTACTTCCTTCCTGAGTCTGCTCCTATTCAAAATTCCATGAGTTTCAAATCTTTTCTGGTTGGTTGGCTGGCTGTGGGAGGGTTCTGCTTGATTCTGGGGTTGCTAGTTTTTTTTTTTTTCGTGGGCCTACCACTGCTCTGCTGTGAGCTGCCTTTAGTTGTTCCCTCCTGAGGCAGCCTCAGCCCTCCTCAGGCTTGTCCAGCTACTCCTTCCCTCTGTTGGTCCAGCCTGTGCCTGCCAGCAATCCCCGCCCTGCCTCCAGTCCTGTCTCTATTCCCAGGCTACAGCTTCTGCTCTCTTCCCTGTCTATATGCCTGCGCACCCCACCTCTCTCCCTGTCTCAAGATCGTCCTTTTGTTCTGCAGGACTCTGGCACAGTCGGTCAAATTGCCGGGCCCAGTGGCCCTTTCCTGCCCAGGGCCTCTCCCCTAGTCTGGAGCTTTGCAATGGCTTTCCTGCCTGTACTCTTCTCCTTGCCCAAAAACTTTCTCTATTCCGAGCTACCGCTTCCGCTGGCTTCCCTGTCTATCGGCCTGCGCGCTCTTTCTTCCCGCCACAGCACTGTCCCTTTGTTCTGTGGGACTCTAGTGTGGTCGGTCAGCGCAGCACTCTCCTTCCCCTGAGCTCTCTGCCGCCCTGCGGGCCCTTCTCCTTGCCCTAAAACCGTCTCCCCTCCAGAACCTCCGCCTCCGCTCTCTTCCCTACTTACACACCCTGCACATCCTATTTCTTTCTTAGCCCCAAACCTGCCTTTTGTTCTGTGGGATTCTAGCGCGACTAAAGAGCAAACACTGATTTCAAGAACACAGTTCTCCCCCGGTCCGGAGTTCCGCAGCAGTTTTTCTGTGCGGCCCGTCTCCTTGCCCCAAAACTGCTCCTTTGTTCTGTAGGGCCCTAACGCTAGTGCTGGGCGCGACCGGGATGCCGAGTTTTCCGTCGGAGGTTGCAGCTGAGGATGTTTCTCTCTAGACTCAGGTCACACAGTTTCTCCCAGTCCTGGTTGTTCGCTGTTCTCTCCCTCCTCTGGCTTTTTCGGCCAAATCCTCTCCCTAACTCCCTACAAGAATTCACTCCCGGCTAGTGAGCTCTCCGGCTTGATACTGCAAACGCACGGAGTCTCAGAATGACTCAGTCTGCAGTTTGTGATAAACCCCTCCACCCCCCTCCACGCTGCTCCCACGATCTCCTCCCCGTTCATGATATCAGATATTCCCACTCACTCAGTCATTCCTCCCCGAGTTTGTTCCTCCTGGATTGTCTCCTTAACAGGAGCGAGCTGAGAACACTGTTCCTACTCCGTGGCCATCTTGGTCCCCCTCTGTCTCCCCATTTTTTTGACTACTATTGTTTGTTGGTGCTTCTTAGAATGATCTCGGGAGCATTTCTAATATTTAACTTATAGTCACACTTTCACAGGAAATCAATCAAACACTTACTATTTTGATTATAAGAAAAGAAATTCCAAACACAGGCAGACTGAAGTGGCCATTCGCTATTGAATTGGCTTGGCTTGTCACTTGGCTGTATTTTTGACAGGAGTTAACCTGCATGGTTGTATGGCCTCCTCAGCCTCATGTTTTTTATGGCCAGGAGCAGAGAACAAGTGGATTTTAGTATTAAAAAGTTAAACCTAAGGACTTCAATACAAGAAAAAAAAAAGTGAGGCAGGGGTTTGGAGGGGTGCAGAGCAGTGGAAAGGACCACTGTTTACAGCCCCTTACAGGCATTCCGATGTAAAGAAATGACTTGGGGTGCCTGTCCTGGGCTGTGGAACTGCATTTGGACACAGCCCTGAACACCTTGGTATAGAGGCCAGGCTATGAGGTCTTAATCACCACTCCTGGGCCTGCATGCTCCTGTCTTTGGGGTGGGTGTGTGCACTTTTCTGCTGGGGTTGCCAGTGGACCCACTGACATAGGACATGTGAGGTCTCTGTACAGCAGGACGCTCCAGGCACTCAGCAAATACAAGCAAGATTCCTCAAAGAACAGAAGTGTACATGAACCTTTCCTGACAAAGAGCCAAGAGTTAACATCAAATGTAAACACTTTTTGCCTTTGTTCTTACAAAATATCTGTCTCTCTTGGTTATCAGAGTTCTTTCACATGTCAGTCTGAATCAGTGCCAGTTCATTTAGATGAAAAGCCAGAGAGAGAAGCTATGGGAGCAGCAGACAGAGTCCTGAGGGCCCAGGATGAGGTAATGGGAATGATGTTAGCAAAGTGGTGACTTCTAGCTGCAGCCTTTGCTTATACTTGTGGAAATTTCATTCCTAAATATTGAAGTTCTTGGGAAAGAAATGGGAAATAATTTTAAGGGAAAAGAGGGCTGGAAAAGTGCAACATACATTCACATGGGTCTCCTAAATTTATTACCTACCTGTATGCCTCACTACATGTCATACACTTGCTAAGCATTTTATAAACTGTCTTTATCCTCCTGTTTTGCATATGAGACAGTCAAGATTCACAGATAATAAATGCTTGCCAGAGATTATGTAAAGAAACAGAGGTTGTAGTCAGAGGGAGAACTTATTCTTTTTTTCAGAGGCACACATATTTAATTAATAATACTTTTTTTTTATTCCCATCACCCCACCCTTTCTCATCTGGCAGCCAATATGTTCTTTGTATTTATGGGTTTTTCTGTTTTGTTAGTTCATTTTGTTCTTTAGGTTTCACATATAACTGAAATTATGTGATATTTGTCTTTCTTTGACTGACTTATTTCACTTAGCACAATACCCTCTAGGTCCATTCACATTGTTTCAAATGGTAAGATTTCATTCTTTTCGTGGATGAGTAATGTTCCACTGTGTATATGCATCACTTCTTCTTTATTCAATTGTCTATTGATGGGCATTTGGGTTGCTTCCAAATCTTGGCTATTGTAAATAGTGCTACAATGAACATAGGGCTGCACATCCATATATTATTTTGAATCAGTGTTTTGGGTTTCTTTGGATACGTACTCAGAAGTGGAATCACTGAATCATAAGGCAGTTCCATTTTTAATTTTTTGAGGTAACTCCATACTGCCCCCTCAGTGGCTGCACCAATCTGAATTCCCACCAGCAGTGCATGAGATTCCCCTTTTCTCCACATCCTTGCCAGGACTTGTTTGTTGATTTATTGGTGGTAGCCATTCTGATAGGTGTTAAGTGGTACCTCATTGTGATTTTAATTTGCATTTCTCTGATGATTAATGATGTTGAGCATTTCATGTCTGCTGGCCATCTACATGTCCTCTTTGAGGAAATGTTTATTCAGATACTCTGCCCATCTTTTACTTGGATGATGTTGGTTCCTTGTAGTAATTTTCATTATAATCTGGGTCACTGGCATCAGAAGGACGGGCAAGGGGGCTGAGCTATGAAGGAACAGTCTTCCACTGTTTTCTGAACAGCAGTTTTAGGATGGTCCATGTGACTTATATCACCACATTTGCACTGTAAAGGCACTGGAGTAAAGAGGTAAAAGCCCTAAGAAATTCCCGTGAACAATTTCTTGCTACAGAAACTATGTCTTGGTAGTTGATGGCTACAAGTGTGACAATTTTTTTTTTTATTTCAGGAACTGAAGGAAGGCAGATTGGCCTTCCTTATTTAGCCGCTCCACACAATAAAAAGAAATAGATTGTGTAGTTGTCACACATCTGTGAGATGAATTTGTTTTCTTTTCTTTTGCCTTAAAATTTTTTTTCTTTTTTCTTTTCTTTTACTTTTTGGTTTTTCAGTTACAGTTCTCCCATTTTTCCCCCATTGCTCCCCTCCACCCAGCCCACCCCTTCTCCCGCAATCATATCCCTCCCCGTTGTCCATATCCATGAGTCATTTATACACGTTCCTTGACTAGACACTTCCCTTACTTATCCCCCTTCTCTCCCTCCCCCTCCCCCCTATTGACTACTATTCTACTCTTTGTCCTATTTAGTTCATTTGTTTGTGTTGTTCTTTAGTTTCCTGTATTAGGTGATATCATATGGTAATTTGCTTTCTTGGCCTGTCTTATTTCACTAAGCATAATTCTCTCTAGTTGGATCCATGTTGTCGCAAATGGCAGGAGTTCCTTCTTTCTCTCTGCTACATAGTATTCCATTGTGTAAATGTACCACAGTTTTTTGATCCACTCATCTACAGATGGGCACTTAGGCTGTTTCCAGCACTTAGCTATTGTAAACAGGGCTGCTATGAACATAGCGGTGCATACGTTCTTTTGAATTAGGGTTTTAGGATTTTTTGGGTATAATCCTAGCAGTAGAATTGCTGGTTCAAAAGGTAGTTCCATTTTTAGTTTTTTGAGGTAATTCCATACTGTTTTCCATAGTGGCTGCACCAGTCTGCATTCCCACCAACAGTGCAGTAGGGTTCCCGTTTCTCCATATCCTCGCCAGCATTTTTTGTTTGTTGATTTGTTGATGATGGCCATTCTGACTGGTGTAAAGTGGTATCTCATTGTGGTTTTTATTTGCATCTTTCTTATGGCCAATGATGTTGAGCATTTTTTCATGTGCCTATGGACCTTCTATATGTCCTCTTTGGAGAAGTGTTTGTTCAGATCCTTTGCCCATTTTTTAATTGGGTTGTTTGTTTTCTTGATGTTGAGTCGCATAAGCTCTTTATATATTTTGGAGATCAGTCCCCTGTCTGTGATATCATTGGCAAATATGTTTTCCCATATGGTTGGTTTCCTTTTCATCTTTTTTTTTTTTTTTTAAGTATATTTTATTGATTATATTGTTACAATAGTTCCAATTTTTTTTCCCCTTTGCTCCCCTCCGCCCAGCACCCCCCTTCCCCAACAATCCCCTCTCCAAGTCCATGCCCATGGGTCATACATACAAGCTCTCCCGCCTCACCCTTTCATATATTCTTCTTCTTCTTTTTTTAAAATTAATTAATTAATTAGTTAAATATTTTAACAATAAAAAATAACAATTCCTCCCTCTCAGACTTAAGACCCTTTACAATCTTATAAAGGACAATGGATGAAGGTCTCGAGCTCCTCTAGCTGCTTCAAGCTGGACATGGTCGTCGTCCTACCTACCCGTGGGTCAAGAAATCCCTAATAAGAGTGGGGATGTGGAGGGGAGGGTGGCCTTCCCACAAGGGGAAGGATCGTGCAGACTCCAGGTTGGTTGGCTGTCTCTGGACAACGGCATGCTTGGTTTGACAGGCTGGCATCCTTTTTGTATTCTGGGGGCAACAGGGTTAAAGGACATCATTTAATCCGTAACCACTAGATGACAAAAGACAGGTATTAATTTTTCAATGTCCCACATTAGGGAAAAGAAGGGCTTCTTTGGAGGAAGGTGTGCCAGGTACATCTCACCTGTCCAAAACCCTTTTGCCCATTATACTTATTTTGGACTGAGGGAAATATTTTAGGTTTCCCCCATCTCAGGCCTCTGGGCTTTTTCTGTCCAAGCCATTAGGATAGAAAAGAGAAACCAGTTTTAAAGTGAAGCCCACAGACCACCCCGTTCTTCACCAACCCAGCCACTTAGTTCAGCCAAACCATTGAGTCTCAGGAGGCAGCAATGCAGACAGGATTAAGTGAGGCCTATGCATACAGATAATCACTCAGGTAATGAGATTGTAGGCTTATGCCCTTTGAAAACAGAAAACACATGTTAATTTATGTAACATAACCCACATACAAGTCTCTAAATCTGTAGGACTGTCTTATCGGAAGGAAAATCCTTGTCCTTCTAATATTCACTGAACTTGCATTTCTATTCTTTATATTTTTATTCCCCCCCCCCACTAAAAAATTTTCTGTTTGTTTGTTTTTCCACTACAGTTGTCTCACTTTTTTTCCCCCTCTTGCTTCCCTGCACCCTGCCCCCCCCCACAGTCAGTCCCCACCCAGTTGTCCATGTCCATGGGTCATTCATACATGTTCTTTGACTAGACCCTTCCCCTTCTTACCCCTTCTCTCCCTCCCATCTCCCCCTTTGTTACTGTTAGTTTATTCCTTGTTTACATACCTCTGGTTCAATTTTGCTCATTTGTTTGTGTTGTTCATTAGTTTCCTGTAACAGGTGACAGCATAAGGTAATTTTCTTTTGTTGCCTGGCTTATTTCGCTAAGCATAATTCTCTCTAGTTCCAATCATGTTGTTGCAAATGGTAGAAGTTCCTTCTTTCTTTCAGTACTTATTCATTGTCATTTTCCCCCTTTGTACTCGTGTTCCTCTCTGTCTCTCTGTTTCTTCATCTTCTTAAAGCAGACCCTTTAGCATCTCTTGCAATGCTGGTTTGGTGGAGATGTATTCTTTTAGCCTTCTTTTGTCTTGGAAACTCCTTATTTCACCTTCCATTTTGAATGAAAGCCTTGCTGGGTAGAGTATTCTTGGTTGTAGGCCTTTGTTTTTCATTGCTTGGAATATTTTTTGCCATTCCCTTCTGGCTTGTAGTGTTTCTGCTGAGAAATCTGATGATAGCCTTATTGGAGCTCCCTTGTATGTTATTAGTTGTTTCTCTCTTGCTGCTTTTAGGATTCTCTCTTTGTCTTTGAATGTTGGCATTTTAATTATGATGTGTCTTGAAGTGGGCCTGTTGGGGTTCATCTTCATTGGGACCCTCTGTGCTTCCTGGACTTGCGTGACTCTTTCTCTCGTCATGTTAGGAAAGTTTTCTGTCATTAGTTTTTCAAAGAGGTTTTCTATCCCTTGCTCTTCTTCTTCTCCTTCTGGAATTCCTATGATACGGATATTATTACGTTTCATGTTGTCCTGCAGCTGTCTTAGAACCTCTTCAGTCTTGTTCAGTCTTTTTTCATTTTGTTGCATTGTCTGGGAGTTTTTGTGTAGGTTGTCCTCCAGCTCGCTGATCCGATCTTCTGCTTCCTCTAGCCTGCTTTTAATTCCTTCTACTGTGTTCTTCAATTCAGAGATCGTATTTTTCATTTCCTCCTGGCTCTTATTGATAGCTTCTATGTCCTTTTTCATGCTCACGTAATTTTCTGTGAGTTCCTTGTAGTTTTTCTGGAGTTCTTTGAAGTTTCCGCTGAGCTCATTCAGCTTCTCCATAATCCATGTTTTGAATTCCATATCTGATAGTTCGCTCCCCTCTATTTCATTTAGCACTCTTTCTGGGGATTCTACCTTTCCTTTTGATGGGAGGTTGTTTCTCTGTCTCCCCATTTTTTTGACTCCTATTGTTTGTTGGTGCTTCTTGGAATGATCTGCACTTCCTGGATCTGCCTCTGGTGGCGTCAGATCATGTACCAGTCTGGCCCTAGGCAGCCTGTTGGAGACTTCCAGGGATCTACTGCTGTTGTCTGTCTTCTTTGATTGTTAATCTATTCAATCTGTGATTAGCTGTCAGGCTTAAGGACTGTGGGTGTGGCAGCTTAATTCCTGTAGGCAGGGCTTTTGCTTCCCCTCAGGCTGACGCCACTTGGAGGGGAATGGTCTACCCGCAGTACTGGGGATGAGTCAGCACTGGGACCCAGTCAGCTGCTCCTCCAGTTCTCCCCTCAAAGCCACCGTGCCAAATTCTCCCCAAGTGTCTCCAGTCCTCTCTGCCTTCCCTCTGCTTGAGCCCAGGGTAAGTGGTGGCCAAAATATTTTCGTATGTGATCCACTTAAGAGCTCTTTTTCTCCTGCTGTTTCTCTCCGGCTAGCAAGAAAGCCTGTGGCTTTTCGCTTTTCACAGCTGATACTATTTTACTTTCCACTCTGTCGCTGTAGGCTGGGAAGCCCAGCTGGGGGTTTAGACCCTGCCCTTCTCAGGGGGAATCCCCGGCTGCTGAGCTGTTTCTCAGCCCCTTCAGCTGCCACCCGTGGGAGCCCAGCCAGCCCTTCCACGTCTCCGCACTCCCTACCGGTCACGTTGTGATGTAGCGGCCTTTTCTGTCTCTCCGTGGTTATAAGACTTCTCTCCAGCTGGTGTTCGGTTCGTTATTCCAGATGATTTCTCCAAAATTACATTGTAAATCCAGACTAGTTCTAGGAGGAAGTTAGTGTAGCTTCCACTTACTCCTCCGCCATCTTGTTTCCGGTTTCCTTTTCATCTTGCTGATGTTTTCTTTTGATGAGCAGAAACTCTTTAGTTTGATGTAGTCCCATTTGTTTATTCTTTCCTTTATTTCTCTTGCCTTAGGAGATGTATCCGTGAAGATATTGTTACGTGGCATATCTGAAATTTTCCTGCCTATGTTTTCCTCTAGAACTTTTATGGTGTCACGGCTTACATTTAAGTCTTTGATCCATCTTGAGTTTATTCTGGTGTGTGGTGTAAATTGGTGATCTAGTTTCAATTTTTTTGCACGTCCCTGTCCAGTTCTCCCAGCACCATTTGTTAAAGAGGCTCTTCTCACTCCATTTTATGTTCTTTCCTCCTTTATCAAAGATTAGTTGGCCATAGAGGCCTGGGTTTATTTCTGGACTCTCTATTCTGTTCCACTGATCTATATGTCTGTTCTTATGCCAGTACCAGACTTTTTTTTTATCACAGTGACTTTGTAGTATTGTTTGATGTCTGATATCGTGATTCCTCCTGCTGTGTTCTTCTGTCTCAAGATTGCTTTTGCTATTTGGGGTCTTTTTTGGTTCCATATGAATTTTTGGAGGATTTGTTCTAGGTCAGTGAAATATGTCATTGGTATTTTAATAGGGATTGCACTGAATCTGTAAATTGCTTTGGGTAGTATGGCCATTTTGATGATGTTGATTCTTCCCATCCAAGAACATGGTATTTGCTTCCATTTATTTGTATCTTCCTTAATTTCTTTCTTCATTGTTGCATAATTTTCCGTGTACAGGTCTTTTATCTCTTTGGTTAAGTTTATTCCTAGGTACTTTATTTTTCTTGTTCCTATAGTAAATGGTATTTTCTTTTTTTTTTCTCTGTCTCTGAGATTTTATTGTTGGTGTACAGAAATGCCTTAGATTTCTGTATATTTATTTTGTACCCTGTTATTTTGCCAAATTCACTTATTATATCAAGTAGTCTTTTAGTGGAGTTTATAGGGTTTTCTAGGTATACTATCATGTCATCTGCATATAACGAGAGTTTTATTTCTTCTTTCCCAATTTGGATGTTTTTTATTTCTTTTCTTGTCTGATTGCTGTGCCTAGGAATTCCAACACTATGTTGATTAGAAGTGGAGAGAGTGGACAGCCTTGTCTAGTTCCTGATTTAAGGGGGAATGCTTTCAGTTTTTGTCCATTGAGTATGATGTTTTCTTCAGGTTTCTCATATATAGCCTTAATTATGTTAAGGTATGCTCCCTCTATTCCCATTTTGCTGAGTGTTTTCATCATAAATGTGTGTTGTACTTTATCAAATGCTTTTTCTGCACCTATTGATATGATCTTGTGATTTTTGTCTTTCATTTTGTTTAGATGATGTATTATATTTATTGGTTTGTGAATATTAAACCATCCTTGCATCCCTGGGATTAATCCCACTTGATCGTGATGTATGATCTTTTTGATGTATTGCTGGATCCTGTTTGCCAAAATTTTATTGAGGATTTTAGCATCTATGATCATCAGTGATATTGGCCTGTAGTTTTCTTTCTTTGTTGTGTCTTGACCTGGTTTTGGGATTAGAGTAATATTGGCTTCATAGAAAGAGTTTGGGATTTTTCCCTCTTCTTGGATTTTTTGGAATAGTTTGAGGAGGGTAGTAGTTCTTCCCTAAATGTTTTGTAAAATTCGCCTGTGAAACCATCTGGTCCAGGGCTTTTGTGTGCAGGAAGATTTTTGATTACTGTCTAAATTTCCTTCTTTGTTATTGGTCTATTGAGACTTTCTACTTCTTGATTCAGTTTTGGAAGATTATATGGTTCTAGAAATTTGTCCATTTCTTATAGGTTGTCAAACTGCTTGCCATACAGTTTTTTGTAGTAATTTCTTACAATTGCTTGTATTTCTGTGGTATCAGTTGTGATTTCTCCTCTTTTGTGTCTGATTTTGTTTATTTGGGTCTTCTCTCTTTTTTTCTTGATGAGCCTGGCTAGAGGCTTGTCAATTTTGTTTATTTTTTTGAAGAACCATCTCCTAGAGTTGTTGATTTTTTGGATCATTTGTTTAGTCTCTATGTCATTTAATTCTGCTCTGATCTTGATGATTTCCTTCCTTCTTCTTGCCCTAGGCTTTGTTTGTTGTTGTTGTTTGAGTTCTTGTAGCTTTAGGATTAGATTTTTTTATTTGAGCTTCTTCTATTCTTTTTAGATATGCCTGTATTGCTATGAACTTCCCTCTTAAGACTGCTTTTACTGTGTCCCATAGGTTTTGGGCTGTTGTGTGTTCATTGTCATTAGTTTCTAGAAATTTCTTGATTTCTTCTTTGATGTCATTGTTAACCCATTCATTATTTAATAACATGTTATTCATTCTCCATGAGTTTGGGTGTCTTTGATTTTTTTCCCTGAGGTTGATTTTTAGTTTCAAGGCATTGTGGTCTGAAAAGATGCTTGATATGATATCAATTTTGTTGAATTTGTTGAGGCTTGTTTTGTGTCCTATCATGTAGTCTATCTTTGAAAATGCCCCATGTGCATTTGAAAAGAATGTATATTTTGCTTCTTTGGGGTGAAAAGTTCGATATATATCAGTTAAGTCCATGTGGCTTAGTGTATTGTTCAGTGCCTGTATATCCTTGGTGTTTCTTTGCTTCGATGATCTGTCTATTGTTGATAATGGTGTGTTGAAGTCCCCTACTATGAGTGTGTTGTTGTTAATATCCTTCTTGTGGTCTTCTAGTATTTGCTTTATGTATTTGGGTGCTCCTATGTTGGGTGCATATATGTTTATCAGTGTTATATCTTCTTGATGGATTGTTCCTTTAAGTATTATGAAATGTCCTTCTTTGTCTCTTTTTATTGCCCTTGCTTTGAAATCCATTTTGTCTGTTATGAGGACTGCTACCCCGGATTTTATTCCGGTCGGTTTGCTTGGAATATTTTTTTTATATTTTTTTACTTTCAGTCTATGTAAATCTTTTGTTTTGAGGTGTGTTTCTTGTAGACAGCAAGTATGTGGGTCTTGTTTTCTTATCCATTCCGTTACCCTATGTCTTTTAATGGGAGCATTTAATCCATTTACATTTAAAGTTATTATTGACATGTATTTATTCATTTCCCTTTGTACCTCTGTTCCTCTACTCTTTTTTTCTCCTCCTTTTTCTTAGAACATTCCCTTTAGCATCCCTTGCAATGCTGGTTTGGCGAAGATGTATTCTTTTAGTCTTCCTTTGTCTGAGAAACTCCTTATTTCACTTTCTGTTTTGAATGAGAGCCTTGCTGGGTAGAGTATTCTTGGTTGTAGGCCTCTGTTTTTCATTGCTTGAAATAGTTTTGACCATTCCCTTCTGGCTTGTAATGTTTCTGTTGAGAAATCGGTCGATAGCCTTATCGGAGCTCCCTTGTGTGTTATTTGCTGTTTTTCTCTTGCTGCTTTGAGGATTCTCTCTTTGTCTTGGAATGTTGCCATTTTAAATATGATATGCCTTGGAGTGGGTTTTTTTTGGGTTCCTCTTTATTGGAACTCTCTGTGCTTCTTGGACTTGCATAACTTTCTCTCATGAGGTTGGGAATATTTTCTGTCATCATCTCTCCTATCAGTTTCTCTATTCCTTGTTCTTCTGATCCCTCTTCGATTCCAATTACTCTTATATTGTTCTTCCTTATGTTATCCTGTAATTCCCTTACCTCCTCTTCATACTTTTTCAATCTTTTTTCATTTTGCTGTATCGTCTGAGAATTTTTTTCTACATTATATTCTAACTCACTAATCTGATCCTCTACTTCATTTAGTCTGCTTTTGACTGATTCTACTGTGTTTTTCAGTTCAGAGATTGCATTCTTCTATTCTTCCTGGTTCTTGTTGATAGTTTCTATGTCTTTTTTTATGCTGGTGTAGTTCTCTGCAACTTCCCTGTAATTTTCTTGGAGCTGTTGGTAACTTCCTTGGAGGCTGTCATAGTTGTTTTTAAGGTTGTTGAGTATATTGAGCTTCTTCACCACCATTGTTTTGAATTCCGTGTCTGACATTTGGGCTATGTCTATTCCATCTACCTCTCTTTCTGGGGATTCCTCTTTTCTTTTCATTGAGAGGTTGTTTCTGCATCTTACCATGTTGGATTCTTCTTGTTTATGTTTGTTTTTTGGGTTTGTCAGCTATGACTTCCCACCTCTGTGGTACGAGATTCTTTATGGGAGATCTGGGGGTTTCAGTGGTGCAGTCTCTTTGATCTCCTGAGCCTGATGTTCTTGGGGTACCCTTTATGTCGTTTGTTTATGCTGTCTGGTTATACTTCAGATGCTCTTTGGTAGGATCTTCCTTCTGGCTAGTTGATTGAGAGTCACTCTATCCACTTTGTCTTGAGTTCTTTTGTGGAGATGCTGTTAAACACATAAACACACAGCCCAGGCAGGAGACCAGCACCCTCAAGAATATCCCCCACCCTCTATCCCACTATCGTCAGCCAACGAGCCAGTATTAATATAAATGTAGAGAGATTAGAGCTTTTATACTATAGGAAGAATAGATAAGAGTTGTTTTTAGGGAGGAATAATATTATTTTTGAGAGAGGGCATAATAGATTAATAATAGTTGGGACTGTGCAAGACAGTAGGTAATATTTACATTGTATGTTAATAACTATAGAACAAAAATAGGGAAGAGTGCAGAATATAGTAAGAAAGTGGAATCGTATAGTATTGGATTTATATAGTGGTTATGTTCTATTTATTTAGAGTGAAAGGGAGGCTAAACTAGAACCACAAATATATAAACAACAATTAAAGAGGAAGGATGAGAAGGAGAGATTGTATGAAACAAATTAGAGACATAATTTTTTTTTCCCCCTTCAGGAAGAAAAAGAAAAAGAAGAAAAAAAAAAAAAGTATGTTTTTACTCAGTTCTGCCTTGTGTGTCCTCTTCTTTTTCTGCATCACAGCTGGTCTAATGTGGTGGGTAAGAAGTTCCTATTCCTTGCAGCAGTGGTGTGCGCATGGTGTCTGGCATGGCACGTTCCTTTGGCGCCCGTTGGAGCTAGCTCAGATGCCCCTGCATGCAAGGCGCCCAAGAGCCCACCTCAGGCCTGCCGCGCCACGCTCCATGAGCCGGTCTCTCACTTCTTAGGCCAGGGCCCCAGACACTCGTGCTCAGCAGAAGTGAGTCTCCGTGAGTCGCTGCTGCCCGCTGTTCCCACGCCGCAGCCACCCACCATTCCTGTACCCGCCTGGGCAGGCACGAGCAGAGCCTGAGCAAGTGCTCTGTGCTCCAGCCTGGCACTCCGGCCTGGCGCCCACTGGAGCTGGTCAGGGGCGACTGCGCACAGTCTTCTGCGTGTCCAGTGGGCCCTCCCTGCACCCATTTGGGCACTGATCTTATGTCTGTTGGGGTGTGTCCAAGGGGCACCTGGATGCGCGTCCCTGCGTACCTGCGCCAGTGAATGAGGGCACTTCCCTATGCGCGCCCACGTGAGCCAATGGGAGGGTTGGGGAGTGGGCGAGTGCACTTCTGCCCCTGCACTTCTCAAGAATGTCCTATCACCCCAAAACTTTTCCCCCCTCTTCGCAGTTCACAAGAGAAAAATACAAAGGAAAAATTACATTTTTCACTTGTACAACAGCACGCTGTCTCCTGTCTTCCAGCGTCAATGCCACCTGGCCGAGTTCCATCTCTGCCAGAGGGCAGAGATCCGCTTTCCTCCTGGCTCCCCTCTGGGGAAGCCTGTGGTTTCCAAAAAGCCTTTGTGTCCTTCCAGCTTCAGCTCAGGCAGCCACCCCAGTCAGGAATCCCATTTCGTCCCTTTTTCTTTCACTATCCTGACTAAACAGGTTGTTCCCAGATGGTTTTTCTCTAATCCAGCAGTGCCAAGGCTCGACTCCTGCCAGTGTCCAGCTGCTCACTGAGATGTTCTGTCTGCAATTAGTCCATACTAGAGACGGGTCTCGGGAGCCTGAGAGTGCAGCCTCCCCTCACTCCTCCACCATCTTCCGAGAGAAATTTTTTAAATGGAGCTTTTCCTGAGGTAAGGTTTTCATGGTTTTTAACAATAATTATAGAGGTGACAAAGGTAGGCCTACAGTCATGAGTATGTGAAACATGAGTTTATTCTTGTAGTATTATTTAATTATTATACTATTTATTATTATTAACCTACTTTTTCCCACCCCTATGTTTATGCCTCCTGTCCATCAATTCTGCTTACTGACTGCAGAACTTACTTTCAGTTTGGAAGTGTGGTTATGAGGCTGATAAAAGTCTGCAATGCTCAGGCTGTAAACCTTTATCTTCATCCAGTTGATGAGCTATCTATTATAATATGTTCTGATTTCATAATCCCTAAAACTCTGCTTCTGCAATGCTTATGAAAACATGTTGGCCCCCTAAGCCACATGTCATTGGGGCTCATTTTCTCCTGCTGAGATGGGACCTGTAATTACTAGATTCTATCAAGATGGCAGAATTCAAGCCTACTGATTGAGGCTCATGTAGGATAGGGACCACAGGAACCAATAACTAACAAGTCTGGATTTAGCTTTTGCAATTAAAAAATATCTTGGCCAGATACATATAGACAAATGTATGATTCCACTTACATGAGGTACCTAGAACAGGTGCAGTGAGAGAGACAGGTCTAGGAGGGCAACTCAGAGATGAGGAAGATGATAACTCAGCACTGGAATCAAACTAATGCTCCCTGGCCATGACCTGTCTGCTAATAAATTCTACCATACAGGGTTTTATCATCCTGTAAAGGGCTTGGACCTACACCTGACAGTTAGCTATTACCTTGTACTCAAACCCTAGGACTGTCTGAATATAAGTCAGCAGATCATAGAAAAACTGGAGGTACAAGAGCTTCCAAGGAGATGAGAGGTGTGTCTCTGGAGAAAATGCCATATTGTTACTATGGAAATCTTCTGCTCTGCTCCTAAGAGCAGTCTCACAGCTAAACTCAATTGTGACATACATTTTCCAAAGAATAATCCTAGATATATACAGACATGCCTCAGAGATGTTGTGGACTTGACTCCAGACCCCCCCCCAATAAAGTGAATATTGTAATCAAATGAGTCACACAAATTTGTTTTCCCAGTGCATATAAATGTTATCTTTATGCTATACTATAGTCCATTAAGTGTGCAGCAGCATTATGTCTAAAAACAATATGCATACCATAATTAAAAATTTGTTATTGCTAAAAAATGCTAACTATCATCTGAGCCTTCAGCAAGTCCTAATATTTTTGCTGGTGGAGTTTCTTTGTCTCGATGTCGATGGCTGCTGCCTGATCAGGGTGGCTGGTGGTTGCTGAAGGTTAGGATGGATGTGGCAATTCCTTAAAACACAACAACACTGAAGTTTACTGCAGCAATTGACTCTTCCTTTCAGGAGTGACTTCTCTGTAGCATGTGCTATTCTTTGAAAACATTTTACCCACAGAACTTCTTTCAACATTAGAGTCAGTCCTCTAAAACCCTGCCACTACTTCATCAGCTGTTTATTTACATCATATTCTAAATTTTTTTGTTGCCAGTTCAGCAATTTGCACAGCTTTTCACCAGGGGTAGTTCTAATTTTGTCTATCAAAGTAGTATGCATAAAAGGTCCGTAATCTGAGTATGAAAAGCTTAGTTTATCACATCTCCTCCTGAGTGTCTCATGCACAGATTTAACCCTGAAGGCATTTCATGACCACATGCATCTCTAGAAAACCTTTAGGCTAATGTTGGAGCAGGAATTATAACTGAATTATAGTTATAAATACACAGCCAGGAGCTTCCAACCACTCCTTGAGGATAATTTTTCTCTTCCTTCCTATTACTTCTCATAATCTCTGTATTTTTAAAAAAGACCTCACTTCCTTCACTTGGTGGAAATTATATCTACTTTGACATGTAACTCATCTTTTCTGAATGTCACTATCTAACCTAAGTGCCTTAAATTCATTTTCTTGATTTCAGTGGCAAAGATTAGAAACTAAAGGATTGCTATATATTTTTTCCATATGTCAAAAACCATTTATTTGTTATGACTATGGCAATTTTCTAGAACATGATATTTTCAAAGTGAGTTTAAAATTCAGCCTTAATCAAATTCTATCAAGTTAAGTGGATGCGGTGTAAAACTGTCACTAAGTCAGGTGACGGTCCTGGATGCTGTGCTCTGGAATGTCCCTTGTCTCCAGGACAACATAGCCTGGATACTTTTGGGTCACTCTTTATGTCTGTGGTGACTCCCATGGGCCATGGAGCTGACTGGGACAGAGGCACAGGGTGGGGGGTAAGATGCTTTTGTGACTTTCTCTGATTGTGAAGTAATATCCTCCTCTTTCAACATGAGGAGGCTGAACTGGATGGGTTTTCATTCCTTTCAGCCTTAAAACATGTTTTCCCCAAAGTGAACAAACTAATTTTAAAATTAATTTCCCTGGAGTGCAAATGTTGAGGGCTGAGCGCACAGTTTAAGTTTTCTCCAAGTCCCATGGGTCTCTCAGGATGCACGTCCCCTGTAAACATTTCAATATTCTTATCTCAGAGATGGAAGGAAAAAAAGTTAAGGAGTCATTCTAAAATTAATCAGAGGTGGGATTATATTTAATAAATATAAATTAGATATTCATTTTAGGAAGCCATGATTCTGCATAAGAAGTAGATGAAAACGAAAATGAACTTGAAACCGATGTGGCCACATAAAGGATCACACCCTTCATACTAATACATGTGGACACTTTTTGACTTGCACAGAATTATGTAGCAAATCAGCAACCATGCCTTAACCCCCAGACCAATGATCTATTCATTTTCATATCAGTATCTTGATAAATTCAGGGTGTCTCATATCAGTAAGCTGTAACACACTAATGTAGATGACTCATTTGCCTTTGTGAATTGATTATCTCTCTATTGAGTATAAATTGGGATGTTTTAGTAAGAGAAAAGAAGGGAATATACAAGGTCTGTCCTGAAGGTAACCAGCCATGTAATATGAAAAAGACGTTTATTAAAGAAAATACAAGATACAGGAAACATTGTACATATAACAATGATGTCTCAGTCCCCTTTAAAATAGGCACCCTGGACCTCACACAGTTCTCCCAATAGCCATCAGTTGCCCAATCGTATTTTCCTGAATCTCATAGACAGTCTGAAATCTCTTCACTTTCAAAGGGGATTTTAGTATTGGGAAAATCCAGAAGTCACAGGGCACCAAATCTGGGCTATAGTGGGACTGAGTCACCTGGGTGACTTGATGTTTCGCAAAAAACTCTGCACAAGACATGATGTGTGAGCAGGCACATTGTTGTGATGAAGCTTCCAATCATCAGTTGCCCATAGCTGAGGCCTTTGAACCATCTGAATAGTTTCAGTGGAGGAATGTTCAAGCTTAATGCAAAATTTGATGCAGATCTGTTGCTCTATTTGCTCAGTCACTTTGAATGTGATGGCCACACAGTACACATTGCTCACTCAACAGCATGTACCACCCCCACTGACTTACAGTGAAGTCATCATTATTCACGCATGTACATTCCAGTCCACTCTCCTTGGCTTCCAGATTATATCGATGTCACGCAAATCATTTTTATGTTAAAAATGGGTTGGACTTTTTCCAGACAGACCTCATATGTCCATTTTACCTTTTTATAAAAAGTTAGTACAACTTCTTTACCCTTCCTTTTTGGCTTTATTCTTTTATTCTCTTCTTCATTCCACCCATATGGCTCCCTAGACAGCTCCCCACTATCAAGGAATCCACCTTAACCTGGGTGGATTCCTTCCATGTTCTTCTCTCTCATTTATTTATTTATAAAGATTTTATTTAGTTATTTTTAGAGACAGGGGAAGGGAGGGAGAAAGAAAGAGAGAGAAACACCAATGTGAGAGAGAAACATTCATCGGTTGCCTCTGGCATGCACCTTGACCAGGGACTGAACCTGCAACCCAGGCATGTGCTCTGACTGGGAATTGAATTGGTGATCTTTCAGTTAGTGAAATGACACCCAACCAAGCCACACTAGTTAGGGCTTTCTCTATCACTTAATCCTACATGGAGGCACAGGTATTCACAAGTACAGACTCACAAAAACTCACCATAGGACAGGAAATACAAAATTTTCTCAAAAAAATGCAGTATTTTTACTTAATATTCTGCATCTTGTTTCTTTCACAAACAGTACTTGCTGGAAATGCCTGCCTCTGACTTCCTGGACAACATCTGGTTCTTCATGAAAGTGGCTCTGTCTCCTGCAGTATGGACACACTGTACTTTATTTGGCCATCCATGTGAATGGTGTTCACTGTTTACAGTTATTTGACACCAGGACAGTGACAGATAATGAGGTGTCAGAAATGCTGGTGCTGACCTTGAAGTCACAATGCTGTTCCTTCCCTGGGGAATGTCTGCAGGATATTCTCTGCTTATGGTCCTCCTGACTCATCCTTCCCAGAGCAATGGGGACACTCAGGACACTCAGTTCCTTCTCGGTCTCTTGGAAGGCAGGGAAAACTGGGGCCAACATCAACTTCCATTCAGAAACACAAAGGTTTCAAAGTCGTGGAGCCCCTGCTCTCGTTTTCTCTGCCATGAACCTACCAGACAGTGAGGCCTCACCTGCACCCAGAAACCAAGTGAAGAGAAGAAAGGTGCTCAGTCAGGTTCAACGTTTCTGGAATCTGTCCCAAGTTCATCTAATAACGTAATGCACTGCTATGATCCCTGACTACAACATGGTTCCAAGCTGTTCTATTGAGTACTTGAAGTAGAAATGTGATGACAAAACCAGTTAATTAACTGAAAATTTGAGTAATGAACTAAATTTAGTGAAATCTAACTCAATTCCCTACCCTGGCTGAGGTCAACTTAGTACAGGACTGACTGACTGTAAGAGGTAATGTGGCTTTTTTATTTTTTTATTTTTTATTTTTATTTTATTTTATTTTTTTTTATTTTGGTTTTTCAATTACAGTTGTCCCCTTTTCCCCCAATTTCTCTCCCCCACCCAACCCACCCCCTCTCCCGCAATCATATCCCTCCCCGTTGTCTATGTCCATGAGTCTTTCATACAGGCTCTTTAATTAAACCCTTCCCTTACTTATCCCCCTTCTCTCTCTCTCCCCTCCCCCCTATTGAATGCTATTCTGCTCTTTGTTCTATTTAGTTCCTTTGTTTGTGTTGTTCTTTAGTTTCCTGTATTAGGTGATATCATATGGTATTTTTCTTTCTTTGCCTGGCTTATTTCACTAAGCATAATTCTCTCTAGTTCCATCCATGTTGTTGCAAATGGTAGGAGTTCCTTCTTTCTTTCTGCTACATAGTATTCCATTGTGTAAATGTACCACAGTTTTTTGATCCACTCATCTACAGATGGGCACTTAGGTTGTTTCCAGCACTTAGCTATTGTAAACAGTGCTGCAATGAACATAGGGGTGCATAAGTTCTTTTGAATTGGTGTTTCAAGATTCTTCGGGTATAATCCTAGTAGTGGAGTCGCTGGTTCAAAAGGCAGTTCCATTTTTAATCTTTTGAGGTAATTCCATACTGTTCTCCATAGTGGCTGCACCAGTCTGCATTCCCATCAACAGTGCAGTAGGGTTCCCGTTTCTCCACATCCTCGCCAGCACTTGTTGCTTGTTGATTTGTTGATGATGGCCATTCTGACTGGTGTAAGGTGGTATCTCATTGTGGTTTTTATTTGCATCTCCCTGATGGCTAATGATGTTGAGCATTTTTTCATGTGTCTATGGACCTTCTGTATGTCCTCTTCGGAGAAGTGTTTGTTCAGGTCCCTTGCCCATTTTTTAATTGGGTTGTTTGTTTTCTTGATGTTGAGTCGCATCAGCTCTTTATATATTTTGGAAATCAGTCCCCTGTCTGTGATGTCATTGGCAAATATGTTTTCCCATATGGTTGGTTTCCTTTTCATTTTGCTGATGTTTTCTTTTGCTGAGCAGAAACTCTTCAGTTTGATGTAATACCATTTATTTATTTTTTCCTTTATTTCTCTTGCTTTAGGAGATGTATCCGTGAAGAGATTGTTACGTGAGATATCTGATATTTTCTTGCCTATGTTTTCCTCTAGGACTTTTATGGTGTCACGGCTTACATTTAAGTCTTTGATCCATCTTGAGTTTATTCTCGTGTGTGGTGTAAGTTGGTGGTCTAGTTTCATTTTTTTGCAGGTCCCTATCCAGTTCTCCCAGCACCATTTGTTAAAGAGGCTCTTCTCACTCCATTTTATGTTCCTTCTTCCTTTATCAAAGATTAGTTGACCATAGAGGCCTGGGTTTATTTCTGGACTCTCTATTCTGTTCCACTGATCTATATGTCTGTTCTTATGCCAGTACCATACTGTTTTGATTACAGTGACTTTGTAGTATTGTTTGATATCTGGTGTTGTGATTCCTCCTGCTGTGTTCTTCTGTCTCAAGATTGCTTTTGCTATTCGGGGTCTTTTTTGGTTCCATATGAATTTATGGAGTATTTGTTCTAGGTCTGTGAAATATGTCATTGGTATTTTAATAGGGATTGCATTGAATTTGTAAATTGCTTTGGGTAGTATGGCCATTTTGATGATGTTGATTCTTCCCATCCAAGAACATGGTATTTGCTTCCATTTATTTGTTTCTTCCTTAATTTCTTTCTTCAATGTTATGTAATTTTCAGAGTACAGGTCTTTTATCTCTTTGGTTAAGTTTACTCCTAGGTACTTTATTTTTCTTGTTGCTATAGTAAAAGGTATTTTCTTTTTTGTCTCTGTCTCTGCTATTTTATTGTTGGTGTACAGGAATGCCTTAGATTTCTGTATATTTATTTTGTACCCTGCGATTTTGCCAAATTCACTTATTATATTGAGTAGTCTTTTAGTGGAGTTTATAGGATTTTCTAGGTATACTATCATATCATCTGCATATAATGAAAGTTTCACTTCCTCTTTCCCAATTTGGATGCCTTTTATTTCTTTTTCTTGTCTGATTGCTGTGGCTAGGACTTCCAACACTATGTTGAAAAGGAGTGGAGAGAGTGGACAACCTTGTCTCGTTCCTGAGTTCAGGGGGAATGCTTTCAGTTTTTGTCCATTGAGTATGATGTTGGCCTCAGACTTCTCATATATAGCCTTAATTATGTTAAGATATGCTCCCTTTATTCCCATTTTGCTGAGTGTTTTCATCATAAATGGGTGTTGTACTTTATCAAATGCTTTTTCTGCATCTATTGATATGATCATGTGATTTTTGTCTTTCATTCTGTTTAGGTGATGTATTATATTTATTGATTTGCGAATATTAAACCATCCTTGCATCCCTGGAATGAAGCCCACTTGATCATGATGTATGATCTTTTTGATGTATTGCTGGATCCTGTTTGCCAATATTTTATTGAGGATTTTAGCATCGATGTTCATCAGTGATATTGGCCTGTAGTTTTCTTTCTTTGTTGTGTCTTGACCTGGTTTGGGGATTAGGATAATACTGGCTTCATAGAAAGAGTTTGGGATTTTCCTTCTTCTTGGATTTTTTGGAACAGTTTGAGGAGGATAGGAGTTAGTTCTTCCCTGAATGTTTTGTAGAATTCTCCTGTGAAGCCATCCGGTCCAGGGCTTTTGTGTGCCGGGAGATTTTGGATTACAGTTTCAATTTCCTTTTTTGTTATTGGTTTGTTGAGACTTTCCACTTCTTGATTTAGTTTTGGAAGGTTGTATGTTTCTAGAAATTTGTCCATTTCTTCTAGATTATCAAATTTCTTGTCATACAGTTGTCTGAAGTAATTTCTAACTATCATTTGTATTTCTGAGGTATCAGTCGTGATTTCTCCTCTTTCATTTCTGATTTTGTTTATTTGTGTCTTCTCTCTTTTTTTCTTGATTAGACTGGCTAGAGGCTTGTCGATTTTGTTTATTTTTTCGAAGAACCAGCTCCTAGTTTTGTTGATCTTTTGGATTGTTTGTTTAGTCTCTATGTCATTTAGTTCTGCTCTGATCTTGATGATTTCATTCCTTCTTCTTGCCCTAGGCTTTGTTTGTTGTTGTTGTTCTAGTTCTTGTAGCATTGTGGTTAGGTTTTTTATTTGCGATTCTTCTAGCCTTTTCAGATATGCCTGTATTGCTATAAACTTCCCTCTCAGGACTGCTTTTGCTGTGTCCCACAGGTTTTGGGTTGTTGTGTGCTCATTATCATTAGTTTCTAGAAATTTCTTGATTGCTTCTTTGATGTCATTGTTAACCCATTCATTATTTAATAGCATGTTATTCAATCTCCATGAGTTTGGGTGTCTTTGATTTTTTCCTCTGAGGTTGATTTCTAGTTTCAAGGCATTGTGATCTGAAAAGATGCTTGATATGATTTCAATTTTCTTGAATTTGCTGAGGCTTGTTTTGTGACCTATCGTGTGGTCTATCTTTGAAAATGTCCCATGTGCACTTGAAAAGAATGTATATTTTGCTTCTTTGGGGTGAAAAGTTCTATATATATCAGTTAGATCCATGTGGTTTAGTGTGTTGTTCAATGCCTGTATATCCTTGGTGTTTCTTTGCTTTGATGATCTGTCTATTGTTGATAACGGAGTGTTGAAGTCCCCTACTATGAATGTGTTGTTGTTGATATCCTTTTTGTGGTCTTCTAGTATTTGCTTTATGTATTTGGGTGCTCCTATGTTGGGTGCATATATGTTTATCAAAGTCATATCTTCTTGATGGATTGTTCCTTTAAGTATTATGAAATGTCCTTCTTTGTCTCTTTTTATTGTCCTTGCTTTGAAATCCATTTTGTCTGATATGAAAACTGCTACCCCGGCTTTTTTTTCCAGTCCGTTTGCTTGGAATATTTTTTTATATCCCTTTACTTTCAGTCTGTGTAAATCTTTTGTTTTGAGGTGTGTTTCTTGTAGACAGCAAATATGTGGGTCCTGTTTTCTTATCCATTCCGTTACCCTATGTCTTTTAATTGGAGCATTTAATCCATTTACATTTAAGGTTATTATTGACGTGTATTTATTCATTTCCCTTTGTACCTCTGTTCCTCTCCTCTCTTGTTTTTTCCTTCTTTTTTCTTAGAACAGTCCCTTTAGCATCTCTTGCAATGCTGGTTTGGTGGAGATGTATTCTTTCAGCCTTCCTTTGTCTGAGAAACTCCTTATTTCACCTTCTATTTTGAATGAGAGCCTTGCTGGGTAGAGTATTCTTGGTTGTAGGCCTTTGTTTTTCATTGCTTGAAATATTTTTGACCATTCCCTTCTGGCTTGTAATGTTTCTGTTGAGAAATCAGTTGATAGCCTTATCGGAGCTCCCTTGTATGTTATTTGCTGCTTTTCTCTTGCTGCTTTTAGGATTCTCTCTTTGTCTTGGAATGTTGCCATTTTAACTATGATGTGCCTTGGAGTGGGTTTTTGGGGGTTCCTCTTGATTGGAACTCTCAGTGCTTCTTGGACTTGCATAGCTTTTCCTCTCATCAGGTTCGGAAAATTTTCTGTCACTATTTCTCCTATCAGATTTTCAATTCCATGTTCCTTTTCTTCTTCCTCTCGTATTCCGATGATCCTTAAATTATTTTTCCTAATGCTATCCTGTAATTCCCTTACATCTTGTTCATATTTTTTCAATCGTTTTTCATTTTGCTGTATTGTCTGGGAGTTTTTCTCTACATTATCTTCTAACTCACTAATCCGATCCTCTGCTTCGTTTAGTCTGCTTCTGACTGATTCTACTGTGTTTTTCAGTTCAGAGATTGTATTCTTAAGTTCTTCCTGGTTCTTGTTAACAATTTCTATGTCTTTTTTTATGCTGGTGTAGTTCTCTGCAAGTTCCCTGTAATTTTCTTGGAGCTGCTGGTAACTTCCTTGAAGGTTGTCATAGTTGATTTTAAGGATGTCGAGTATATTGAGCTTCTTTACCACCATTGTTTTGAATTCCATGTCTGACATTTGGGCTATGTCTATTTCGTCTATCTCTCTTTCTGAGGATTCCTCTTTTCTTTTCATTGAGGGGTTATTTTTGCGTCTTACCATGTTGGATTCTTTTTGTTTTTATTTATTTGTTTATTTATTTATTTATTTATTTACTTTTGGGGGGGTAGTCTGCTTTGACTTCCCTCCTTTGTGGTGTAATATTCTTTATCGAAGGTCTGGGAGTTTCAGTGGTGCAGTCTCTTTGATATCCTGAGCCTGATGGTCTTGAGTTACCCTTTATGTCGTTTGTTTATGCTGTTCGGTTATATTTCAGATGTTCTTTGATAGGATCTTCCTTCTGGCTACTTGGTTGAGAGTCACTCTATCTGCTTTGTCTTGAGTTCTTTTGTGGATATGCTGTTAAAGACATAAACACACAGCCCAGGCAGGAGACCCACACCCTCAGAAAGTATCCCCCACTCTATCCTGCTATCGTTAGCCAACTAGCCCGTATTAATATAAATGTAAAGAGATTTGAGCTTTTATACTATAAGAAGAATAGATACGAGTTGTTTTTGGGGAGGAAAAATATAATTTTTGATAGAGGGGTTGATAGATTAATAATAGTTGAGACTGTGCAAGCCAGTTAGTAATATTTACATTGTATGTTAAGAAAAATAGAAGAAAAGGATAGAAAAATACATAGTATAGTAAGAAAGTGGGATTGTATTGTATTTGGGTTTATATAGTAATTATATTGTATTATTTAAAGTGATAGGGGGGCTAAGCTAGACACACAAATGAATAAACCACTATTAAAGAGAAAGGATGAGAAGGAGAGGTTATATGCAACACGTTAGAGATAAAGTTTGTTATTATTGGAAGAGGTGGAGGAAAAACACCCCCCCAAAAAATCCCCAAGAAAATAGAAGAAAGAAAAGAAGAAAGAGAGAAAGAGAAGAAAATAAAAAATTTACCACAACCCCCCCCCAAAATCCCAAAAGGTAAGCAAGAAAGGAACAAAGAATGATAGAAAAGAATACAGAAGAAAGAAAGAAAGAAAAAAGAGAGAAAAAAAAATTGAACCAAAAAAAAATATATATATATATATACTCCCCAAAACCCCCCCACAAAAACCCCAGGAAAAGAATAAAGAAAGAAGGAAAGAAAAGAAATTATTAAGAAGAAAGAAAGAACAAGGGAGAAAAAATTTGGGAGAAAAAATTTGGAAAAAAAAAAAAAACGATGTTTTTACTCCGTTTTAGCCTTGGTGTGTTGCCTTCTTTTTCTGGGTCCGCAGCTGGTCTAGTGTGGCAGGTCAGAGGTTCTTGTTCTTTTGCCGGACTGGTGTGCGCACCCGGTTGCCGCTATGGTGCGCGCCCGCGGTTGCCGGCACGGCGCGCTACCTTGCTGCCCGCTGTAGCCAGTTGAGGTGCCCTTGCGCGCAAGCCCCTGCGCACTCGGGCGGCCCGAGAGTTTGCCCCGCGGTTGGAGCCCACTGCTGCCGGGCCGCGGTGGTTCCCCGTTCGCGCCGAGGTGTCCCTGCCCGCGTGGGCGGCCCGAGCGCTTTCCCCGGGATTGGCTCCTGCTTTCGCTGGGCCGCGGCGGTTCCCCGTTCGCGCCGAGGTGACCCTGCCCGCGCAGGCGGCCCGAGAGCTCCCACTGACCCCGGGCTGAGGTGCTTTCGAGCTCGCGGGCTGCCGCGTGCCCTCAGTCCCGCTGAGCCGAGCTCCGGGAGTTGGTCTCTCGCCTCTTAGGGCAGGGCCAGGGACACTTGTGCTCAGTGGAATCAAGCGTCTGTGGGTCGCCGCCTCCCGCTGTTCCCGTGCTGCAGCCGCCCGTTCCCTCACCCGTCTGGGTGGGCACAAACAGAGCCTGCGCTAGTGGTCTGCTTTCCAGCCTGGGGCCCTGCGCCCACGGGAGCTGTCTAGGGGTGTCTGTGCACAGTCCTCTGCGTGTTCAGTGGGCCCTCCCTGTGCCCGTTGGGGCACTGATCTTATGTCCGTTGGGGAGTGTCCGAGGGACGCCTGGACTCACGGCCCCGCGCACCTGGGCCAGTGAATGAGAGCACTTCCCTATGTGCGCCCCCGTGACCCAATGGTAGGGTTGAGGAGTGGATTAGCGCGCCCCTGCGCCTGGGCTCCTCCAGAACGGCCTACCACACCCAAACTTTCCTCCCCTCTCCACCGTCCACTAGAGAAAAATATAAAGGAGAATTATGTTCTCACTTGCCTGGCAGCACACTGTCTCCTGTCCTTCAGCGCCAATGCCACTTGGTCGAGTCCCCTCTCTGCCAGCGGGCAGAGATCCGCTCTCCGCCTGACTCCTCTCTGGGGTAGCCTGTGGTCACCAAAAATCCTTTGTGTGCTTCCCGCCACAGCTCGGGCAGCCGCCCCAGTTAGGAATCCCGTTTCGTCCCCTTTTTCTCCGCTATCCTCACTAAACAGGTTGTTTCCAGATGGATTTTCTCTAATCCAGCAGTGCCTTGGCTCAACTCCCGCCAATGTCCAGCTGCTCACTGAGATGTTCTGTCTGCAATTAGACCAAACTGCAGACGGGTCTCCAGAGCCTAAAACCGCAACCTCTCCTCACTCCTCCGCCATCTTACCCACATAATGTGGCTTTTTTAACTAGCAAAGAATCCTTTAGGCTTACACTCCTTTATGGTCATGAATTTTATGCATCCTAGGATGAATAGCCTTACATCAAAACATACTCTCATTGTATACCTACTTTAAGAAGTAACTTTCAGGTTATTCTTTTTTGGTTCAATACACATTTGAATCTCTTTCCTACTCAACTTCTCTGCCTATTTTTGTGAGTTTTAAGCCTTCCACGCAGCAGGCTACCCTACAGAATAAGTCACTTTTAAGAAAGGATCAGTAATTACTCAATTTAGATAGTAAACTTTGTTGAAACAAGGCAGTATGATTAAGTATAAATTTATGATATAAATACCCAGTTTTAACCCCACCATGTACATCATATTTCAAAAAATGCTCAGTATTTAACTCATATTACAGTATATTATTACTGTGCATTTTCTCCAGGCCTCAACCACAGAGGGTAAACAGAGCAGAAAGCACTGTAGTCATGGGTAGTGAGTCAGACGGCAGCCATCTGCAGCACAGGGTCACCCACTTTGGCCTCTCTACCTTGTGTTCTAACAAGTAATTTTGACAAAAAATGGCTACAGAAGGTGAACACATGGCAGTGTTAGATCTGCTACAAATAAACAAGGACAATGTTATTCTGGAAAGGGTTATGGCAGCTAGAATGTGCCGTCAAAGAAACAGTCATGGAAGCAGGTCAACAGGAAATGAGAGTGGTAATATTTCCATTTATGAGAGGCATCCCACACATCATGACAGCCCGGGACAAGGGACTGATAACTGTTTGGCAGGTAGTGGGGTACAGTCTTTCCCCCTTATTCATAGTTCCTCTTTCCACAGTTTCAGTTACGTTTGTTAAAACCACAGTCCAAAAATACTAACTTGACAATTCAGAAATAATTTATCAGTTTTAAATTGCGTCCCAATCTGAGTAGTGTGATGAAATCTCAGGCCTTCCTGTCCTGTCCCACCCAGGACATGAGTTGTCCTTCTGTCCAGTTCCCCACCCGGTAGTCCTTTAGTTGTCAGGTTAGCAGATGGACTGTTGTTGTATCACAGTTCAAGTCACCCTTATTTTAATTACTGGCCCCAAAGCCATTCAGTAACTTTTATTACATATATTGTTATGACTGTTCTATTTTATTATTAGTCGTTGTTAATTTTTTACTGTGCCTAATTTGTAAATCCAGCTTTATCACAGGTGTGTATGTGTAGGAGAAAACATGTTACATAGAGGGTTCAGTACTATCCATGGTTTCAGACATCCACTAGGGGTCTTGGAACATGTTCCTGCAGATAAGAGGGGACAAGTGTATTAGAAAAATAAACAAACTGAAGAGTGATAGCCAACATCAGAATGTAAGAGTTGTCTGTCCACAGAGCCTGTGCTGTAGTAATAACCCTTCAAGGGCTGGCTATCAACACGCACATGGCTAGAAGCACATGCTCCCTTCCTTCCCTGCTGCATGTCTCTCTGCCCATTAAGTTATAGAGGAAAAGAAAGGGAAGAGAGAAGGGAAATTAAACTTTACCTTTTATTTTCTCAGGCACACACATGATCTGGAATTCCAATTAGCCAGAACTTTTACTGATCCACCCTTAGAATTATGTTTTAAACCTCAGCTCCCTTAGAAAATAGTTTTCAGGAATTCAAAGTATTTGCAATTCAGAAGTACCAAGTTATAATTTGGCTGTGAAGCAAGTGGAACGGTTTATATGCAATATGTGAGGTTATTGGAACTTCTGATTTAAATACCCTGTGAAGAGATTTAAAGCTTAGAGATGACCTTAAAAAAATTATATGCTAAATAGTTTACTGTACAGAAATTGGAAATGTCTAATCTAAACATCAGAGTGTTACAGTGACCATCATTCTGGTACAGTGAGTGGCCTGGTTGAAACAAAAGTTCATCCCTGAGGTCACATTTGACCCTCTCAGGGGAAAGTCATCTTACAAAGCTTTGCAATTGGTTACAAAAGCATAAAACAAGATTATGGCTCTCTTTGAAGAAACCTACAATCACTTCTGAACAAAATACATATTCCAGTGACAGAGACTTGGTTCTATTATCTTTACAAACCAAAAAGAACAGATCTCAAGTTACTTCACAAGTCAAATGATCAAATAAAAATAGACCTGTAAGCACTCAGTAAATTATATATGTGTTTTTAAAAAGAAGTGCTATTTAAAAATAATTTTCGTGATACAATTTGGCAAGTAAATGAAATGAGTAACAATAAATCAGAAAATGTGAAAAACTTATAGAAAGGCCCAGAGAATTAAAAATAAAACATATTTTCCATTACATTTAGAAATTAGGTATATTGAAGGTTTTTTAAAATGGGAGTAAAGCAACTTTATACTGCATTTAAACAGTCTGAGAAATTGAAAACATTTTATATTATAAATATACACTGTATCACCAGAGGCAATATTTGGGCAATATAAAAAAATCCTAGAGAAACAGGTTGCTGTTATGTATATGGGGTGCAGGGCAGGGCAATGCTTTATCCAGGTCAGACAGCATGTCTGACACCAACAGCAGGTCAGCCAACAAACAGCATTGCTGTACTGGAAATGGAGACAATGACAGAAAAATCGCTTCACGTTAGTATTTCAGAAACAGCAAATCTCTACTATGTTGAGTAAAAACGAATGATTTTATTGTATAAATGATGATTGGCAGAATACAGAAAAATTACTTCTCTTTTATCTTTATATATTTATTTAAAGTACCAAGCAACAATTGGAAGACTGATTACAAACTGACAAAAGGTATTCATTTGGTGAAATTATTCAAGTTACAAAATGTTAAGTAAATAAACGCACTTCAAAATACATTACGTGTAACACAAGTATAAAAGTAGTGATCTTAAATTAACAACTGACCAACAAACAAGGAGCACAAGAAAAAATTTTCAAGTTAGAAAAGAATAAATCAAATGTATTGTTCATTATAAAGTAATTTAAAAAACAAACAAACCAAAAGAACTAATCAAGTAATCAGGATTCAAAAAAGAATAAGAATATTCCAATACTATACTCTTCTTCTACCAATAAAGAAGGGAGGATTTGGAAGCCAATTATGTACTGTAGACTCAGATGGTCTGCACCAGAAATGGGTATGGACTTATAATGAACCTCACTGTTACTCAAAGGTAAGAAAACATATGCATTATGAAGGAAAATAAAACAATTATACTTGCAATAGCACAAAAAAACTTACACATTAAAACCAAATGCACTTTAGTGTAAGACTAGACTAATCTGCTTCCAAAGAATTCTTTTGCACTTCAGTAAATCAGGGCAAAGGTTTTACCCTAAAGAAAAGGCAAATTGGAAGTCTCTGATAAGTTGGAATCTTCTTGCCAAAAACAAAATACCTTCCAGAAAATTTGCATTCCGATCTATAATCTTGGTTGTAAAAACCAAAAACTGAGTCTTTAAGGTCACAATTAAACTATATTAAAACTATAAGGTGATAAATGAATACATATGTCATATTAATCCTGTGCCACTAAAAAATATAGTTCACATTTCAGAATTCCTGAGTCTTATCAGAGAAAACAAGTACTGAAAACAAACAAAACAAACCTACTTGATAGTAGGGCAAATAATACAGATTTGGGATATTAAGTTAACATCATATTTGTAGTTTTAAAGCTGAAGGCAATGGGGACAAATATATATGTACTTCAATAAAATTATAAACATGATTTTAAAGTTTGTTTTTTTAAAAGGCTTTTTGATCAAATAAGGCCACATGAGTGACATCTTTAATGATGGTAAGCCCAACATTCTAAAGAAAGAACATTTTTATTTCAAAGCCTAAGGAATATAAAAAGGAAAAGTGTATTTTAATGAAATGCTTGAGTAAGACTGCTGTGGGACAGCCCTTTGATGACAAACCTAAGGAGAGTAGAGTAATGTAGCAAGATTAATTTCTCTTGCTTTGCACATTACACAGTGGAAATAAAGGTTTTTTAAGAGCACTTCAGTCCCATGTCTAGGATTTCAGCTTGTGTGAACTGGCATAAATGGCCTTACAACAATTCAGTGCCTATAAAAATACATTCAACCCAAAGTTAATATCTGTTTCTAACTAGGAAGGAACAGGGAAGCACAGTGGTCCCACTTAAAACAATAAAACAAAACAAAATTTTTTTAATCCTTTTTGGAAAGACTACCAAAGCAAAGGGCACCCAATAATATTATACATTTAAAACTTCATATTTTTACTGCTATTTATAAGTAAGAAAGATGCATACAGCTATTCAGGGACTTTATAAATAAAGACTAACCAGAAAAATAATTGGGTCATTTCTCTGTTTATAAGTACTTAGAAAGAAAAAAATAAATAAAAACACTAAAGTGCAGACCAATAGGCCTTTACGGGCATAACAAATGATAACAAGGTGCAGCCAAAATTGCATCTACTTTTTAAAAAAGCTGTGCAATTTAAAAACTAGTCAGTTTTATTTGTGTTGTAAGACAGTTAGGCCTTGTCTCTACCCCCGGTGAGGAAACTGCACCTCATACAACATAGCAGGCTCTCAACAACCTTGCGCTTCACTAGAGTCACACAATGTTGATTCCACCTCCAGAGAATGTCAGTGTCCGCTTGTTGTATGAGCTGCTGGTATGTGGCTGACCGCCTTTCACAAGCGAGGTTTTCAGTTCCATTTCACAACCTACAATAGCCGCATTCAATTCCACTTGTGCTCGATGGACTACATAAAACATGAGTCCTATACTTATAATAATCTGTGAATAAAATAAAACATGCCAATTAAGATTTTACAGAAAATAAAAGGGAAAGAAGTAACTCCAATAAATATTTGACTTATAAATGTTTCAAACAGAATGCTTCTCAGATACACTCAGGTGAAATTTTCAGATAGTTCACAGAGTCACTTATTCTTCTTTTGGCTGCCTCTACTGGGAGTATAAGCCAAAATCTATAGGTAACCATTTTATAGTCAGGTAAACACAGGCAGGTACATGTTCCTTCTAGTTCAAGTAACTGATGTTTGCTTCGTAACAGTCAAACTTGTCTCAGATCCAAGATGGTACAGGAGTAAGTGGAAGCTGCACAAACCTCCCAGGACCAAACTGGAATAACAACTAAATTGTAGAGAAAACATCCTGAATAACCAACAGAACACTAGCTGGAGAGAAGCCTTATAACCAAGGACAGACAGAAGAAACCATTTCACCATAATGCAACTGACAAGGAATGCAAAGGAGGCATAAGAGGGCTGGCTGGGCTCCCACAGTCAGTAGCTGAAGTTTCAGAGGGATATTTCAGTGGCCACAGGGTTCCTCCTGAGAAATATGGGGTCTAAACCCCAAGCTGCGCTCCCCAGCATACACCAGAGCCAGAAAAGGAACCCAGATAACATACAGCTGTGAAAAGCAGAGGGGATTCTGTCTGCTAGGGAGAGACAGCTGGAGATGTGAAGCGCCTCCTAAAGGGCCAACACAGCCACTTACCCTGGACTCTGTCAGAGGGAGGGCAAAGTGGACAAGAGATGCGTGAGGGGAGTCTGGGGCTGGAAGTTCAAGGGAGAGAACTGAAGGAATAGCCACCAGGACCCAAACTGCAGAAGCCATCTTGCTCAGGCAGAGCACTCGCCTCCAAGTGGCATCAGCCTGAGGGGAATCAATAGCCCCACCCACAAGAATTATTCTGCTCTCCTCTGTAAAGCTTAAGCCAGGCTGCTAAGGAGTACAGCTGGAGCTTATCTCAGTGATTAAGTTTAACAACTAAGGTAGATCTCAGAGAGTTCTGAGACTTTAGCTGACCCTCCCCCATGCCCAGTGCTGGTAAAAGCAGACCATGGTGCAGAGCCTGGTTCTTTCTGCACATACCCAAGCCCAGCAAAGGGAGCCACAAGGTGTGCATCTCTGAGAACTCTGAACAGGTTACCCAGGTCCAGTCACAAGCAGCATGTGACATAGGTCTGAATCAGTCTTTGCAGATCTACCTTAATACACACAAACAAACACAAAGAGGCAGCCAAAATAGGAAGACAAAGAAACAGACCCCAAACGAAAGAACTAGAGAATCTTCAAGAAGAACTAAATGAAGGAGAAGGCAATCAATTTATCAGATACAGAATTTCGAGTAATGGTTATAAGGATACTCAATAGCATGAAAAAAGACATAGAAACAATAAGAAAAAGGGCCAGTCAGAAATTAAAGAATGCAAGAGCTGAAATAAATAATATACTGGAAAGTATAAACAGGTTAGATGAAGCAGATGATCAAATCAGTGATTTGAAAGACAAGGTAAAAAAAACAACATACGAGCAGAGTAGCAAAAAGAAAAAAGAAAAAGAATGAGGAGAGTTTAAGAAACCATTGGGACAACATGAAACATAACACCATCCACAGCATGGGAATACCAAAAAGAAAAGAGAGTGAGCAAGGGATTGAGAACCTAGTTGAAGAAATAATGATCAAAAACTGCCCCAGTATGATGAAAGAAAAAGACACACAAGTCCCAGAAGTGCAGAGAGTCCCAAACAAGGTGGGACCAAAGAGGCCTACACTGAGACATATCATAATTAAAATGACAAGGCTTCAAGACAAGGACAGAATCCTAAAAGCTCCAAGAGAAAAGCAGATAGTTACCTACAAGGGAGATCCAATTAGAATGTCATCTGACTTCTCAACAGAAACATTTCAGACCAGAAAGGATTGGCACGAAATACTCAAGGTGACAAAAAGCAAGGACATACAACCAAGGCTACTTTAACCAACAAGGCTATCATTTATAATTGAAGGAGAAATAGAGCTTCTCAGACAAAAACCAACCAAACTAACAAACAATAACAACAACAAAACTAAAGGAGTTTGTTAACACCAAAGCAGTACTGCAACAAATATTAAAGGGCTTCTTCTTAAAAGAAGAAGAAAAGGAAAAAGAAAAATAGAAGAAAATTGTTTAAATATAAAATGGAAATAAATATGTATCTATCAATAATCACCTTAAATGTAAATGGCTTAAATGCTACAACTAAAAGACATAGGGTAGCTGAATGGATAAGAAAACAAGACCCATATATATCTGTCTCCAAGAGACCCACCTATGATTGAAAGATACACACGGACTAAAAGTAGAGGGATGAAAGGAAAAAAAGCTGGAGGAGAAGTCAATACTTATATCCAACAAAATAGACTTTAAAACCAAAGCTATAGTAAGAGACACAGAAGGACACTACATAATGATAAAGGAAACAATCCAACAAGAGAATATAACCCTAGTAAATATTTATGCACCCAACACAGGAGCACCTAAATACATAAAGCAAATCTTGATGGACATAAAAGGAGAGGTCAGCAGAAATACAGTCATAGTAAGGGTTTTAACACCCCATTGACTCCAATGGATAGATTTTCAGAGAGAAAATAAACAAGGAGTCAACAGCCTTAACAACACACTAGATCAAATGGATTTAATTGGTAACTTCAGAGCGTTTCACCCTCAACTGCAGAATACACATACTTTCAAGTGCACATGGAACTTTTTGTAGGACAGACCACATGTTAGGACACAAAACAAGTCTCAATGAATCTAAGAGGATAGAAATAAATCATATCAAGCATTTTCTCTGACCACAATGCTACGAAACTAGAAACCAATCACAAGAATAACACTGAAAAATACACAAAGACATGGAAGCTAATAACATGCTATTAAACAATGAATAGGTCAACAACAAGAACAAGGAATAAATCAAAAGATACCTTGAAACAAATAAAAATTAGAATATAATAGCCCCAAATCTTTGGGACAAAGGCAAGGCAGTTCTCAAAGGGAAATTCATAAAATTACAGGCCTATCTCAAAAAACAAGAAAAAACTCAAATAAAAAATCTAACTTTACACTAAAAGGAAACTGAAAAAGAACAACAAACAAAGCACAACATTGGTAGAAGAACGGAAATTATAAACACTGCAGAAGAAATAAAAAAATAGAGACTAAAAAAATGATACAAAACATCAATTAATCCAAGAGCTGGTTCTTTGAAAAGGAAAACAAGATTCACAAACCTTTCTCCAGACTCAACAAAAGGAGAGAAACCCAAATAAATAAAATCAGAAAAAGAAAGTGGACAAATAACAACTGACACCAAAGAAATACAAAAAAACACTCATAAATATTATATACAACTATATGCCAACAAACTGGACAGCCTGGAATAAGTAAATAAATACCTGGAAACATATAATCTTCCAAAACTAAATCAGGAAGAATAAGAGAATCTGAATAGACAGATTACAACTAGTGGAACTGAAGCAGTAATCAAAAAACTCCCAACAAATAAAAGCTCTGGCTTCACAGGTGAATTTTAGCAAACATTCTGAGAAGAACACCTCTCCTTCTCAAACTATATCAAAAAATTCAAGAGAAGGGAAAGCTCCCAAGCGCATTTTATGAGGCCAGCATTATCTTATTTCTAAAACCAGATAAAGACACTACTGAAAAAGAAAATTACAAGCCAATATCCCTGATAAACATAGATGCTAAAATCCTCAACAAAATATTAGCACACCAAATACAGCAATACATTAAAAAGATCATACACCATGATTAAGTGGGATTTATTCCAGAAATGCAAGCTTGGCACAACATTTGCAAATGCGATTCACCACATAAAATAAATGAAGGATAAAATCCACATGATCATATCAATAGATGTGAAAAAGCATTTAATAAAACACAGCACCCATTTATGATAAAAACTCTCAGCAAGGTGGGAATAGAGCGAACACACCTAAACATTATAAAAGCCATATATGACAAATACACTGCCAGCATCATAATCAATGGGCAAAAACTATAAGCATTCCCCTTAAGTTCAGGAACAAGACAGGGATATCTGCTTTTGCCTCTCTTATTCAAGTCCTAGCCACAGCAATCATACAAGAAGAATAAATAAAAGGCATCAAAATTAGAAAGAAAGAAGTAAAACTGTCTTTATTTGCAAATGACATGATGCTGTACATAGAGGACCCCAAAGATTCCACCAAGAAACTACTAGAAGTAATAAATGAATTCAGCAAGGTAGCAGGATACAAAAGTAATATCCAGATGTCAGTTGAATTTTTACATGCCAATAATGAATTAACAGAAAGGGAAATTAAGAAAATAATCCTAGAGAGATCCAAGATGGTGGAGGAGTAAGTGGAAGCTACACTAACCTCCTCCCAGGACCAGTCTGGATTTAAAACTTAATTTTGAAGAAATAATCTGGAATAACCAACCGAACACTAGCTGGAGAGAAGCCTTATAACCATGGAAGACAGACAAGGCCACTACATAACAGCGTGACCGGTAGGGAGTGCGGAGACTCGGAAGGGCTGGCTGGGCTCCCACGGGTGGCAGCAGAAGAGACTGAGAAACAACTCAGCAGCCAGGGGTTCCCCCTAAAAAGGGCAGGGTCTAAACCCCCAGCTGGGCTTCCCAGCCTATAACAACAGAGTGGAAAGTAAAATAGTATCCAGATGTGAAAAGCAAAAAGCCACAAAGTTTCTTGCTAGCCAGAGAGAAACAGCTAGAGAAAAAGAGCTCTTAAATGGATCACATACAAAAATATTTTTGCCCCCACTTATCTTGGGCTCAAGCAGAGGGAAGGCAGAGAGGACTGGAGATGCTTGGGGAGAGTTTGGCGCGGTGGCTTTGAGGGAAGAACTGGGGGAGCAGCCGACCGGGTCCCACTGCTGACTTATCCCCAGTACTGCAGGCAGACCATTCCCCTCCAAGTGGCGTCAGCCTGAGAGGAAGCAAAAGCCCTGCCTGCAGGAATTAAGCTGCCACACCCTCGGTCCTTAAGCCTGACAGCTAATAGTAGATTGAAGAGATTAACAACTAAAGGAGACAGACAAAGGCAGTAGATCCCTGGAAATCTCCAACAGGCTGCCTAGGGCCAGACTGGTATATGATCTGATACCACACGGGCAGATACAGGAAGTGCAGATCATTCTAAGAAGCACCAACAAACAATAAGAGTCACAAAAATGGGGAGACAGAGAAACAACCCCCCATCGAAAGGAAAGGTAGAACCCCCAGAAAGAATGCTAAATTTAATAGAGGGAGCAAACTATCAGATATGGAATTCAAAACATGGATTATAGAGAAGCTCAATGAGCTCAGCGGAAACTGCAAAGAACTTCAGGGAAACTACAAAGAACTCCAGAAACACTACCACAAACTTACTGAGAATTACACCAGCATGAAAAAAAACATAGAAGCTATCAGTAACAGCCAGGAGGAAATGAAGAATACAATCTTTGAATTGAAGAACACAGTAGAAGGAATTAAAAGCAGGCTAGAAAAGCAGATCAGATCAGTGAGCTGTAGAGCAACATAGACAAAAACTCCCAGACAGTGCAACAAAATGAAAAAAGACTGAACAAGAATGAAGAGGTTCTAAGACAGCTGCAGGACAACATGAAACGTAATAATACCTGTATCATAGGAATTCCAGAAGGGGAAGAAGAGCAAGGGATAGAAAACCTCTTTGAAAAAACTAATGACAGAAAACTTCCCCAACATGAGGGGTGAAAGAGTCATGCAAGTCCAGGAAGCACAGAGGGTTTCAATGAAGATGAACCCCAACAGGCCCACTTCAAGACACATCATATTTAAAATGGCAACATTCAAAGACAGAGAGAGAATCCTAAAAGCAGCAAGAGAGAAATAACTAATAACATTCAAGGGAGCTCCAATACGGCCATCATCAGCTTCTCAGCAGAAACACTACAAGCCAGAAGGGAATGGCAAAAAATATTCCAAGCAATGAAAAACAAAGGCCTACAACCAATAATACTCTACCCAGCAAGGCTCTCATTCAAACTGGAAAGTGAAATAAGAAATTTCCAAAACAAAAGAAGGCTAAAAGAATGCACCTCCACCAAACTAGCATTGCAAGAGATGCTAAAGGGTCTGCTTTAAGATGAAGAAACAGAGAGAGAGAGAGAGAGAGGAACACAAGTACAAATGGGAAAAATGATAATGAATAAGTACCTATCAGTAATAACCTTAAATGTAAATGGATTAAATGCTCTAATCAAAAGACATAGGGTAGCTGAATGGATTAGAAAGCATGACCCACATATATGCTATCTACAAGACCCACCTTAGAACAAAAGATCTACACAGACCTGAGTACAGGTATTTTACCTCCTTAGTTAAGTTTATTTCTAGGTACTTTATTTTTCCTGTGCTATGGTTAATGGGATTTTTCTTTTGGTTCCTATCTCTGAGATTTTATTGTTGGTGAAGGAATGGAAAAAAGTATTTCAAGCAAATGGACATGAGAAAAAGCTGCGGTGACATACTTATAACAGACAAAACAGATTTTACAGCAAAGGTCATAAAAAGAGACAAAAAAGGGCATTTCATAATACTCAAGGGAAAAATCCATCAAGAAGATATAACCCTGTAAACAGATATGCATCCCACTTAGGAGCACCCAAATATGTAAGGAAAATTTTAAAAGACTCCAGGAAAGATATAGAAGGCAACACACTCATAGTAGGGGACTTTAACACCTCATTGTCAGCAATGGACAGATCTTCAAAGCAAAGAAACACCAAAGATATTGAGGCATTGAACAACACTCTACATCAAATGGACTTAGTCGATATATATAAAAGTTTTCACCCCGAAGAAGGTAAAGAACATGTATAAATGACCCATGGACATGGACAACTGGGTGGGGACTGAATGTGGGAGAAGTGGGGGCAGGGTGCAGGGAAGCAAAAGGGGAGAAAAAAGTGGGACAACTGTAATGGAAAACAAAAAAATTTTTAGTGGGGGAAAAAATGAAAATATAAAGAATGGAAATGCAAGTTCAGTGAATATTAGAAGGACAAGAATTTTCCCTCACACTGTATATTTTTCTCCCTATCTGATCCCTCCAGAGTTTCGCATTCTAAAGATGTAATGACATAAGTTTCTTTGCATAAAACTAATAAGACCAGTTGTTAATAGAGGTTTTGTTGACCAAGACTTTGACTGGAATGTCATGCCTGAAGGAGACATGCTTGGGCTCTGGCTGTTACCAAAAAGCCCTGAGGAACTGGGATTGACTTTCGTAGGTAATAACAGCCCACGAGATAAAAGGCCTGGTACCGTGGTTGGTTCTGCAGTCCACAGCAATTTTCCACGGAAGGAACGAAGGTTGTTTTCCTGAAAGATGGCTAGAAGGGACCTTAAGGCACAATGGAAAACCAGAAGGACTTGGAAAAGACAAGTGTGTACAGGCAAGGCAGAATGCCAGGTATGTGGCCCAGCTTCTGTGCAATGAGGGCAGACTGAAGGTCACCCTAAATGTTCCCTGCGTAAGTTCCAGCAAAGCAGAACTAAAGATCATAAGTGATCATTTGCTGCTCTTGTTGTGTTTATGCAAATGAAAAGGATAAATTAAAAATGGGCTTAATGCAGTCCCTTTAATGACAAGGAGGGTAATCTTAGGGAGAAAAAACATGATTCAAGGAAAATCACAATACTCAGTGGTAGACTATAAGGTAGTGCAGCTAACTGTCTTTAAAGTTTTTTTTCATTTAAAATTTGTTTTCATTTGAAAGTTGAACTATGTCTGTGGTATCATCAAAGATGTTTAATTTACAGGCGAGAAGAATGTCAAATGCCTTGTAACTGGATGTCTTTCCAATAAGACAGTCCTACAGACTTAGAGACTTGTTTGTGGGTTATGTTACAAAAATTAACATGTGTTTTCTGTTTTCATAGAGCAAAAGCCTATGATCTCATTACCTGAGTGAGTATCTGTACATATAGGCCTCACTTAATCCTGTCTGCTGCACTGCCTCCTGAGACTCAATGGTTTGGCTGAACAAAGTGGCTGGGTTGGTGAAGAACGGGGTGGTCTGTGGGCTTCACTTTAAAACTGGTTTCTCTTTTCTATCCTAATGGCTTGGACAGAAAGAGCCCAGAGGTCTGAGAGGGGCAAAACCTAAAATATTTCCCTCAGTCCAAACTAAGTATAATGGGCAAAAGGGTTTTGGACAGGTGTGATATGCCTGGCACACCCTCCTCCAAAGAAGCCCTTCTTTTCCCTAATATGGGACATTAAAAAATTAATACCTGCCTTTTGTCATCTAGTGGTTATGGACTGAATGATGTCTTTTAACCCCTTTGCCAAATTTGTTCCGCCAGAATACAACAAGGTTGCCAGCCTGTTAAACCAAGCATGCCGAGGGAAAACAAGATGGCGGAGGAGTAAGTGGAAGCTACACTAACTTCCTCCCAGAACTAGTCTGGATTTACAACGTAATTTTGGAGAAATCATCTGGAATAACCAACCGAACACCAGCTGGAGAGAAGTCTTATAACCACGGAGAGACAAAAAAGGCCGCTACATCACAACGTGACCGGTAGGGAGTGCGGAGACGCGGAAGGGCTGGCTGGGCTCACACGGGTGGCAGCTGAAGGGGCTGAGAAACAGCTCAGCAGCTGGGGATTCCCCCTGAGAAGGGCAGGGTCTAAACCCCCAGCCGGGCTCCCCAGCCTACAGCAACAGAATGGAAAGTAAAATAGTATCCAGCTGAGAAAAGCGAAAAGCCACAGGGTTTCTTGCTAGCTGGAGAGAAAGAGCTGGAGAAAAAGAGCTCTTAAGCGGATCACATACAAAAATATTTTGGCCCCCACTTACCCTGGGCACAAGCAGAGGGAAGACAGAGAGGACTGGAAATGCTTGGGGAGAGTTTGGTGTGGTGGCTTTGAGGGGAGAGCTGGGGAAGCGGCCGGCCGGGTCCCAGTGCTGACTCATCCCCACACTGCAGGCAGACCATTCCCGGCCAAGTGGCGTCAGCCTGAGGGGAAGCAAAGGCCCTGTCTACAGAAATTAAGCTGCCACACCCACGGTCCTTAAGCCTGATAGCTAATCACAGATTGAATAGATTAACAACTAAAGGAGACAGACAAAGGCAGTAGATCCCTGGAAGTCTCCAACAGGCTGCCTAGGCCCAGACTGGTACAGGATCTGATGCCACCAGGGGCAGACCCAGGAAGTGCAGATCATTCTAAGAAGCACCAACAAACAATAGGAGTCACAAAAATGGGGAGACAGAGAAACAACCCCCTATCGAAAGGAAAGGTAGAATCCCCAGAAAGAGTGCTAAATGAAATAGAGGGGAGCCAACTATCAGATATGGAATTGAAAGCATGTATTATGGAGAAGCTCAATGAGCTCAGCGGAAACTACAAAGAACTCCAGAAAAACTACAGTGAACTCCAGAAGAACTATAAGGAACTTACTGAGAATTATACCAGCATCAAAAAGGACATGGAAGCTATCAATAAGAGCCAGGAGGAAACGAGGAATACAATCTCTGAATTGAAGAACACAGTAGAAGGAATTAAAAACAGGCTAGAGGAAGCATAAGATTGGATCAGCGAGCTGGAGGACAATGTAGACAAAAACTCACAGACAGTGCAACAAAATGAAAAAAGACTGAACAAGACTGAAGAGGCTCTAAGACAGCTGCAGGACAACATGAAACGTCACAATATCCGTATCATAGGAATTCCAGAAGGAGAAGAAGAAGAGCAAGGAAGAGAAACTCTCTTTGAAAAACTAATGACAGAAAACTTCCGTAACATGAAGAGAGAAAGAATCATGCAAGTCCAGGAAGCACAGAGGGTCCCAATGAAGATGAACCCCAACAGGCCCACTTCAAGACACATCATAATTAAAATGCCAACATTCAAAGACAAAGAGAGAATCCTAAAAACAGCAAGAGAGAAACAACTAATAACATACAAGGGAGCTCCAATAAGGCTATCATCAGATTTCTCAGCAGAAACACTACAAGCCAGAAGGGAATGGCAAAATATATTCCAAGTAATGAAAAACAAAGGCCTACAACCAAGAATACTCTACCCAGCAAGGCTCTCATTCAAAATGGAAGGTGAAATAAGGAGTTTCCAAGACAAAAGAAGGCTAAAAGAATACATCTCCACCAAACCAGTATTGCAAGAGATGCTAAAGGGTCTGCTTTAAGAAGATGAAGAAACAGAGAGAGACAGGGAGGAACACGAGTACAAAGGGGGAAAATGACAATGAATAAGTACTGAAAGAAAGAAGGAACTTCTACCATTTGCAACAACATGATTGGAACTAGAGAGAATTATGCTTAGCGAAATAAGCCAGGCAACGAAAGAAAATTACCTTATGCTATCACCTGTTACAGGAAACGAATGAACAACACAAACAAATGAGCAAAATTGAACCAGAGGTATGTAAACAAGGAATAAACTAACAGTAACAAAGGGGGAGATGGGAGGGAGAGAAGAGGTAAGAAGGAGAAGGGTCTAGTCAAAGAACATGTATAAATGACCCATGGACATGGACAACTGGGTGGAGACTGAATGTGGAAGAAGAGGGGGACAGGGTGCAGGGAAGCAAGAGGGGGAAAAAAGTGAGACAACTGTAATGGAAAAACAAACAAACAGAAAATTTTTTAGTGGGGGTAAAAAATAAAAATATAAAGAATAGAAATGCAAGTTCAGTGAATATTAGAAGGACAAGGATTTTCCTTCACACTGTATATTTTTCTCCCTATCTGATCCCTCCAGAATTTGGCATTCTAAAGAAGTAAGTAATGACCTAAGTTTCTTTGCATAAAACTAATAAGACCAGTTGTTAATAATGATTTTTTGACTAAGACTTTGACTGGAAAGACATGCCTAAAGGAGACACGCTTGGGCTTTGGTTGTTACCAAAAAGCCCTGAGCAACTGGGACTGACTTTCAAAGGTAATAAAAGTCCACGAGATAAAAGGCCTGGTACCTTGGATGGATGAGCGGTCCATAGCAATCTTTCCAGGGAAGGAACGAAGGTTGTTTTCCTGAAAGATGGCTAGAAGGGACCTTAAGGCACAATGGAAAACCAGGCAGACCTGGAAAAGACAGGTGTTTACAGGCAAGGCTGAATGCCAGGTATGTGGCTCAACTTCTGTGCCCTGAAGGGCACACTGAAGGTCACCCTAAATGTTCCTTGCGTAAGTTCCAGCAAAGCAGAACTAAAGATCATAAGTGATCATTTGCTGCTCTTGTTGTGTTTATGGAAATGAACAGGATAAATTAAAAATGAACTTAATGCAGTCCCTTTAATGACAAGGAGGGTAATCTTAGGGAGAAAAATCAAGATTCAAGGAAGATCACAATGTCCTGTTGTAGACTATAAAGTAGTGCAGCTAACCGTCTTTAAAGTTTCTTTTCAATTAAAATTTGTTTTCATTTGAAAGTTAAACTATGTCTGTGGCATTATCAAAGATGTTTAATTTACAGGCGAGAAGAATGTCAAATGCCTTGCAACTGGATGTCTTTCCGATAAGACAGTCCTACAGATTTAGAGACTTGTATGTGGGTTATGTTACATAAATTAACATGTGTTTTCTGTTTTCAAAGGGGATAAGCCTACGATCTCATTACCTGAGTGATTGACTGTACGTATAGGCCTCACTTAATCCTGTCTGCATTGCTGCCTCCTGAGACTCAATGGTTTGGCTGAACTAAGTGGCTGGGTTGGTGAAGAACGGGGTGGTCTGTGGGGCTTCACTTTAAAACTGGTTTCTCTTTTCTATCCTAATGGCTTGGACAGAAAAAGCCCAGAGGCCTGAGAGGGGGGAAACCTAAAATATTTCCCTCAGTCCAAACTAAGTATAATGGGCAAAAGGGTTTTGGACAGGTGAGATGTACCTGGCATACCTTCCTCCAAAGAAACCCTTCTTTTCCCTAATGTGGGACAATGAAAAATTAATACCTGTCTTTTGTCATCTAGTGGTTATGGATTGAATGATGTCCTTTAACCCTGTTGCTCCCAGAATACAACAAGGATGCCAGCCTGTTAAACCAAGCATGCCGTTGTCCAGAGACAGCCAACCAACCTGGAGTCTGCACGATCCTTCCCCTTGTGGGAAGGCCACCCTCCCCTCCACACCCCCATTCTTATTAGGGATTTCTTGACCCAAGGGTAGGTAGGACGACGACCATGTCCAGCTTGAAGCAGCTAGAGGAGCTTGAGACCTTCGTCCATTGTCCTTTATAAGATTATAAAGGGTCTTAAGTCTGAGAGGGAGGGATTGTTATTTTTTATTGTTAAAATAATTAAATAATTATTTTTTTAAAGAATAAGAATATATGAAAGGGTGAAGTAAGAGAGCTTGTATGTATGACCCATGGGCATGGACTTGGGAGGGGGTTGTTAGGGGAGGGGAGGTGCTGGGCGGAGGGGAGCAAAGGGGAAAAAATTGGAAGTATTGTAACAATATAATCAATAAAATATACTTAAAAAATAAATTAATTAATTAATTCCCGCCCCCAAAAAGAAAATAATCCTCTTCACAATTGCTTTAAAATGAATAAAATATCAAATAATAAACCTAACCAAAGGTATAAAGACCTGTACTTGGAAAACTATAAGACACTGAAGAAAGAAACCGAAGAAGATAGAAATAAGTGGAACCACATACCATGTTCACAGATAGGAAGAATTAACATTATTTAAGTGTCCATGCTACTCAAAGCGATCTATAGATTCAATGCAATTCCTATCAAGATTCCAATGTCATATTTCACAGAACTAGAACAAATATTTCAAAAAGATACAGAATCACAAATGACCCAAACAGCAACTGTGATCTTAAAACAGAAGAACAAAGTTGGTGGATTCAGGCTACCTATTATCAAATGATACTCTAAGGCCATAGTAACCAAAACAGCATGGTATGGCATAAAAGCAGACACATATCAGTAGAACAGAACAGAGAGCCCATAAATAAACCCACACTTTTATAGCCCATTAATATTTGACAGAGGAAGCAAGCATATACAATGGCCTAAAAATGGTTTAATCAATAAATGGTATCGGGAAAACTGGACGGATACCTGCAGAAAAATAAAACGCGACCACCTTCTTATACCACACACAAGAATAAGTTCAAAATAAATTAAAGATTTACATGTTACACCGAAAATCATAAAAATCATAGAAGAAAACATAGGCAGTAAAATTTCAGACATTGCTCATAGCAATTTTATTGGCTATATACCTCCAGGCAAAGGAAACAAAGAAAAAACAAACAAATGGAACTATATCAAACTAAACAGTTTTTACACAGCAAAGGAGACCTTCAACAAAATAAAACGACAACCCACAAAATGGGAGAACTTATTCACCAATACATATGAAAAGGAGTTATTATCCAAAATTACAAAACTCAACACCAAAAAAACAAACAACTCAATTTAAAAATGGGCAAAGGACCTATATAGACACTTCTCCATAGAGGACATACAGATTGCCTGTAAGTATATGAAAAGATGCTCGTCACTAATCTTCAGAGAAATGCAAATTAAAACCACAATGAGATATCATCTCACACCCGTCAGAATGACTATCATCAATAAATCAACAAATAACAAATGCTGGCAAGGATGTGAAGGGAACTCTTTTGCATTGTTGGTGGGAATCCAAATTGGTGTAGCCACTGTGGAAAGCAATATGGAGATACCTCAAAAAATTAGAAATGGATCTGCCTTTTGAGGCAGCGACCCCACTTCTGGGAATATATTCGAAGAAACCCAAAACACTAATTCAAAGGAACATAAGCACCCCTATGTTCATTGCTGTGTTATTTACAGTCACCAAGATATGGAAGCAGCCCAAGTGTCCATCAGTGGGTGAGTGGATAAAACAACTATGGGACATTTACAGAATGGAATACTACTCAGTCATAAAAAAGAAGAAAATTTTACCTTTTGTGACAGCATAGATGGACCTGGAGAACATTGTGCTAAGTGAATAACCCAATCAGAGTAAGACAAATACCATAGGATTTCACTTGCATGTAGAATCTAATGAACAAACTGAACCAACAAGCAAAATATAGACAAACTCATAGATAGAGAGCAGGGTGGGAGCTATTGGCAGGGGTATTTTAGAGAGTGGAGGGACTGAGCAAAAAGGATAAAGTACTCATGGACATAGACAACAGTGTGGTGATTGTAGGGGGTAGATGGGTATAAGGGGGTTAAATGGTAATGGAAAAAATACAAAAAAATAATAAATAAAATACTATTAAATAATGGGGAAAAAAATCAGACCTGTCTCTTTGTACTAACAAGCTTTCTTTAAGGAAAAAGATGTACACAACAGAGGTAACAGCTAGCTGAACTTCACTGATATAATTAATATAGCCTCTATCTCCATAGAACAATAAATGCCCATATGCATTTCTAAGCCCAATTAGAAGCACCACCCTTTGCAAATAAAATACCTGGGGCAGTCAAAAGTAGAAATACCAAGAACCACTTGAAAAATGAAATGCCAATAAACTTCAAAAATTAACAAGATATTGTGAATGTAAAATTGTTCTTACTTAGGAACAAACAAAAACAAAGGAAAAGGGATTCTAGAGGAAATGTCACACAGAAAGTTAAGTTCCAGTATTGGTTTAGCTGCTCAACAATGATGTGATTTAAGTGAAGTCCCTCAAGCCACGTGGCTTCAGTTTCCTGTGTTCAACAGGAAGCTGTGGTGCCTATGCTTTAACAGTTGGCACACAGTTCATCAGAAAGTCTCAGCAGCCAGCTCTTCTAAGTGGTACTATACAAAGGTCTTTTGTAAATCAGTTCTCTAGAGATTTGAGCAAATATTCTCAGAGAAAGAAGGTAGAGCAGGTGTTGTATAATGTTCCAGCAAGTTTCCAACGACTGCTTGAACCACAAGTAACCCAAAAAGATAACACTGCTGTATTAAGCCTACCCATAATTTTAAGTTTTATGGGGAGAGTGTCCTAACTCCAAGCATTGAGGGTGGTGTGGGTGGGTGGAAGTAGGTGGGTGCTAGAGGAGAGGTAGTTGCAGGGGTACTTGGAACTTGGTCAGGGGGCACCATGAAGCACATATCATCACTCAATACAATTCTAAGCAAATTAGGTATTTTAAAGGTGGACCTTTGAAGCTTGCATTTGTTCTCTAACATATTAGTTCTTAAAAAAAAAGATATACTTACTGAAAACCCTAAATTTGATACTTAGCAGTGCAAAGTGACATCATGTAGAGATGGAAACACTGTGAGAACTAATGGGGAGAGATGCTAAGCATGGATGAGGTGCCAAGTCCTGTTTGAGACAAGCTAGACTAAAGGTGCAGTGAATGGATCTGAAATATGGAATGAAGGCTGAACCGAACATTTACTAGGGTCCTTACACAAACAAACATAATAGCAATGCATGTGCCAAGAAAAAAAGTTTTCAGTGAGACTAGAAAGCTTGTAGAACATTGATTTAGGGACAAGAGGAGGAAAAAAACTCTGGTAAATGGTCCAGGAAAGTGGAAAAGCAATAAAGAAATCAAGATGATAAGGGAAGAAGGTGTTCTCTGATTGAGACAAGGTAGTGTGACGGCTTTAAGGGAGGATGTGACAAGGCCATAAGAAGGAGGCTCAGACCCAGAGGCAAACCTTTCGGTTCCCACCCAGGTGAGCTGGCTCCATCCATGTGGGATTCTCTCCAGATATCCTTCTGGACTCCAGGGCTTGTTGGTTTGTATTGACTCTCCACAGCCCATTTTCTAAGCCCAGTGAATTGTAAAAAAAAAATGATGACTGTCTTAAAGTTTCCCTATTAAAACAAAAGCCTCAAACACAGGTGGAAGGACCAACTTTACACAGAAAGATAGGATCTCTTCACCATCAACTAGAAAGGGTGAGCAAAACATGGGAGGCTAGATTTCTCAAATGGAAACTGAGGGGTTTTCCATTTGAAGACCTGATTTTGCTGTTAAGCAAGAAGGGAGTCGGAAAATCAAGAGAGAAGTAGAGGAAAAAGTTAAACTGTGAGGAAGGGAGATGGATTAGAAGGCATCGCTGAGGAAACAGCTGGAACATGGGACAGTGCTGAGACCAGCTGATGTTTGTAACCAATCTGTCTGGTTGTATGACTTCCCCAAAGGAAAAGGTGCAAAGCAGATGAGATTTATATTTATCTAGGGTAGGGGTGGAGGGTGCACAGAAAAATACGGGCAAAGATAAGAGTAACTGAATGAACAGACTGTGGGATCTCAGCAAGATTCCCACATATGGGAATCTTGATTTGGAAGAGCTGTGCCTCCCCTAAGCATTCTTTTGCTGTTGCTCAATTTTGTGGACACTGTGGACTCTGATGCATATTTGTGGCTCATTTCTGGCTAATGTGAGAAATGTCACAAAGACCCTAACTCCACCAATTACAAACTAAGCTTCCTCCTTTTTTCCTATGTTCATTTCCCTTTTTCCCATCTCTTTTCATTTTTCCATTTATCCTTTGAGCTGAACTAAAGTTCTTCCAGAGACAAATTTAGCTGTAAGTAACATCAACAGATCAGATCTAAGCATAAATATGTCTGCACTTTTTTGTTGTTGTTGTTTTGGTGGTTGTTTTTCCTAAATACCTAAGTGAAAAGCATTTGCCTTTTTCCTGTTTTGTATCCTAAGGTTAAATTTGCCAGCTTATGCAAAGAGGTAAAAAATAAATAAAGTAAAAAATCAGTGGAAAAAGAAGACCCTACCCTTTAAGACTTACCACTGACAAACGCCTATTTAACCCCAGTGATTACAGGTAACTTACTGAGATGCATAGAAATGTACAGTACCAAATACTGAAACTTCTGAAAGCTGCTAACATGAGGAATTCTAACTACTCAAAACCATAATGTAAGGGGAAAAAAGAGGTTTTAAATGGATTACTCATTTTCAAGGAACTAAAGAAAAACAAAATATGCTTAAATTTATACTAACAAATCTGAGAATGCAGTGCACATCAGAATCTTATTGTACCTCAGAATGATTCTAAACAAATTATTACATAAACATAATGCATACAAAGTTTAGTAAGTGATTAGTATTAATAAAAGTAAACCAACTAAAATAAAGACTCTAAACCTAGATTCAGGTTAACTAAAAAAAAAAATTTAGTTCCAAATTAAAAATAGTGGGGGAAAAAAAAAAACACTGACTCTCAAAATATCAAAAATATTACACAGTTTTTCTAGGCAAGCTCTTTTATTGACAAACTTTATTAACAGATCATTGTAAATATTCCTGGGCTTATGTTTACTAATCTTGTACTGCATAAACACAAAGGAAATCACTCTGGCTTTATTTATCAGAGCATTGTTGACACAATATACAGCACCTCAAAAACTTGAGAAAAATGTCACTAACAATAAATCTGTAACATGATACCACATATTCAGTAACAGTATGAATTAAAACTAAAAAGTATGGTATCAGTAACTTAGGTTGGCTGTCTAACTGGTACTGTTGCTCAGCAGACTGCACTTCACTGGTCATGAGCATGAATGGTCATCTCTAGAGTCAACTGCTTCATCTTCCCCTTAAAGCTGTGACCTTAGACAAACTATTACCTGTTGTTATGCTGACAAACTAGCTTTTAGAGATCACAGGTGGGAATCTTGATTTAGAGAACCTGCCATTTTCCATGGTGTAAATATTTCTGCCATGATTAATTTTAAGCTACCCATGTAATGTCACTGAGGGAAGAGTTAGGAAGAGATGTCCATAGTGGTCTTGAGATACTAAAAGTACATACCTCCTAGGACTTTGGTAGGAATTAAATGAGCTTAAATATGAGGTCTGTCCAGAAAATGCAGCCATTGTTGATATAACAAGAACAGTTTGTATGACATCAGTGCAACCCGGAAGCCAAGGAGAGTGGACTGGAATGTGCATGCGTGAACAATGACAACTTCACTGTACTAGTCAGTGGGGGCAGTACATGCTGTTGAGTGAGCACATGTACTGTGTGGCTAACGCATTCAAAATGACTGAGCAAGCAGAGCAACATATCTGCATCAAATTTTGCATTAAGCTTGAACATTCCTCTATGGAAACTATTCAGATGATTCAGAAGGCTGCAGCTATGGGCAACTGGTGATTGACAGCTTCATCACAACAATACATCCACTCATGCATCACGTCTTGTGCAGTTTTTTTGCAAAACGTCAAACCCATGTGACTCAGGCCCCCTATAGCCCAGATTTGGTGCCCTGAAACTTCTGGCTTTTCCCAAAACTAAACTAAAATCCCCTTTGAAAGGGAAGAGATTTCAGACTATGAGAGTCAAGAAAATATGATGGGGCAGCTGATGACAACTATAAGAACTGTGTGAGGTTCTGAGGTGCCTACTTTGAAGGGGACCGAGGTGTCATTGTGTTATGTACAATGTTTCTTGTGTCTTGTATCTTCTTCAATAAATGTCTCTATTTTTCATATTACATGGCTGGATATCTTCTGAACAGACCTTGTATATGGCATGTAAAGCATTAAATAAAGATTAACTATCACCTTCATCATCAGCATCATTTTACTAAATCACCAAAACTTGTGATTTTATAATTTGGTATATCACAGGAGTAAAGTGTATCACAACGAAAGAAATAAAATGTTAACTCTTCCTGCATGCAATTTAAAGACACTGAATAAATGTCCCTACATAGCAGGACTTTCCTCTTTTATTAACCTCATACATTTTATTATATATACCCCAAACTATATTACAATTTGCATGGTAATAAGAATCCCTTATACAAATCTTATTTAGATTTGTAGCAGAATACTTTACTTTTTATAAAGCAATACTTAAAGAAAGTTTGTTCTATCTCAAAATGTACCAAAAACAAAATTACATTGCCAGTATAGTATTCTAAAAAGTACCAGTAGAAGAGTTCAATAGAAGAGTTACTTGAAGATAAAGTAACTAAGATAAAAACTCAATCCCACTAAATCTCACTAAAATTATCTTCAGAAACATAGTAGTAACACTTCACACTAACTCAAAATAGAGTATTTAGTATTTGATTTAGTGAGAACTTTGAAAATAATCACTGCAGAAAGAACCTGTTTTTTGTCATTCCCTTTTTTGTTTGAGAATACTCAATAAGTGTCCACTCAGTTCTATAAACCTCCATATAGTCACACAATTAAAAATATAAATGTTGTCAAAATATTAAGTATAAGTGAAAGAACAAGAAAAGACATGAAAAGGAAAAATTCTCTAAAATTATTTTCAATAAAATTTGTTAGGTTTAAAATATCAATGTCACACAAGGGGAAAAAAAGCAACCCTTAGCCTTCAACTAACCTGTAAACAAAAAACAAAATATCCACTGATGGTCTGTTCTGTAATGACATCTTCCATGGTCCGCAAGGTGGTACCCAAGTAGGAATTCAGGAGCTGGGTAGGAAGCAGTCCCACTGAAGATGCCATCAGATAGTTGGGTAAAGACAGATCAGTCATCTAGAAGACAAGATTAAAGGGAATGGGATGATTCATTACCAAGAAAACTTTCAATCTCACATAAAACTGTGTACAAGTCTTGCTAGTGGTTTTTCCTTGGGGATAGAGGGAGCTGATATACTTTACAAGGATCTGATTATTGAAAATGATTATAAACAAAATACATACAGAATGTAGAAGATTTAGAATGAAATAAAGTTTAAATTTTTTTAATATTCTATTATTCTACCATTGAAAGAATATTTATTACTATCTCTTTTTTCTAAGATGTACATAAAATGTGCACACATGGAACACTGTAAAAAGTCCTCCTCATGTAATTCTTCTTCATAACATACTTAAATGACACTCTGGTCACGGCGCTTTGAAGCCAGACAACCCTACAATGGCTTCCGGTGCTGAGAACTCCATCAGCTATATCCTGTCACTGAGCATCAATTTTTTCATCTGTAAAATGAGGATAATAACCACCACTCTACATGGTAGTTGTTAGGATCAGAAATATTTTCTAGCAAATGCCTAGCACATGAATGATACTCAAAAAAGGTAGAAATTATCATCATTATGCAATTTCACTACCATTGTGTGGATGCAGTTCAATTTAACCATTCTTCTGCTGTGGAACATTTAAATTACTTCCTTATGTGTTTCTTTGTGCATATGTGATTATGTTTTTTTGTTTTTGTTTTGCCATTATAAATTTAAAAGAAAAAACTCTAATGAAAACCTTTGTATACTAACTACTGTAACCAGTATATGAGGCAATGTCTAAAATATTCCACAAAACCCATCTCTCAGTATTCACAGTCTGTGATCCTTTCCCTAGAGCGTGATTGCACCTAGTCCTTACTTCTAGCAAACAGACTACTACAGTAGTTGATGAGATGTCACTTTCAGTATAGATTAAAAAATAAGTAGGACTTCCATCTCTCCCTCAAGCAGGCAAGCTTCCATGTTGTAAGTAGCTCTATGGGGAGGCCCATGAGGTGAGGAATGGATGTCTTCAGCCAACAGGAGCAAATACCTGAGGCCTGCCTTGAGGCAAATTAGTCCTCAGTCAAGCCTTGAGATGACTGCAGGTTGGCCACACCTTGACTGCAGGTGTGAGAAAGAACTGATTCAGAGGCACCCAGGGTGCTTCAGCAGGATTCCCAACCCACAGAAACTGTAAGATAATGTTTGTTTAAGCCACTCAGTTTTGGAGTGATATGTTACTAATACAAAGTGTCTTTCCATTTTTTTTTTTTTTTTAGGATAAATCAACAGGAATGCAATTGCTGGGCCAAACTGTAAAAACTGTTTTTCAAAAAAAGTCCACAGTGATTTACATACCTATCAATAAGAAATACACTAGTGTTCATTTCATCATATCAACTTTAAGTATGAAATTTCTATCTTTCCAAGTTTGACAAGGATAAAAATATTTCATCATTGTTTAATCTGTACTACTTAATTTTATGTTAATATTACTTTTAAATACACATTTTCTATTTGTACTTCTTTATGGCTTTATTTGTTCACCTTTTCTCCTTTTTCAATTGGAATGTTAAGTATTTTTTATATTTGTTCATAAGGGCTCTTTCTACAGTAAGGGCAACCTTTTGACTATTCTATGTGGCAAATATTTTTCTCTATAGTGTCCCTTATTTTTAATTTTGTTGACATACAATCATTTCTATATTTTTATGTAACCAAGTATTATCAATCTTTTCCTATGATTTTTCCATTGGTTTTAGCTTTAGAAAATCTTTTTAGACCCTAGTGTTAGTTTTCAATTTTTTTTTTTTTTTTTTTGTGGAGCCAGCTGAGTATTTATTTTGGGGGAAAAAACCAAACCCTTTTGATTTGGCTTTCAGTCTGGGGCATGGGTAAGAAGCAGCCCCCAATCAGTAAACTCCCTCACCCCAAGGGTGTGCTGAGGACTGGGGCTGAGCTTTATATGGGTCACTTATGCCCTCCACTCTCCTGCACAGCTCTTTTCCCACCAGCTCGGAGGACAGGAGGGACTGCAGTAGTCGTTCACTTAGGCAGGACATCAGATGACTCAGGCACAAGCTTCCCATTGTGGGCCTCGATCGTTTCACAACCACCATCTTGGAGGAGCTGGGGCTGGTGTGGCTGAAGGAGCTGGGGCCCCATCAGAGCCCAAGCTGGCCTAGAAGCCCAAGCCGTAGTTGAGGTTCCCATAAGCTGAGCTCAGCCCATCTGAGTAGCCACTGGTGGTCTTGGTATGGATCCTCATGTTCTGCATCCCAGACTCCAGCCAGTTCTTGCCCTCCAGTAGCTTGTAGTAGGTGGTGGTTTCCAGGTCCAGGGCCAGATGGACACTCATGAGCTCTTGGTACTCACACAGCTGCTGAGCCATGTCCTGCTTAGCAGTTCTCAGAGAGGCTTCCAGCTCAGCCACCTTGATGGCCATCTCACCATGCTGCTTGGCATCAGTGATGGTGGTCTCCATGGTGGCCCTTTGGCCTTTGAGGCCATCGATCTCAGGCTGGATTTGGCTGATATTCTGATTAACTTCAGAAATCTCTGTCTTCATGTGACACAGTCCATCCCTGTGCTTCCCAGCTAATGTCTGCAGCTCCTCATACTTGATCTGGTACATGGTCTCAGCCTCAGCACAGCTGTGGTTGGTGATTTCGTCATCCTGGGCCTTGACCTTGGCAACGACGCTGTCCAGGTCCAGGGAGGGGCTGTTGTCTATGCACAGCATCACAGGCATGTCAGAGATCTGGGACTGCAGCTCATAAATCTCTTCATACAGCTGCCTGTAGAAGTTGATTTCATTGGTTAGCCCTTACAGGCAGGACTCCAGCTCTACTTTGTTCATGTAAGCTTCATCCACATGTTTCTTGAGAACAAATTCATTCTCCAACTCTGTGCCCTCATTGGTCTCATCCTTGTACTTACTCTGCAAGTTCTCCACCAGCCCCTACATGTTGCCAAAATCCACCTCTAGTCTCAGTTTCTCCTGGGCCAGTGTTTCCAGCTCTCACCAAAGGTTGTTGATGTAGCTCTTGAACATACTGTCCATGTTACTGCAAGTCATCTTCTGCTGCTACAGGAGAATCCACTTGGTCTTCAGAATCTTATTCTGCTGCCCCAGGCTCCACACCTTATCAATGACGGAAGCAAACTTGTTGAGGCTTTTGATCTGCTCCTTTTCCTGGTTGCACACAGCCTGGATGTTGGGGTCTATCTCCAGCTTCAGAGGGCTCAGCAGGCATTGGTTGACTTGCATGGCTTTGATGGTCTGCATACTCCCAGCTCTGCCAAAACCCCTGCCCAGATTCATGTTTGCACCCAGGACAACCTGGTAGCCACTGGACATCAGGGAAAAGGCCAAGGAGCTGATTCTGGGCCCACTTATAAGCGACTGCTGAAGGCCTGGGGACCCAAGGTGGACACCTTGTAGGTCTTCTGAGTCACCCTTGTGGACATGGTAAAGGCTGGAGTGGAGGCAAGGAGGCCAAACCAGATAAGAGATTTGAGAAGGAACCAAAAAGCTGCTTTTTCTGATGTTGGTATTTTTCTTTTTTAACCTATTCTTTCTTTTTTTGATTGCACTTTCCTTTGTAACATTTACCACTATTCCTCCTAGAATTTATTTGGCTTAAATGTAAGGATATAGCCTATTCCTCCCCTTCTTCAATAGCCAATTTTCCTAGCATTACTTGTGGAATAATTAATAACTTCTCCAGTGACCTGTGATGTTTACTTTATTTAAAATAAATAAAGTAATTGTTTATAAAAGGGTCTATATGGGGCTCTAAAATCTTGTATTATAGAGACTATCAGTTAATATCTTTCTCTCCTTTTAAAAATTGCTGTAAGTATTCTTACCTATTTATTCTTAGAGATAAGTTTTAGGATTACTCTGTCATTCAGAAAAATTACTCAATTTTATATGAAGAACTTTTTTATATGAAGAACTTTTCTTTAGTATAAGCATGTTAATATATATAAAATAAATAAATATGACAAAAATAAATCTCATATTTTGCAGTAATAAAATATTACATGTTTTTGAAATTACCTTTAAAATGAACATATAAGTTACTAAATATCAAAGCAAATAATCAGTCCATAATATAAATGTAATGAAGTTTCTCTGACTAGTTAGAAAGATCATTATAGTCTATGACAAACTATAGGTTTATAACTTTTACTCACTCAACAAAAATTTATCATATGCCTTCTCTACATAAGGCCCCACTCTAAGTAGAGACAAAGATACAAAGATAGAAAACCATAGCTGCCTTTGTAGTCATTTTAAGTCATTTTGTGCTATACTTAATGATAAAATGTTCATTACATTCCATAAAAGGTCACAAAACTCACTTATAATATTTACTTCCAGTGTCACAGAAGCATGCATTAACAAATGCAAAGACTAGAAAAATAAACACTAAAATATTTTCTATTTTCTTCCTCAAGAGAACTTGTATTTTTCAAAGTTCTTACAATGAACACATTTTGTAGATAAAATAAAAAGAACAAATACTGTTAAAATCAGTTTTTAAGACTTCTCTGCTTTTAAAGAATTTTTTTTTAATCTAGGAAGGGATAATAAGACATGCATGTGTATATACAAAAGGGTAGAGATGTAGATTTGTGAATTGCAAACCCATACAGCACTGAAACCAGGAGGTCTTTGAGAAACCTAGCTCTTCTCAGACCAGCAGAACCTAGGTAAGTCCACCACTCTCCCACTGACCAGCAGTGTGATCTTCAGCTAGTGACTTCACACACTGTGCCTTGGCTGACTTAGCTGTTAGGTAAGGATCAGGGTTGATGTGAGCATTAAATAACACACATGTTAGAGAACAGGGCCTTGCACTTAGTAAGTGCACTATAAATATTTGTTAAATTACAAAAAAAAAAAATCTGAGTGTCAGTGTTCTCATTTTGGCATGCAGGGGATAGAAGGAAATGTACATAATGAGCAAACTGTATTTTATCACAGCTACATAGCAGGTATTAAACACATTTTACAATAGAAAGTATGGCTCAAAAGAGTAACTATAAGTAACTCAAGATGTAACAGTAAATGTTAGAACCAAGTCTGACTTCAACTGTGCTGACTTTTGTCCCCTACAGAACTCAGCCTCTCCATCACTGACTCTTCCTTAAAGGACTGTTGTAATGATTAAGGGATTTCATGTAGAAAATTCTGCTCTGTAACTATGACATGGTATACAACATAGTAATAAAATGATCTTTTATGCTACGGTCTATGTTTTTATTTTAAATGTACTTTAGGTTTCAAAGATTTAACAATAATTGAAACAAAATTTCCCATGTGGATTTAAGAGACAGAAATGACCAGAGACCTGACTTTTTAAGCTTTTTTTTATAACAAGATAAAGGAGAAAGAGTGATTTTTAGGATCTCCTATAGAATGAGAACAAAATCAAATCCCTTTGGAAGTTGCAAGTACTGATATAAATATTGTTACCCATAAAAAACAATTATCATGTAATATATTTTGAATTAAAGGCAACATTGCACAGGTCATAAAATTAAACTGTAGAAGTCCAGATGATTCCAAAGGAACATCTTAGAGGAGACCTTACAAAAAATACTTTAATATTTACTAAATACAGAATTGGATGTTACTCGTGTGAATGTTTCTAAGTTTTTGAATTTATCAACAATTTTCATCTAGATAATGTTACTCTTTTAGGATTTGATCTCCTCCTCTACCTGCATTAGCTGTCCTTTCTTATTGAACTAGTTTCTTTATCCAGCAATTGATAAATAGGAAAACCTGAAGTTTCAAGTCTACAGACAAGATTTGCTTTGTATGAATCAGAATTATGTGTCTACCTCTTAGAGTGCCAAAGATTATATAAATTAATGCATCAAAGGGCACACAGTAAACTTGGAATGGCAAAAAAAAAAAAGGCTGGTGAGTAGCTATGAGTCTTTGGAATTTGTCCTGAGGGGACAAGAAAACCCACCTATGGGTTTGCTGTAGGAGAGTACCAAGATCAGATCTACCATCAGTAAGACCTACAGAAACAAGATTACACAGAAAACAGCTTTAACTATTTCCCAGCAGAAAAATTGGTGCGTTTTTAAAAGAAGAAAAAAATTAAATATGTATGTGGGAAATTATATTTATGATCTAAGAATTGATACTCTATAGTGTTATGTACTTATTTTCTATTTAAAAAGTTTCAAAAGTGGGCTGTCAGCCTGCTTATTGCTTCTTAACACACATGGGAGAAGGAAGAATTACGGTTGAGAACAGGCAAGAAGGGGGAGAGCCCCTTCCTTCTTCTGTCACTTTACAATCAGCTCCTGCTAGTGAAGGTCACTAGCTCCACCACTGATAATAGTATGTAACTGCTAACCGTTATTGAGTGTTGACTATGAGCCAGGGAAAAGACTGCCTTCATTGCATCAGTTCAATTAACCCTAACTAAGTGGGCACTGTTGAGGGTTGCCTGTTTCCAAGCCTGTGCCTCTCAGGACCACTACACTTCAGTCCTCTTTGAGGTGAAATCAGATAAATTTCTTTAATCATGGGCATTGAAAAAATAAGTCTTAACTGGAATGGGGGGTGGATAACTTAAAATACAGGAAGGGAAGAAGAAAACAAGAGAAATATGCCTGAAAAAGAGGGCAACAGTGGGTTGCCAGAAGAGCACGGGAGTGGAGAGTGTGGGGGTGGAATGAAGGTCTTAAAGGTAGAAGGCCAAGTTGCACTAAAACAACATCCGTCCCAACTTTCTTTTCACTCACATATCCTAAGTGAATTCAGTAACTGTGTGTGTTGAATAATGGAAATGAACAAGATGTATAAGACTATATCCAATAGCTTCACAAGGCTCTCTGCACATGTCCACGAGTAAGAATTTTCAGTGTGATGCACCTAATCAACCAATATCAAGCTCACCACTCAGCTTTGCCACTTCTGACGGGGCTGACCCTCAACAAGCCTCAATACTATTAATTGAACCTCCAATTCTCACTTGATAAAATTGTGTCAATAATACCTATTTTAAGAGACCATTTTTTCCCCTTCTTTTCTCTTGACCCCACAATGCCAAATTGAGAGCTGTCCTTAGTCAAGCTCTTAATTTGCACATACAAAATACAACTTCTTACTCAATATGTTATAACGACATTATCAAAAACACCTTATTATTACAAGTCCAGAATGAAGAAACAGGCCATGGATGACATCCTATCATCAGACTATAGTGTAAAGTTTGACTCTATCATTTATTTACCACCTAGGTGACCTTGGGTAATTACAGTAATGCTGACTAAGTCCAAGATGTATTAATACATGTTTGTTAAGCCAGGTTCTGTTGCATGTTATTTACCTGATGTACTCTTCTCAATAATCCTGCAAAGTGGGTACCACTACTTTCCCGATTTACAAATAAGAAACTGAACCACAGAAAGAATAAGCAGCTTGACCAAGGTCAACAGTCTGAGCAGTAGGACTCCCTGTACCAGCTATGTGTTCCTTACTATCCGACAGCAGGATACAGGGCATGCATGATCATCTTCTGCAGGGCTGGTTTAAAGTTTAGGCCAGTGTGTGGAGAGCAGACACCCAGCAGATGGACAAAAAAGGGACAAGGATTACAAGGATAGCACTATACTGAAGAACTAAACAAACTTCCTTAGTCCCAACCATCGTTCATGAAAGTTCATGTTTATACTTCATACTGTAGGAGACTGTGAAAGGGAAAAATTTGAGGCTGAGACCCTACCCATCTACAGTAATGCCAAACTTGATCTCTACAGATAACCCCTTATGTACTTCCAGGCCTCCACCAAAATTCAGTCCACAGTCATTGATGCTGCTTGTGCGACAAGATGAGATTTGCAAAAGGATTTCAAAAGAAAAAAATAAAAAATCTTAATTTCATCATGAAGAGATAAACTGCTTAGCACTAATAGGAAACAAAATGAGAAAGTTTCTAGACTAAAAATGATTTATTTTCTAAACAAAAACAAGTGCCAGAACCACTAACAATATATAATGTAAGCATTCTTATGGTTTTGAATGCTATCTCTCTTTACTTCATTTCTTTAAATCTAGCTGAAAGCCTGCGTTCCTGAAAAATCTCTGAACTATGTAGAATCAGTTAATTTGGTGAACTCAGTCATCTCGTCCAACCCCTTCACCTTAGCAAAGGGAAAGCACAGGCAGCTAGGCTAGTAATGTCCAAGTCACTAACTGTGTGAAGAGGAGCCCTTTCTTGCAATGGGACTGTCTCCTCACAGGCAGGGTTTCTGTTCCTCCAACAACTGCAGAAGGAAAGGAGGAGCTAGAGGAAGTTAAGTGCAAAAGCAGAACATACACAGAAAGTCTGGAGGTGTATAAAGGAGAAAAACATGTTCTCTGAGCATAGGTTACCTGGTGATTTCAAAATTAAGTTCCTTCAAAGATTTAATAAGCAGGAAGATTTTCCTCTTTACATTATATTAAAGCCAGTTAGGGGACAAAGAAAAAGCCTATTACATTTAGGAAACTCAAAAATGTGGAGTTGGCAGCTCCCAGGCCCATTATTTACCGCATGTTATCAAACACTGGAGTCAAACTGATTCAGGCGACAGAGAAGGCTAGGAACGCAGCCGTTATCCTCTGACTGTCGCAATGCTACTAGAGACCATGACAACGGACATTTCCATTCATCTGCACTCACAGCTACGAGGGGTGTTCAGTTTTAGTCAAACTCGCGCATAAAGGGGGTATTTTTCCTCTGCCGGACTACCACTGAGGGCCCGACCCTGATCAACTTTATTTGTGTGTGCTTTCCCAGGATGCTAGAGAAAGTCTCTGTAACTGCTGTTGTTGTCACCTCTCGCAGCCACTGATCCCATGGAGCGCCCTCTCGCGCGTCCCAACCGCTCAGACATGGAGCAGAGGCCCGCGGGAACCACTCACCGAGAACACTGCGTTCTGCAGCCCAAACGGAATGGGGGTCAGCCTGGCCAGCGCCACCACTTTGAGGCCGCCGACTCCCTCCACCACACGGATGACTGCGCTTAGCCGCTCGCTCTCCCGCACCCGGGCAGCCACGCGTGCCGCTAGCAGCCGCCGGCACACCACGTGCGCGACACCGGTGCCGAGCAGGACGCCCGCCACCATGAGCGCCATGCCCAGTACGAAGCCGTACAGGTACCCAGCAGCCACGCTGAGCACGATGTAGCCCCAGCCGCACGGGAACGACACCGCCACGAAGCCCAGCACGAAGAGCAGCAGGCTCAGCAGCGGCGGCAGGCCCTCGGCCCAGAGGAGCAGGTGCTGCAGCGAGCGGCGGGCCAGCGCCAGCGAGGCTAGGCCCAGCGCGGCCAGCAAGCAGCCCAGCGTCAGGCCCCGGCAGCCGCAGGCTCCGCCCGGGCAGCCGCAGCGCGCCCGCCCCACCTCGGCCACACCGCCCACCGCCCCCGGGCCGCCTGCCGGGGCTGCGCCCTCAGCCGGCAGCTCCGAGGCCGCGGGTGGGCCGGGGTTTCCAGACCAGCGCCAAGCGGTGAGGCGGCCCCGGGGTCCCCGCGTCCGCCCGCCCCGTCTCCTGCTGCAGGGTCCAACAACTCAGCGTCCACCGGCGAGTTCCTCAGCCGACCAGCTCCTCCACCGGGGCGCCCGTCTGGCGCGCGTCCATGCTGCGTGTCCGCTCGAAAGCGGGGAGGTCCCAGAAAGGCCCGAGGGCGGGCAGCTGGCGGCGAGTGACAGGCTAGCGGACAGAGGACCCGCAGAGACTGAAAAACTCTGGACCTTAAACTGCGAGCCTGCCCCTTTCCAGCCAGGGGGCGGGGCTCGGGGCGGGGGCAGGGGCGGGAGCGAGCGGCCCTCTGGCCCCGCCCCTCGTGACGCAAGGCGCTGCCAGGTCACAGGGCGTGCAGTCCGGGACGACCGGTCGTCTCTTCAGGTCAGCGTACCCGGCCCTGGGACCCGCCTTCACCCTTTTTGGTGGTCTCGACGTCTCTGTCGGACCCGCAGCGGTTTGCATCTCCCTTGGGGACATTCGTCCGCTGTTTGGAGGGCTTGCTAGCCGTTCACCTTCCCGGGAGGCGAGATCCCACCTGGGTCTCTGGTACCCAGGTCCACCTGAGTCAGACGCTTGGAGAAGGGGCCCTCAGACTTGCGGGTGTTTCCTCTTCCCTTTGTCCTATAAAAGATTCGTGTCCTCCTGTTCTATGCGCATGGTACGGCTGGGGCTCAGCGTCTTCTGGGAGCGGAGGTGACAGCACAACCTCATTAGCCGTTGTGAGGACTGATAACGACCAAGTTGCTGGCCCTCGGCCTGGAATCGGGGTGCCCGTGTCACCTGCGCTTCCCTTGACCTTCCTTCCACCTCGGTCACCAGGCGCCTGACGGGACACTTTGGGGACAGCTGTCGTCAGGTGCCCACAGAAACACTGTTGGGTAAATAAAGGATCACAGCTTACAGGGGAATCACGCAGGAAGGAGAACCACGCAGGGGACTAAGAAGCCACGAGGTCTGAGACAGGGTGCCAGTCACGGAGCAAGGAAGACAGAAACATCTACAGGTGGCTACTGATGGGATGTTGTGAGAGAGGGACAGGAGTTAAACGTAACATCTGGTAAGGGGACGGGGGCTGCGGGACTGGGTGAAAAAAGTGAAGGGATTAAGAAAAAGAAGTCATAGATACAGGCAACAGTACTGTGATTAACAGAGGGGAAGGGAGGTGGGGGGAGGTGGAAGAGGGTAAAGGGGGAATAAATGACAATGGAAGGAAACATGACCTGGGATGGTGAACACACAATACAATATACAGATTATAGAATTGCACACCTGAAACCTATATGATGGTTTTACTAACCAATGTCACCCCAATAAATTCAGTAAAAAAAGAAAAAAATAATAACACGTGGGTTTCTTATTCCAAGAAGGGGAAGGTACTGGGGGCACAATTTATGGGACAAATAAAAAGTTCAGATGTGGCACATGAGAGAGAAGTGAAATGTCTGGTGCAATTCCACAGCAGCATTTTAGTATGCATTTGAAAACGGATAGAAGTGAGCAATGGGGTGTGTCCTAGAAAGTGCAGTGTTAGTGTATAGGCAGGCTGGTTTTGGCTCAGTGGATTGAGCGTCGGCCTGCGAGCTAAGTGTCGCTGGTTCGATCTTCCAGTCAGGGCACATCAGAGAAGGAAAACTCTGACTCCAAAAAACCTCCGCTGCCTTGCGGCATACCTCTTCAGGGGAACGGCTAAGGGAGTAAACCCCGACAGAAAATCCGGAGCCGGAGTCCCTAAGGCGGTTTGACGTTGTAGTCAACACCGGCAACTCCTGCGGCGCACCTGAAGCCAAGCTGTATTGACTCCGTCTTTCCCTTGGACCCTTCAGCTGCAGAGAGAGGGGGGGTCTGCTGCATGGGCAACAGCAGACCCTCCATATCACCCTGCCCAGGCTCTGTAGCTTCAGCCTTACTGGAGAGGACACTCCAGCGTCATCGCAAGATGTCGATTCAACACGGGAGGAGACAGATACCATGTCACTCCTGAGTCAGACTGCACAGCCATTCTCGGCGGTGCAGATAGACTCTTAAGAAGCTACACCATCGTCTCGAGACAGACGGCTGCTGCCGCCGCCGACGAGTGTATAGGCAACAATGGAAGCCCTGGTGATAGGGGTGCCACATGAGTCCTGTTTTCATTCAGGTTGTGCCATCAGGATAAGCTGCACAACACTCTGCCCGTGAACTGTGAGCACAGCATTCAGTTGCTGACGCACAACCTTTCAGGACTCTCTGTGCCACAGCAATTGAGAATGTTCCAGCATGCCCTATCAGTCTGGGTCTTGGAGGGATGATGATGCCCAATGAGTCCTCTCCACCCATGAGTGAGAAGTAAACCTTGGCTGTTTTAAGCAACTGATATTTGAATATTTTATTTGTCACCAGGGCAGATCTTTGTAACTTCTGACCAAGGTAGATGAAAAGAATGAAACCAGTGTGTTCATTAGACTATTTGCATGCAAGAGAGACCCAGAGACCACCTTGATTAAAAGGGTGAAGCAGGAGTATTCATGTGAATAGATGAGTAGCCGTTAGGAACCTAGGCACCTTGGAAGACAAGCTGTTCTCATTTATTTTCCATTATATCTCTGTTCTTTACCTCTTTAATCTATTTTCACAGGGCCAACTGGTAATCTTTTTATCCTCTAATCCACATTGGGTAAGGAGAGCAATTGAATTGTAAGAACCTTTTGCTTGAAGCCAAGTCTAAGCTTCCAAATAGCCCCAGGCTCACCCTGATCGAAATAGTGCCACCCCCACAAAAGACACCACCTAGCTCTCCTGAACAGGGAGCTCTGGTCAGGGCAACACAAATTATAAGGGGACCTTTCCAATCTTGTCCCATTACAATTATTTTTTCACAGATTTGTGAAAGTTACACTTTACAAGTGGAAATAATAGTCGATTGTGAAGAAGGGAACAATAACTCCATTATGAAGCATTTGTGATGGGTGCATCAGAGTGGTTGCAAGTGGTCTGATGGCAGGAGCCAGGGAAATAAATGACTCCAATGGGATGGCCATTTCCAGAGTGCTCTTAGTTCTGTTACTGGATTATATGTAACTAGATACTTGGAACTGAAGTCTTTCTCAATACTTTGAGCTAACTGTGGAATTTAACCAATCTCCTGCAGCTCCTTCTGTCCAGCATAAGTTGCTCTAATGTTATGAGCACACATCTTTTTGAGCACAAGTCCAGTGTTCCTCTCCTTCACTGCTCTTCTCTACATATCTGATCCAGAAGAAAATGGTCTTGATGCAGGTGGCGGGTAAGGACTAGTAGAAATGGGGGAGGCACCCACTTGTATCAGTTACGTAATTGATTAGCTAATTATGGAAAATCATAGGCTGACTCTATAGATATAATTTCAATTTCAGAATTGTCAAAAGATTTATGTTACCAGTTTCAGGTATTTTCAATTCTGAAGGAAATAGTATCTCATGGTTCAGTTAGAAAACTGTGCACGAAAATGCCAAACCTTGCAGTTATTGTAATTCTGTTAGTGTACAAGTTGGTGTGCACATAGTGTTGATCAGTCTAGCTACCACATTAATACCATATAGGGATATTAGGGAGAAAATGAGTATAGAATATCCCCTTTAAATTTTTGTTTAGAAAATAAGAAAAGGGAAAATTCAGATACTGCCAATGAGTGACTGATATAATGGGAAGGGTCTAGTCAAGGAACAAGTATAAAGGACCCATGGACTTGGACAACAGGGTGGGGATTGACTGTGGGAGGGGGCAGGGCAAGGGAGAACAATGGGGGGAAATTGGAACAACTGTAATTGACCAACAATAAAATAAAAATACTTTTTTATGTACACATACACATAATTATGTGTTATTCAATATTATTTAAGTATGTATGACTTTTCACCTCTCATAAATTAAGAATGAAAAAATATTTGACTAGAGAACATTTTTAAAATTTGGATTTATGTCAAGACTTTGTGTTATTCATTAGGTATGAATTAGGGAGACAGGCACACTCTGCTGATCTCAAGCAGAGTGACCCATATGGCTGACATTCTTCCCCTCACATCTTTATGTTATTCCCTCTCAAATCTGTGCTGTCAGCTGAACAGCAAGAAGTGGGACACATTGCCAGGAAAAAGAGGATTCATCTTCAGTTAAAAGAAAGCTAAAAACAAAAAGAAGAGCACCAGAGGAGTATGTAGGGGACCACTCCTTGTGGTTTCAGGAATTGTAGCTCAAGCCATGAGCCAGCCCCCGCCCCCAGCCTGGGAAGGCCTCTAAGTTTCAGCGGAAAACCGAAAGGTTGTGTGTCAGACAGGACCAAAGGCCACTCAGAGGATTCCCATGGGGATTGGATTTAAAGGATCCATATTATGCTTTAGAGCTTGCTCCACTTTTCTTATTTCTTAGTTATTATAACTATAAACAATATATAGCTAAAAATGTATGAAGCCTTGCACCTGATGTCAGCATGGCATTAGAATGGTTAGTAGACCCTGACACAGACTGGTCACTATGTTCTCTACACTGATACCTATAATCAGTAACTGTCAACTGTAACCCAAGCATCTGAAAGCTTATTGATGATTCATAAGTCTTGACCTTGTATCTCCCGAATCCCCTCCTCAATAAAAGGCATGGGAGATGGAAGTTCTGCACTCTTCTCTTTTAGAGAGATTAGCCACTTCCTGTCCCCCCAGACAAAATACAGTGTCCTGGATAAATTTGTTCTACCATGGTCATGAAAACTGCTGGACAGAGAGTTTCCAACTGAGCCAGGGTGTTGGAGACAGCTTAGCCTCAAGAGTAGACAGGCTTGTCTGCTCAACCACCAAATAAGACATTTACTTCTCCATAATAACTGGGAACATCTATGATCCCAGCATTTTCAAGGACACACGAAGGGTGAGACTTTGCCCTCAAGGATCCATCTTCCAGTGTGAAAGGCATAAATAATGTAGCGCATGTATTATATACAATGACAGCAGAGAGGAAGGAATGACTAGGAGTCAGAGAAAGTTTTAAGTTTTGTAGCACAGCAATATTTGAGATGGATGTTGAAAGATGAGTATATACTTATTTATATCCTGCTCATTCCAGAAGTATTTAAAGTGCCTTATAGGAGTTGATCAGACCTTGGAGAAATAGGATAGCATTTCAGACACAGGAAGTGACAAAGCACAGACATGATGTATTTGGGAAGTGGTGACAAAATCTGGAGGCAGATGCAAGGCAGATCACATGGTAATTGTGTTATTCCTGTTAGTAGTGGTTTTCAAACTTGAGCACATAAAAATGAGGGCTTTTATAAGCACAGACCACTGGGTCCCATGTTTAGAGATTTGGATTCTGCAGGTCTGGAGTGGAAGAGGGCAAGAATTTGTGCAGTTCTTATAAATTTTCTAAGTGATGCTGATTTGGCTGGTCTTGGGACCACACTTTCAGAACCACTTCTAGAGTTTAGAGTTTATCCTATAGTCCAGCAATTTCAACCTTTTTCATCTTGTGGCACACATAAACTACTTACTAAAATCCTACATTACAAAAAAAAATAGGTATATATTTGATATATTTGATTCATTCACTCCAGGTGGCTACTGTGATGGCTGTTGTCACTGTTTTATTCGACAATGTAGGGAAAAGAGATCAATGCCCTGACTAACTAGGTGTTGCAAGTTTTAAAAATTCTTGCAGCATACCAGTTGAAAATCACTGCTATAGTCAATTGGGAATACCAGGAATTTTTATAGCTTGAGAAAGACTCAGTTTTGGATTTAGAAAGTTTCCTGCCAGCTATGAGGAAACCGGGGGGGGAACAGATGCTAGGTTATTTCACGTGTCCAAAAGACAAAGTCAGCAGGCCTCAACCCATTTATGGAAATATGAAATAAACTTGAAAATGCCTACAGGCTTGATTGATATTATTTGCAACAATTGAATATAGGGAATGAGAAAAAGAAGAAACCTCAGGATATCAAAACTACATTTTACAGTGTAAATAAAATACTGTAATATTTATGTTTTCAAAAAATCATGCCACCAAAATCTTAAAAATAGGTTCCAACAAATCTCACAATGTATCAGATCACTTTCTTGAGAGTGCCGTAGGTTAGGTCTTTACACCTTTACAGCTAAAGGAGAGATGATTTAGCCATGGTCATTCAGCAGTCACACCTTAAATATGCATGACAAGAAGCCCACTAAAGTAGGATCAAGGCTTCCTAATGCAGCATCCTCTAGGAGTGCTGTTTATCCACTGCGCCCACTCTGAGTATCAGAACCTTAGCTTTCAGCTATTTTTTCAAACTCAGTAGACTCTTAATGACTGTAGGAAGTCCCTCCAACCATGAAGGATAAATTGAGGCTGGCTGAAACTACAAAATGGAAAGTGAAGTATATATGAGTCAAATGAATTATTATAATGAATGCATAATAACATACAGTGAGGTTTTGAATTAATTTCCAGTTTTTTTCCACCATCCATTGAGTACTTAGTGAAGTGTGCCTCAGGAACTTTGTTCTGTACTCTTTTTGAATGTTGTTCTTCTTATGGTGTCCAGGTGCTGCTGCCCCTCTTCTTGTGTTTTGTGCTGTTTCCTCCTCTTCCAGGACTGTAGAGATGGTCAGCTTCTTGTACGAACCATTTATCTTTTCGCCATTTTGATTTTTTTCCATCAATATAATATCTGCCAATGGCATTTCTAAGCAGGTTGTTTTTTTTAGTCCTTATTGCTTAAGTCCTTAATGCCTTGTATAGGCATTAGTCTTTGTTGTTTTTGGAGCTCATTAAGGCTCTGTAACTCTTGCACTGGACTGTAGCCTCTATGTCCCGCCCCTGGGATGACAGGGAGGGGATGGTGTGGGGATAAGGTAAATAAATATATTTTGTTTCTTCTAACCAGAAGAGTAACTTTCAGTTTGGGTCTAAACTGGAAACAATCTCCCCCTTGGACAGAAATGTTGCCCTTTCCTTAACTACACATTAATCACAGTCTTTGGCTACAGCCTTTCAGGAAATTTACTGATTCACTTGGTCACTAGAGAAGTTAGAGCAGTGGTTCTCAACCTTCCTAATGCCACGGCCCTCATGTTGTGGTGACCCCCAACCATAAAATTATTTTTGTTGCTACTTCATAACTGTAATTTTGCTACTGTTATGAATTGTCATGTAAATATCTTATATGCAGAATGTATTTTCATTGTTACAAATTGAACATAATTAAAGCATAATGATTAATCACAAAAACAATATGTAATTATATATGTGTTTTCCGATGGTCTTAGGCGACCCCTGTGAAAGGATCATTTGACCCCCAAAGGGATCGCAACCCACAGGTTGAGAAATGCTGAGTTAGAGGAATTAGTAAGTAACTCCTTCTCTTGATCACCTTAGTCCTGAACTAATTGGGGGAAACACATGAATTAGGAAAATAAAGATCAAAACTTTATTACTGATAGGGTGGATGGAAAAAGTCTTAGAACGAGAGTCAAAAGGCTGCCTGCTGCCAGTCCAGCCCTTCGAATAGTCCACTAGAGGGAGGTTTGAGTCTGTAACCCACCTTACGAGGTATTTCATTCTATGACCATGTGGAAGAATAAACAGGTAAAAGGCAAGAAATAAAGATAAGTACTTACTGAGGCTCAGAAGATGGCAGAGGAGTGAGGGAAGGCTGCGCTTGCTTGCACTCAAGACCTGTCTATAGTTTAGGTTAATTGTGAACAGAGCATCTTAGTTAACATATAGATACTGACAGAAGTTGAACCTTGGTGCTGCTGGATCAGAGAGGACCATCTGGGAGCGACCTGTCTGGTAAGGATAGCGGAGTAGAAAAGGATGAGATGGGATTTCTGGCTGGCTTGGCTCCCCGAGCTGCAGCTGCCAGTGTACAAAGATTTTTTGGTGACCCTAGGTTTCCCCTGAGAGGCTTTGCCCGCTGGCAGAGCCAAGAGTGGGCCAGGTGGCATCTGGCTCTGAGAGGCAAGGAACAAGGTACGTGTGTGTGTGTGTGTGTGTGTGTGTGTATGTGAATGTGTTTTTCTTTTTTCTTTTTCTCTTTTGATTGCTTTTTGAAGACAGGGGAGGAGAGGCTAGAGGTAGGGCAAGATTCTTGAGGAATGCAGGCAAAGAAACACACTTGCCCACTCCCCGACCCTCCCCCTGGGACACGTGAGTGTGCACACAGATGTGCCCTGGTCTGCCCACTGAGGCGGGCAACCAACCCACATGCCAGCATGTAGAGGCACCCTCATCCACCAGAAAAGACACACAACCAGTCTGCCCACTGCTGGCCTCATGCAGGTGCGCAGAAGAGCCTTGGACCCACTCACCCCAGTGCGCAACCAGTCAACCCACCCCTGGCCTGCATGACAGAGTGCACTCACCCCTGGCCAAAGGAGGGTGAAGTGAACTAGAGGCACTTTGTAAAAAGTTTGGGTGTTGGCTCTGGAGAAAGAGCTAGGAGAACAGTGGACTAGATTCCAGTACAGAATCATCCCAGTGCTATGGTAGAAATCATTTAAGCAGACTACTCCCCACCAAGTGGCATCGGCTGGAGGCAGCAACTCAACAACTGTATACAACAAGGTCACACCACAAAGACAGAAAATAAAAGCAGATCAATCTGAGAAGCAGAAACAAACAAGGCCAACCATCCAAAATGGGAGGCCGAAAACACCCCACCAAACACAAACAACACCCCAGCAAAAGGAAAGGAGGAATTCCCAGAAGGAGGGGTAGATGAAATAGAGGCAAGCAACCTACTAAACATGGTATTCAAAACAATGGTAATGAGGAAGCTCAATGAACTCAACAAACTCAAAGAAAACTACAATGAACTCCAGGGGAATTATAAAGAACTCCAGAGAAACTACAAAGAACTCCAGGAAATCTACAAGGAACTTACTGAGAACTACACAGCATAAAAAGGGACATAGAAACTATCAATAAGAACCAGGAAGAAATGAAGAATACAATTTCTGAACTGAAGAACACAGTAGAAGCAATCAAAAGCAGGCTAAATGAAACAGAGGATTGGATCAGTGAATTAGAGGAAACATAGAAAAAATTCCCAGACAATGCAACAAAATGAAAAAAGACTGAAAAAGAATGAAGAGGGTTTAAGAGAACTGCAGGACAACATGAAACAAAACAATATCCATATCATAGGAATAAAAGAAGGAGAAGAAGAGGGGCATGGTATAGAAAAACTGATTGAAAAAGTAATGACAGAAAACTTTCGTAACTTGATGAGAGAAAAAATTATGCAAGCCGAGGAGGCACAGAGGGTCCCAATGAAGATGAGCCTAAAAAGGCCCACTCCAAAACACATCATAATTAAAATGGCAACATTCAAAGACCAAGAGAGAATCCTAAAGGCAGCAAGAGAAAAACAGCAAATAAGATACATGGAGCTCCATTAAGACTATCAACTTATTTCTCAACAGAAACACTGCAATCCACAAGGGAATGTCAAAAAATATTTCAAGCAATAAAAATCAAAGACCTATAACCAAGACTACTCTACCCAGCAAGGCTCTCTTTCAAAATGGAAGGTGAAATAAGGACTTTCCTAGACAAAGAAAGACTAAAAGAATACATCTCCAACAAACCAGCATTGCAAGACATGTTAAAGGGAATGTTTTAAGAAAAAGAAGAATAAGAGAGAGGGAGAGAAAGTACTTAAAAAGGGAAATGAGTAAATACCTGTCAATAGTAACCTTAAATGTAAATGGATTATATGCTTCAATCAAAAGACATAGGATAGTGGAATAGATATGAAAACATGACCCACGTATATGCTGTCTACAAGAGACACACCTCAAAACAAAAGATTTACACAGACTGAAGGTGAAGGGATGGAAAATATTATTTCAAACAAAGGAACATGAAAAAAAGCTGGGGTAGTAATACTTATATCAGACAAAACAGATTTCACAGCAAAGACCATAAAAAGAGACAAAGAAGGACTTTTCATAATACTTATGGGAACAATTCATCAGGAAGATATAACCTTGGTAAACATATATGCACCCAACATAGAAGCACCCAAATATATAAGGAAAATATTGGAAGACTACAAGAAGGATATCAATAGCAACACACTCATATCAGGGGACTTTAACACCCCATTGTCAACAATGGACAGATCTTTGAAGCAAGAAATGCCAAGGAAACTGAGACATTAAACAACACTCTAGGTCAAATGGACTTAGTGATATATATAGAACTTCTCACCCTAAAGAAGCAAAATATACATTTTTTAAGTGCACATGGTACATTTTCAAAGATAGATGATGTGGTAGGACATAAAACAAGCCTTAACAAATTCAAGAAAATTGAAATTATATACATCTTCTCAGATCACAATGCCTTGAAACTAGAAATGAACCTCGAGGAATAAACTCAAAGAAAATTCATGGATAATAAATAATATGATATTAAAGAATGAATGGGTTAACAATGACATCAAGGATGAAATCAAGAAGTTTCTAGAAACAAATGATAATGAACACACAGCAGCCCAAACCTATGGGACACAGCAAGAGCAGTCCTTAGAGGAAAGTTAATATCAATACAGGCCTACCTAGAAAGGATAGAAGAATCTCAAATAAAAAATCTAACCCTAAAGCTACAAGAACTAGAACAACAACAACAAACAAAGCCCAAGTGATTAGAAGGAAGGAAATCATCAAGATGAGAGCAGAATTAAATGACATAGAGACTAAAAAAACAATTCAAAAGATGAACAAAATTAAGAGCTGGTTCTTTGAAAAGATAAAAAAAAGTCGACATGCCTTTAGCCAGGCTAATCAAGAAAAAAAGAGAGAAGACCCAAATAAACAAAATCAGAAATGGAAAAGGAGAAATTGTAACTAATATCACAGAAATACAAAGATTTGTAAGATATTACTACAAACAACTGTATGGCAAGAAACTTGACAACCTAGGTGAAATGGACAAATTTTTAGAAACATATCATCTTCCAAAACTGAATCAAGAAGAAGCAGAAAGCCTGAACAGATCAAAAACAAAGTGAAATTTCAACAGTAATCAAAAAACTCCTGGCACACAAAATCCCTGAACTGGATGGCTTCACAGGCAAATTTTACAAAATATTTAGAGAAGAACTAACTCCTTTTCCTCTCAAACTATTCCAAAAAATCCAAGAAGTGGAAAAAATCCCAAACTCTTTCTATGAGGCCAGTATTACCTTAATCCCAAAACCAGGTCAAGACACAACAAAGAAAGAAAACTACAGGCCAGTATCACTGATGAACATAGACACTAAAATTCTCAACAAAATTTTGGCAAACCATATCCAGCAACACATTAAAAAGATCATACAGAGAGTTCAAAGATGGCGGAGAAGTGAGGGGAGGCTGTGCTCTCAGGCTCCCGAGACCCATCTGTAGTTTGGACTAATTGCAGACAGAACATCTCAGTGAGCAGCTGGACACTGGCAGGAGTCGAGCCTTGGCACAGCTGGATTAGAGAAAAACCATCTGGGAACAACCCATTTAGTGAGGATAGTGGAAGAAAAAGGGACGAAACAGAATTCCTGACTGGGGTGGCTGCCTGAGCTGCGGCTGAAAGGACACAAAGGCTTTTTGGCAACCACAGGCTTCCCCAGAGGGGAGTCAGGAGGAAAGAGGATCTCTGCCCGCTGGCAGAGACGGGACTTGACCAGGCGGCACTGGCGCTGGAAGACGGGAGACAGCATGCTGCTGAGCAAGTGAAATTATAATTTTTCCTTTGTATTTTTCTCTTGTGAACTGCAGAGAGGGGGGAAAGTTTTGGGGTGATAAGACATTCTTGAGGAGCGCAGGCACAGAAGTGCGCTCGCCCACTCCCCACCCTCCCCTTGGGTCATGGGTGCGCATAGGGAAGTGCCCTCATTCACTGGCCCAGGTGCACAGGGCTGCAACTCCAGGTGCCCTCGGATACACCCCAACAGACATAAGATCAGTGCCCCAATGGGCACAGGGAAGGACCAGTGGATACACAGAAGACTGTGCGCAGTCGCCCCTGACCAGCTCCAGTGGGCACCGGGCTCGAGTGCCAGGCCGGAGAACAAAGCATTTGCTCAGGCTCTGCTCATGTCCGTCCAGGCGGGTGCGGGAATGGTGGGCGGCTGCGGCGCCGGGACAGCAGGCAGCAGCGACTCACAGACACTTCTACTGAGCAAAAGTGTTCAGGGCCCCACCCTAAGAGGCGAGAGACCAACTCCTGGAGCACTGCGCGGAGGACCTGAGGCTAGCTCCCTGGCTGCCTTGGGCGAGCAGGGGCGCACGAGTGCAAAAATACCTCGCCGACATCAATAGGCACCATTCGCTCACTTCCACTGTGCAGGAGTGTCTGGGGCCCAGCACTGGCAGGCGAGAGACCAACTCCCAGAGCACAGTGCCGCAGGCCTGAGGCTAGCTCCCGGCCACGTTGGGAAACTCCCAGAGCACAGCGCAGCAGGCCTGAGGCAAGCTCTCAGTCCGCCTTACCAACTCACAAGCATGCCTGCAAGGACACCTTGGCTAGCTCCAACAGGCACCTAAGGAACACGCCATGCGGGGGCCCACTGCTGGAAGGAACAGGAACCTCTGACCCACCTCATTACATCAGCTGTTGATACAGAAAAACAAGACAATACACAAAGGCTGACTGACATCTCCACAAAAGAATTCAAGATAAAGTGGATAGAGTGACTCTCAATCAACTATCCAGAAGGAAGACCCTAACAAACAGCAACTGAAATATAACCAGACAGCATAAACAAACGACATAAAGGGTACCCCAAGAACATCAGGCTCAGGAGATCAAAGAGACTGCACCACTGAAACCCCCAGATCTACCATAAAGAATCTCACAACACAAAGGTGGGAAGGCAAAGCAGACGAATCCAAATAACAAAAACAGACAAGAAGAATCCAACATGGTAAGACGCAGAAACAACCTCTCAATGAAAAGAAAAGTGGAATCCCCAGAAAGAGAGGTAGATGGGATAGACATAGCCCAAATGTCAGACACGGAATTCAAAACAATGGTGGTGAAGAAGCTCAATATACTCGACAACCTTAAAAACAACTATGACAGCCTCCAAGGAAGTTACCAACAGCTCCAAGAAAATTACAAGGAACTTGCAGAGAACTACAGCAGCATAAAAAAAGACATAGAAACTTTCAACAAGAAACAGGAGGAAATGAAGAATGCAATCTCTCAACTGAAAAACACAGTAGAACCAGTCAAAAGCAGACTAAATGAAGCAGAGGATCAGATTAGTGAGCTAGAAGATAATGTAGAAAAAAATTCTCAGATGATACAGCAAAATGAAAAAAGATTTTAAAAGTACGAAGAAGAGGTAAGGGAGTTACAGGATAGCATAAGGAAGAACAATATAAGAGTAATTGAAATTAAAGAGGGGAAGAGAAACAAGATGGTGGAGGAGTAAGTGGAACCTACACTAATTTCCTCCCAGAACTAGTCTGGATTTACAACGTAATTTTGGAGAAATCATCTGGAATAACCAACCGAACACCAGCTGGAGAGAAGTCTTATAACCACGGAGAGACAGAAAAGGCCACTACATCACAACGTGACCGGTAGGGAGTGCGGAGATACGGAAGGGCCTGGCTGGCGTCACACGAGTAGCAGCTGAAGGGACTGAGAAATAGCTCAGCAGCTGGGGATTCCCCCTGAGAAGGGCAGGGTCTAAACACCCAGCTGAGCTTCCCAGCCTACAGCAACAGAGTGGAAAGTAAAATAGTATCCAGCTGAGAAAAGTGAAAAGCCACATGGTTTCTTGCTAGCTGGAGAGAAACAGCTGGAGAAAAAGAGCTCTTAAGCGGATCACATATGAAAATATTCTGCCCCCACTTACCCTGGGCACGAGCAGAGGGAAGACAGAGAGGACTGGAAATGCTTGGGGAGAGTTTGGTGTGGTGGCTTTGAGGAGAGAGCTGGGGAAGCGGCCGGCCGGGTCCCAGTGCTGACTCATCCCCAGTGCTGCAGGCAGACCATTCCCGGCCAAGTGGCGTCAGCCTGAGGGGAAGCAAAAGCCCTGCCTACAGGAATTAAGCTGCCACACCCACTGTCCTTAAGCCTCACGGCTAATCACAGATTGAATAGATTAACAACTAAAGGAGTCAGACAAAGACAGTAGATCCCTGGAAGTCTCCAATAGGCTGCCTAGGCCCAGACTGGTACAGGATCTGATGCCACCAGGGGCAGATCCAGGAAGTGCAGATCATTCTAAGAAGCACCAACAAACAATAGGAGTCACAAAAATGGGGAGACAGAGAAACAACCCCTCATCGAAAGGAAAGGTAGAGTCCCCAGAAAGAGTGCTAAATGAAATAGAGGGGAGCAAACTATCAGATATGGAATTGAAAGGATGGATTATGGAGAAGCTCAATGAGCTCAGCGGAAACTACGAAGAACTCCAGAAAAACTACAGTGAACTCCAGAAGAACTGTAAGGAACTTACTGAGAATTATACCAGCATCAAAAAGGACATGGAAGCTATCAATAAGAGCCAGGAGGAGATGAAGAATACGATCTCTGAACTGAAGAACACAGAAGAAGGAATTAAAAACAGGCTAGAGGAAGCAGAAGATCGGATCAGCGAGCTGGAGGACAATGTAGACAAAAACTCATAGACAGTGCAACGAAACGAAAAAAGACTGAACAAGACTGAAGAGGCTCTAAGACAGCTGCAGGACAACATGAAACGTGATAATATCCATATCATAGGAATTCCAGAAGGAGAAGAAGAGGAGCAAAGGATAGAAAACCTCTTTGAAAAACTAATGACAGAAAACTTCCCTAACATGAAGAGAGAAAGAATCATGCAAGTCCAGGAAGCACAGAGGGTCCCAATGAAGATGAACCCCAACAGGCCCACGTCAAGACACATCATAATTAAAATGCCAACATTCAAAGACAAAGAGAGAATCCTAAAAGCAGCAAGAGAGAAACAACTAATAACATACAAGGGAGCTCCAATACGGCTATCATCAGATTTCTCAGCAGAAACACTACAAGCCAGAAAGGAATGGCAAAATATATTCCAAGTAATGAAAAACAAAGGCCTACAACCAAGAATACTCTACCCAGCAAGGCTCTCATTCAAAATGGAAGGTGAAATAAGGAGTTTCCAAGACAAAAGAAGGCTAAAAGAATACATCTCCACCAAACCAGCATTGCAAGAGATGCTAAAGGGTCTGCTTTAAGAAGATGAAGAAACAGAGAGAGACAGAGAGGAACACGAGTACAAAGGGGGAAAATGACAATGAATAAGTACTGAAAGAAAGAAGGAACTTCTACCATTTGCAACAACATGATTGGAACTAGAGAGAATTATGCTTAGCGAAATAAGCCAGGCAACAAAAGAAAATTACCTTATGCTATCACCTGTTAAAGGAAACTAATGAACAACACAAACAAATGAGCAAAATTGAACCAGAGGTATGTAAACAAGGAATAAACTAACAGTAACAAAGGGGGAGATGGGAGGGAGAGAAGGGGTAAGAAGGGGAAGGGTCTAGTCAGAGAACATGTATAAATGACCCATGCACATGGACAACTGGGTGGGTACTGAATGTGGAAGAAGGGGGGGCAGGGTGCAGGGAAGCAAGAGGCGGAAAAAAGTGAGACAACTGTAATGGAAAAACAAACAAAGAGAAAAATTTTTAGTGGGGTAAAAAATAAAAATATAAAGAATAGAAATGCAAGTTCAGTGAATATTAGAAGGACAAGGATTTTCCTTCACACTGTATATTTTTCTCCCTATCTGATCCCTCCAGAATTTGGCATTCTAAAGAAGTAAGTAATGACCTAAGTTTCTTTGCATAAAACTAGTAAGACCAGTTAATAGAGGTGTTTTTTTTTTTTTTTCTTTTTTAACTAAGACTTTGAATGGAATGTCATGCCTAAAGGAGACATGCTTGGGCTTTGGTTGTTACCAAAAAGCCCTGAGCAACTGGGACTGACTTTCAAAGGTAATAAAAGTCCACGAGATAAAAGGCCTGGTACCTTGGATGGATGAGCGGTCCATAGCAATCTTTCCAGGGAAGGAACGAAGGTTGTTTTCCTGAAAGATAACTAGAAGGGACCTTAAGGCACAATGGAAAACCAGGCAGACCTGGAAAAGACAGGTGTTTACAGGCAAGGCTGAATGCCAGGTATGTGGATCTGCTTCTGTGCCTTGAAGGGGAGACTGAAGGTCACCCTAAATGAACCTTGCGTAAGTTCCAGCAAAGCAAAACTAAAGATCATAAGTGATCATTTGCTGCTCTTGTTGTGTTTATGCAAATGAACAGGATAAATTAAAAATGGACTTAATGCAGTCCCTTTAATGACAAGGAGGGTAATCTTAGGGAGAAAAATCATGATTCAAAGAAGATCACAATGCCCAGTGGTAGACTATAAAGTAGTACAACTAACCGTCTTCAAAGTTTCTTTTCATTTAAAATTTGTTTTCATTTGAAAGTTAAACTATGTCTGTGGCATTATCAAAGATGTTTAATTTACAGGCAAGAAGAATGTCAGATGCCTTGCAACTGGATGTCTTTCTGATAAGACAGTCCTACAGATTTAGAGACTTGTATGTGGGTTATGTTACATAAGTTAACATCTGTTTTCTGTTTTCAAAGGGCATAAGCCTACAATCTCATTACCTGAGTGATTGTCTGTACGTATAGGCCTCACTTAATCCTGTCTGCATTGCTGCCTCCTGTGACTCAATGGTTTGGCTGAACTAAGTGGCTGGGTTGGTGAAGAACGGGGTGGTCTGTGGGCTTCACTTTAAAACTGGTTTCTCTTTTCTGTCCTAATGGCTTGGACAGAAAGAGCCCAGAGGCCTGAGAGGGAGGAAACCTAAAATATTTCCCTCAGTCCAAACTAAGTATAATGGGCAAAAGGGTTTTGGACAGGTGAGATGTACCTGGCATACCTTCCTCCAAAGAAGCCCTTCTTTTCCCTAATGTGGAACATTGAAAAATTAATACCTGTCTTTTGTCATCTAGTGGTTAGGGATTGAATGATGTCCTTTAACCCTGTTGCCCCCAGAATACAACAAGGATGCCAGCCTGTTAAACCAAGCATGCCGTTGTCCAGAGACAGCCAACCAACCTGGAGTCTGCACGATCCTTCCCCTTGTGGGAAGGCCACCCTCCCCTCCACACCCCTACTCTTATTAGGGATTTCTTGACCCACGGGTAGAGAGCACGACGACCATGTCCAGCTTGAAGCAGCTAGAGGAGCTCGAGACCTTCGTCCATTGTCCTTTATAAGATTGTAAAGGGTCTTAAGTCTGAGAGGGAGGGATTGTTATTTTTTATTGTTAAAATATTTAACTAATTAATTATTTTTAAAAAAGAAGAAGAATATATGAAAGGGTGAGGCAGAAGAGCTTGTATGTACGACCCATGGACATGGACTTGGATAGGGGATTGTTGGGGAAGGGGGGTGCTGGGCGGAGGGGAGCAAAGGGGAAAAAATGGAGCTATTGTAACAATATAATCAATAAAATATACTTAAAAAATAAAAAGAAGCAGGCTCTGAAATGTCCCCAGCTGTATGGTAACCTAAACAAGAAGGAAATTACTGTAAGCACTAAGATTTTGGAGTTGTTTGTTACTGCAGAAGAATCTAATGAATGCTGACTGATACAGAGTCATGATTTGAATTGCCACCCTTGATGTAGAAGAATTTTAAATGAGAAACAAAGAGGTAGGAAAACATAAGATGCTATGCTGGCATCTTCACCTCTTTGGGCTGGATGAATGGGGGGTCTTGCAGTGTGGTCATCTCCCAGCGTGGCATAGTTTCCTGATGTGGCACGATCTCCCAGTGTGGCACGGGCTTCCCATGTGACATGCGCAGGTCAGTCAAACGGGGGGTGGTGGCCTGGGCATCTCAGCTCCTAGTTGGGCCACTATCTGCCTTTGACCTCTGGACTTGCACAGAGGAAAATTTGGAGCTCAGAGAATGTTTGGCCATCCATAGGACACAGTCATCAAAGTGCTCTGAGAGAATATGTGAATCACACGAACCATGTGTAGGAGAAATAAGTTCCAAAGGCAAAACAAAAACAGGGTTTGGTAATCAGTTTAAGACTGGCTAGTTTGAATACTTTGGACAGGCTTTACACTAAGAAGTGGTCACTAGTTGTCTGGTTCCCAGTCCTGAGATGATTAAGGCAAAGGCATATCACCTCCTGGTACCAATGGCCAGTAGAAGAGGGAGGGGTCTGACTGATGAGTCCACATGTCAGGAATGATCCTGTCTGGGCCCTTTGCCGCCTCTAGGAATAAGCAAGCCCTGTGAGGGGCAGTCACTCCCCCATCAGAAATGTTTTTTATTGTGTCAAAACATGATATAATGCAGTGTATTATCTCATTTTGCCTAGCTGAAACTGCCCATTGATGAATAACCCTGTCTCCAGTAAGCTCTAGTGGTCTGCTGTGCATGCAGCCCATATAGTGAGTAATGATGTATTGAACACTTCAAAGTTTGCTAAGAGAGTTGATCTCACATTGTGTTCTTATCACAAAAAAAAAAAAAAAAAAAAAAAGGAGAGAGGGAAGATGGCAGAGGAGTGAGGAGAGGCTGAGGTTTCAGGCTCCCGGGACCTTTCTGCAGTTTGGGCTAACTGCAGACAGAACATCTCAGTGAGCAGCTGGACACTGGCAGGAGTCGAGCCAAGGCACTGCTGGATTAGAGAAAATCCATCTGGGAACAACTTGTTTAGTGAGGATAGCGGAGAAAAAGGGGACGAAACAGGATTACTGACTGGGGCGGCTGCCGGAGCTGCGGCTGGAAGGACACAAAGGATTTTTGGGGACCACAGGCAGCCCCGGGAGAGGAGTTGGGAGGAGAGCGGATCTCTGCCTGCTGGCAGAGACCGGACTCGACCAAGTGGCATTGGCGCTGAAGGACAGGAGACAGCGTGCTGCCAGGCAAGTGAGAACATAATTCTCCTTTATATTTTTCTCTAGTGGGTGGTGGAGACGGGAGGAAAGTTTGGGGGTGGTAGGCCATTCTTGAGGAGCGCAGGCACAGTGGTGCGCTCATCCACCCCCCAACCCTCCCCTTGGGTCACGGAGGCGCGCATAGGGAAGTGCCCTCATTCACTGGCCCAGGTGCGCAGGGCTGTGCGTCCAGGTGCCCCTCGGACACACGCCAACAGACATAAAATCAGTGACCCAAGGGGCGCAGGGAGGGCCCACTGGACACGCAGAAGACTGTGCGCAGTCGCCCCTGGCCAGCCCAGTGGGCGCCAGGCCAAAGTACCAGGCCAGAATCCGGAGCGCAGAACACTTGCCCAGGCTCTGCGTGTGCCCGCTCAGGAGGTGCAGGAACGAGGGGCAGCAGGACTCACAGACACTCCCTTCTACTGAGCACAAGTGTCTGCAGCCCTGCCCTAAGAGGCGAAAGACCAATGCCCAGAACGTGGCGCGGCAGGCCGGAGCTTAGTTCCCCATACACCTTGGGCGCCCACCGGTGCTTGAGCCAAAAAAACACCTAGAGGGCTTTCCCGGAGCTTGGTGCGGCCTGCTTTCTAGGAGCACAGCGGGGCAGCAGGCCTGAGCTTAGTTCCCTAGCCGCCTTGGGCGCTAAACCGGTGTTCGAGCCAAAAAAACACCTGGAGGGCTTTCCTGGAGCTTGGCGCGGCCTGCTTTCTGGGAACGCAGCACGGCAGGCCTGAGCTTAGTTCCCCAGCTGCCTTGGGCGTGCACTGATGCTTGAGTGAAAAATAAAAACAAAAACTCCTTGCCAGCTTCCCCAAAGTGCGGCTTGGCCTGCTATCCTGGAGCGCGGCGTGGCAGACCTGAGGTGGGCTCTTGGCTGCCTTGCATTCCGCCTTGCCGGCCACCTCGCGCACACCACTGCTGCAAGGAATAGGAATCTCTGACCCATCACATTAGACCAGCTGTGGACGCAGAAAAAGAAGACGACACAAGAAGGCTGAACTGACATCTCCACAAAAGAATTCGAGATAAAGTGGATAGAGTGACTCCCAATCAACAAGCCAGAAGGAATATCCTAACAAAAAAAATCTGAAATATAATCAGACAGCATAAACAAACGATATAAAAGGTACCCCAAGAACATCAGGCTCAGGAGAGACTGCACCACTGAAACCCCCAGATCTACCATAAAAAATCTCATACCACAAAGGTGGGAAGGCAAAGCAGACAAATCCGAAAAACAAAAACAAACAAGAAGAATCCAACATGGTAGGACACAGAAACAACCTCTCAATGAAAAGAAAAGAGGAATCCCCAGAAAGAGAGGTGGATGGAATAGACATAGCCCAAATGTCAGACATGGAATTCAAAACTATGGTGGTGAAGAAGCTCAATATGCTCAAAAACCTCAAAAACAGCTATGACAACCTCCAAGGAAGTTACCAACAGCTCCAAGAAAATTACAGGGAACTTGCAGAGAACTACACCAGCATCAAAAAAGACATAGAAACTATCAACAAGAACCAGGAAGAAATGAAGAATGCAATCTCTGAACTGAAAAACACAGTAGAATCAGTCAAAAGCAGACTAAACGAAGCAGAGGATCAGATTACTGAGTTAGAGGATAATGTAGGTAATAATTCTCAAATGATACAGCAAAATGAAAAAAGATTGAAAAAATATGAACAAGATGTAAGGGAATTACAGGATAGTATTAGAAAAAATAATTTAAGGATCATCGGAATATGAGAGGGACAAGAAAAGGAGCATGGAATTGAAAATCTGATAGGAGAAATAGTGACAGAAAATTTTCCGAACCTGATGAGAGAAAAAGTTATGCAAGTCCAAGAAGCACTGAGAGTTCCAATCAAGAGGAACCCCCAAAAACCCACTCCAAGGCACATCATAGTTAAAATGGCAACATTCCAAGACAAAGAGAGAATCCCAAAATCAGCAAGAGAAAAACAGCAAATAACTTACAAGGGAGCTCCAATAAGGCTATCGACCGATTTCTCAACAGAAACATTACAAGCCAGAAGGGAATGGTCAAAAATATTTCAAGCAATGAAAAACAAAGGCCTACAACCAAGAATACTCTACCCAGCAAGGCTCTCATTCAAAATAGAAGGTGAAATAAGGAGTTTCTCAGACAAAGGAAGACTAAAAGAATACATCTCCACCAAACCAGCATTGCAAGAGATGCTAAAAGGAATATTCTAAGAAAAAGGAAGAGAAAAAACAGAAAAAGAGTAGAGGAACAGAGGTACAAAGGGAAATGAATAAATACATGTCAATAATAACCTTAAATGTAAATGGATTAAATGCTCCAATTAAAAGACATAGGGTAACAGAATGGATAAGAAAACAGGACCCACATATTTGCTGTCTACAAGAAACACACCTCAAAACAAAAGATTTACATAGACTGAAAGTAAAGGGATATAAAAAAATAGTCCAAGCAAAAGGACCTGAAAAAAAAGCTGGGGTAGCAGTCCTCATATCACACAAAACGGATTTCAAAGCAAGAGCAATAAAAAGAGACAAAGAAGGACATTTCATAATACTTAAAGGAACGATTCATCAAGAAGATATAATACTGATAAACATATATACACCCAACATAGGAGCACCCAAATACATAAAGCAAATACTAGAAGACCACAAAAAGGATATTAACAACAACACACTCATAGTAGGGGACTTCAACACTCCATTATCAACAATAGACAGATCATCCAAGCAAAGAAACACCAAGGATATACAGGCATTGAACAACACACTAAACCACATGGACTTAACTGATATATATAGAACTTTTCACCCCAAAGAAGCAAAATATACATTCTTTTCAAAGGCACATGGGACATTTTCAAAGATAGACCACATAATAGGACACAAAACAAGCCTCAACAAATTCAACAAAATTGAAATCCTATCAAGCATCTTTTCAGACTACAATGCCTTGAAACTAAAAATCAACCTCAGGGAAAAAAATCAAAGACACCCAAACTCATGGAGAATGAATAACACACTCTTAAATAACGAATGGGTTAACAATGACATCAAAGAGGAAATCAAGAAATTTCTAGAAACTAATGACAATGAACATACAACAAACCCAAAACCTATGGGACACAGCAAAAGCAGTCCTAAGAGGGAAGTTCATAGCAATACAGGCATATCTGAAAAGGCTACAAGAATCTCAAATAAAAAACCTAACCATAAAGCTACAAGAACTAGAAAAGCAACAATAAACGAAGCCTAGGGCAAAAAGAAGGAAGGAAATCATCAAGATCAAAGCAGAAATAAACGACATAGAAACCAAACGAACAATCCAAAAAATCAACAAAACTAGGAGCTGGTTCTTTGAAAAAATAAACAAAATTGACAAGCCTCTAGGCAGACTCATTAAGAAAAAAAGAGAGAATACCCAAATAAACAAAATCAGGAATGAAAGAGGAGAAATCACGACTGATACCACAGAAATACAAACAATTATAAGAAATTACTACAAACAACTATATGGCAAGAAATTTGACAACCTAGTAGAAATGGACAGATTTCTAGAAACATATAACCTTCCAAAACTGAATCAAGAAGAAGTAGAAAGTCACAACAGACCAATAACAAAGAAGGAAATTGAAACAGTAATCCAAAATCTCCCTGCACACAAAAGCCCTGGACCGGATGGCTTCACAGGAGAATTTTACAAAACATTTAGGGAAGAACTAACTCCTACCCTCCTCTAACTATTCCAGAAAATCCAAGAAGAGGGAAAAATCCCAAACTCTTTCTATGAAGCCAGTATTACCCTAATCCCAAAACCAGGTCAGGACACAGCAAAGAAAGAAAACTACAGGCCAATATCACTGATGAACATAGATGCTAAAATCCTCAATAAAATTTTGGCAAACAGGATCCAACAATACATCAAAAAGATCATACACCATGATCAAGTGGGATTCATCCCAGGGATGCAAAGGTGGTTTAATATTCGCAAATCAATAAATATAATACATCACCTAAACAAAATGAAAGACAAAAATCACATGATCATATCTATAGATGCAGAAAAAGCATTTGATAAAGTACAACACCCATTTATGTTGAAAACACTCAGCAAAATGGGAATAGAGGGAGCATACCTTAACATCATTAAGGCTATATATGAGAAGCCTGAAGCCAACATCATACTCAATGGACAAAAACTGAAAGCATTCCCCCTGAAATCAGGAACTAGACAAGGCTGTCCACTCTCTCCACTTCTATTCAACATAGTGTTGGAAGTCCTAGCCACAGCAATCAGACAAGAAAAAGAAATAAAAGGCATCCAAATTGGGAAAGAAGAAGTAAAACTATCACTATTTGCAGACGATATGATAGTATACCTAGAAAACCCTATAAACTCCACTAAAAGACTACTCGGTATAATAAGTGAATTTGGCAAAATAGCAGGGTACAAAATAAATATACAGAAATCTAAGGCATTTCTGTACACCAACAATAAAATCTCAGAAACAGAAGCAAAAAAGAAAATACCATTTACTATAGGAACAAGAAAAATAAAGTACCTAGGAATAAACTTAACCAAAGAGATAAAAGACCTGTACACTGAAAATTATGCAACATTGAAGAAAGAAATTAAGGAAGATACAAATAAATGGAGGCAAATACCATGTTCTTGGATGGGAAGAATCAACATCATCAAAATGCCATACTACCAAAAGCAATTTACAAGTTTAATGCAATCCCTTTTAAAATACCAATGACATATTTCACTGACCTAGAACAAATCCTCCAAAAATTCATATGGAACCAAAAAAGACCCTGAATAGCAAAAGCAATCTTGAAACAGAAGAACACAGCAGGAAGAATCACGATACCAGACATCAAACAATACTACAAAGCCACTGTGATCAAAACAGTCTGGTACTGGCATAAGAACAGACATATAGATCAGTGGAACAGAATTGAAAGCCCAGAAATAAACCCAGGCCTCTATGGTCATCTAATCTTTGATAAAGGAGGAAAGAACATAAAATGGAGTGAGAAGAGCCTCTTTAACAAATGGTGTTGGGAGAACTGGACAGGGACGTGCAAAAAAATGAAACTAGACCACCAATTTACACCACACACGAGAATAAACTCAAGATGGATCAAAGACTTAAATGTAAGCCGTGACACCATAAAAGTCCTAGAGGAAAACATAGGCAGGAAAATTTCAGATATCCCATGTAACAATATCTTCACGGATACATCTCCTAAGGCAAGAGAAATAAAGGAAAAAATAAACAAATGGGACTACATCAAACTAAAAAGTTTCTGCTCATCAAAAGAAAACGTCAGCAAGATGAAAAGGAAACCAACCATATGGGAAAACATATTTGCCAATGATATCACAGACAGGGGACTGATCTCCAAAATATATAAAGAGCTTATACGACTCAACATCAAGAAAACAGACAACCCAATTAAAAAATGGGCAAAGGACCTGAAGAAACACTTCTCCGAAGAGGACATACAGAAGGTCCATAGACACATGAAAAAATGCTCAACATCATTGGGCATCAGAGAGATGCAAGTAGAAACCACAATGAGATACCACCTTACACCTGTCAGAATGGCCATCATCAACAAATCAACAAACAACAAGTGCTGGCGAGGATGTGGAGAAACAGGAACCCTAGTGCACTGTTGGTGGGAATGCAGACTGGTGCAGCCACTATGGAAAACAGTATGGAATTACCTCAAAAAACTAAAAATGGAACTGCCATTTGAACCAGTGATTCCACTGCTAGGATTATACCCGAAAAATCCTGAAACCCTAATTCAAGAGTACTTACGCACCCCTATGTTCATAGCATCCCTGTTTACAATAGCTAAGTGCTGGAAACAGCCTAGGTGCCCGTCTGTGGATGAGTGGATCAAAAAACTGTGGTACATCTACACAATGGAATAATATGTAGCAGAAAGAAAGAAGGAACTCCTGCCATTTGCGACAACATGGATGGAATTAGAGAGAATTATGCTTAGTGAAATAAGCCAGGCAAAGAAAGCAAAATACCATATGATATCACCCAATACAGGAAACTAAAGAGCAACGCAAACAAACGAACTAAATAGGCAAAGACTAGAATAGTAGTCAGTAGGGGGGAAGGGGGAGGGAGAGAAGGGGGATAAGTAAGGGAAGGGTCAGGTCAAGGAACGTATATGAATGACTCATGGACATGGACAACGGGGAGGGATATAATTGTGGGAGAAGGGATGGGCTGGGAGGCGGGAGCAATGGGGGAAAAATGGGACAACTGTAATTGAATAACAAAAAATAAAATGTAAAAAAAGAAATAAAAAAAATACTTAAAAAAAAATCCTCATTACAACCCAGGAAAAAGATGTCATACTCTCCTCATTTGATAGACAAGTATATTGAGTCTTAGAGAAGTTTTATGACTTGCCCAATGTCACACAGTTGGTGACAGAGTAAAGATTTAAACACAAATTCTAAACCCTAGCAAATTATAAGTACAAAAGTATAATTATAAAAATGTAGTCTAATTAATTTTCTATTTTTTGAGATCTACAGTAATGATAGTGTTGTGATGACTGTAAAGTTAGAAGTCCTGTTGACTTGGCTGTTGTGTGAGACTCCGTGAGTTCCAGTGTCACACATATTTTTTGTAGTTTGTGCTACAAAACACAGCAACCCTAAACTTTGAGATGCTTTGAGGTCAGGAATTCAGGACGCGCTTGGGTAACGTATTGCTTCTGGATCACATGGTATCAGCCAGGGCAGCCTTGACTGGAAATGACACTTGGTTTCTTCCTTTGTGTCCAGCTTCTTACCCATCCCGACCTCTAATTCTCAACATAATCTCTTCCTCCATGGCCTGTCCAGATGCATCGTGGTCTGAGTATGTGCACTTAGGTCCACTGTGTTAGTCAAGCAGTGACCAGACCTTCCCAGTTAGGAGCTGCAGAAGTAGGGATTCACCTTTTGGTGGGGTTGTGACCAGTTCATTTCACAAAAGCAGGTGTGAATGAGATGGAATATTACACTGGAGAGCACAATTTTTATTGAGTTAGATATGACCTTGCTTTTGACTAACTTTTGGCATCTGAATCCAAAAATGACCCGTTTTTCTCTATCGCATCAACTTTTTAAGGTACAGGATACCTTCCCTTTGTCCCCAAAATCATACAAAATGTATATACAAAAGAAAATAAAGAAAAAAATTACCTGAAAAGACTGTTTATTTAGTTATTTTATTCATATAAAGGCTATATATTTTAACTGTAAGTCAAATTGTATACAAGTAGTAAAGTTCTGCTACCAAACATACATATTAACATATTTTATCTTTTCAAATGGCAGGCTAGGAAATGCCAAAATGAGATACTTGAAACAGTCTCCTTCAGTTAACAAAGCTGTAACAAATTGCTTCATGAAATCCAGTTTTATGTGCAGAGGTGGGAATATAATGTTCTTTCTGTCAACAAGTGGCTCATGTAGAATGTTTAGATCACCAGGTTTGAGGTCAGATCTTGGAGGCCAATTTGACTCCATCCAATGCTTCTCATGAGCTCTGCTGTCCCACATACACAGAAAACAGGGATACTTGGTGTGTCCGCATTGCTGAGCAGACCATTTTAAGGTTAACATAGATGGTCCATGTGCTTGTGATATTGCAGCTGATCAATGACTGTTGCTGTACTCTGTGAACGGAGACGCTGAGATAATCTCGGCAAGCATAATTATTTGGCCAAAAACGGATGGAGGACTGAAGGTCACTCAGGCTGTCAGCGAAAAACTAGCAGCCCAACCCCCCTTTTTATTAGGTAAATGAAGTTACTGATAATAGGGTCAAAGGATCTTCATGTAATTAGTATACACTTTCTCAAGGATGTAGGAGCAAACATAAAAGTATACAGATCAAACGAGTTTTCAAAACACATCTGTTGTTTCTATTATGGCTACTAAACAAGGCTATAAATTTAAGGAGTATATTTCACATAAGACATTATTGCTATGGGAAAGGAGACGCGGCTTTCCCTGACTTCTTTGCTTCCCAGGGCCTTAGGACTTCAGCTGCCATAAACAAGATACGCCTTGCAGACCTCTGGGATGAGTCACAGGATGCCTGGGCCCACTCAGCCTTGCAAGCCTTCAGGCAGAAGTCTTCAGAGTTAACCCTTCAAATGACTCTCTTTATGTCTTCATATTTTTCATGAAAACAAACTGAATGGCCAATTGGGACTGCACCAAATAAATTGCCATTGTGGTGGAGGACACACTTCAAGCTCTACTTTGAGCTATCGATGAATAGTTGCCATTCAGTTGTGTTATAGATTGGAATTCCCAATTCCTCCATTGAGCCATGTATGTTATGGCAATACACAAGGCCACCATCACTTCAAAAGTACTGCAGAAATGCATTTTCTCTTGATGAAAAGTAGGATACCTTTGCTACTTTTTTGAACAAGTTTTTCTCATATAGTCTTGATGCTAGGAGTTCTGAAGCCTTTTTGGATGGTCCCAAATCTCATGCCAAGTCATTCAACTCATGCTGACCAAATCCCTTATTAACTCAGTCATCTTCAATTTCAAAATCTTCATCATTGCTGTCACTTAGTTATTCACCATATTCCTGCTTTTCAAAAGAGAATAGTCCAATGAAAACTGGCACTGTGGTTTCAGCTGAATGAGGTACTGGGCATATAGCTGATGGTAGACTAGGATACACTATTTTACATTTATTTTTCTTGTTATATCCTGACATTTTCACTATACAAAAGTAACAGTCATTTGAATGATCTCTGGGTTCTCGCGAAACCATAGATATACCAAATGGCAATTTATCATGTGTTCCCTTTGTCCACATCCGTAAACTCTCGACATACTGCTTGCAAACTTTGTGAGGGGCTCATGACTTATCTTGATCACCAAGTTTTACTTTAAATATGCAAAATAGGCTTGCCTGACAAATGCGCTGATGTTTGTCCTTTGACTGGGAATGGTGAAACTGCCACAGGTATAAAAAAATAAATGAGGGTTGTTTAGGCACTTACAATGAGGAATAACAGAGGCAGACATGATCAGAAGGAAAGGAAATAAGAACATATATAAATAAATAAATAAATTCTGCTAACTCCTTGTATATAGACAAGACCTCAGACTACACTTCAGAATATGATTCACTATATAGAGCAGCGTACAACCTCTCACTGCACTGTCTCATGTGTAACTGAATAGCCTAGAGAAGTATGAACTTGTTGCTGTTCTCCAAGGTAGTCCCCCATCCCTCCCCACCTGATAGAGGTTTGCTCTCAGTCAATAGGAGAGCACTAGTTCTTCCCTTGATCCAGGCTTGATCCAGGCCCGATCCAACCTAAAGTGGTCACATTAAGATAAGCTGTCGAGAAAAAACTTGATGTGATAGTAGAAAGCTAACTGCAGTTTTGAAATCAGCATGCCTATTTAAGTCTAAAACAGCTAAAAAATTGAACTCAACAGCAGGTATGTTAAAAATTGTTCCCCTGCATTATAGGTACCTATGGGAAATAATCAGTGCCTGAGGTTAGACATTAATACTAAAGATCAAAGTCTGAGTCTTTGCATTATACTCCAATGCAGATAACTTAGCAGAACAATGATCAATGGACCTGTTTTTGAAATTCAGAGTGACACTGACATATACCATTGCATTTAAGTTGACATTTACATCCCCATTGTTTTTCTTAAGAGGACAGCAAAGCTTCTGGTCCATGGAGGAGGCCAAATTTCTGTTATTTCTTACCTGAATCTCTTATTCTTGTTTTAGGCTAGGCTGTTTCCCAAGGGCATTATCCTAGGGGATTCAGGGCATAGAGACAAGATGGGTACATCTTGGGGGTCTGAGGCCTCCAGTCAATGCATTGCTTTTAACTTTTGGGTATAGCCCATTCCACAGCACCCTGGGGCTTAGTCACTTCCAGAACCTACTTCTGAAAGAGGGGTTTTCTGTGTACAGTTGAACTTTCTGCAACCTGATTAAAATTATACAGTGAACAGAGTTAGAAAGTGTAATCAGAACAAATTCTTCAACTTACCTTCTTCATATATGATAAACAATTTCAAATTATACTTCAGAACATGAGCACCATACAGAGATCACATGTTTTAAGAGACTTAAGCTGAGAACTAAAGCTGTGTCTATGAAATGTACTATATCTTTCTCCACAGCTGCAGCCCTGGGTGGCTGGAGTCACAACCTGAAACCTGGGGGTTTTCCAGGATCTTCCCCTTCTTGGCAGGCCCTACATTTCCATTTTTATCTTCCTAAATTCACAGGCCTGTTGAAAGCTCATTATAGCTTCTCAACTTTATCTCTTATAGAATTAACTAATGTCTCTGAAGGAAAATGCTCTAAATTTTAGGCTTGTCTTCTGAATTTCCTTCTTCTCCTGTTTTTTTGTCCAGGGATTCATCTCTGCCTTTGTAGTTCTCCAATGCTCTCATATTTGTAAAAACAATATTTTGTCCAACCTTTGTTTACACCTATAATTATTCTGATACTTTCTTAGGCTTTCAGTTATATTATTTCTGAAAACTTCTTAGGATGTGAAATATAATGCATTTAGAAAAAACCATGTAAATATAGATAAATTATTATAAAGTGAGTATTCAATGTAACTACCACTAAGGTCATGATCTTCAATTTTATTTTATTTATTTTTTATGATCTTTAATTTTAATTAAAATAATCTGACTTTAGAAAGTTTATTGATATTTAACAACAATGATCAGCTAGTTCACTGATCAAGGTTTAAAATTAACACACATCATGGACAATTCAAAGAAGTAGGAAATTGATTATATTGTTCATAACACCTTTTCCACCAAAAATAGAATAAAGAGCTTCGAATATTTTTTTTAAATGGAACATTTTAATTTGGGAGAAATATTTCAATATCATTTATTAATTTCATGCATTTTAAAGGTAAATATCTCTTACATAATCACATAAGCATAGAAAAGATAAAATGGTGAGAACCTATGGTAAAAGAGAATAACTGGTAGAAAATGAACAAAAACTAAGATTAGTATGAAGAAATCTTTTCATAAGTTTCTGTACCATTTTAGAAGTAAGCCTCATATTGGACTCTGAATTTCTTTTAATACCAAAGCAAAGAGGGAAACACAATCAGTTTTAAGATTCACAGTTCTACAATCGTCTGTTCACAAACAGACCAAATTGTTTAGTGACAGCCTTTGTTCCCATGCCCTTCCCCCTCCCCATGCCTGTTTGCGGCTGCCTGGGATAAAGTGATATTTTGGGCCAGGAGTTTCCCGTGATAGCGGGGTGCATCAAGCTGAGCCCTGTTTAGTCTTGATCAGCCCATCAGACTTATAGCTGTGAGATAAACTGAATTCAATAGTGCTCCCCCCCCCTATAAAACAATCCCCTCCTTCCCTAGGAGTCCAAAGTCAGAGCCATTCATAGCATGGCTTCCTTCCTGCTTGTTAATTCCCTCAATAAACTTCTTGTTCTGCTCTCTGTGTCTTGATGGTTTTCTGAGCAACTCCATTCTTACATTTAGGAGACACACAGCTATTCCTGGTACTTATATCTGAGCCAAAAGTCTCCTCTGTCTTAATTCAGGATGAATGTGTCAAGTGGAATGAGACTGATTTATTTTTTACCAAGAGGACAAGATACGTTAAATGTAGTACAGAAAATACGCTGTTGAAATGGACAAACAGTCTCATGGAGAACTGTTAGGTATTTATTGAGCAGGTGTGCTGTTTCAACAGCATGTGTGAACAGCACTGTGTGAGATATGACAGAGCATCACAAGAAGGGTGATGAGCAAGCAGAGACCCAGTTCTTCCTGAACAGAGAGGACAAGCAGTTGTGATGTATTAGTTTATTTCTTGCATGTGACTAGGGGAGGACTGAGGGAGACATGGAAATGGAGGAGATCTATAAATACTTAGAAGAAGAAACACAAATTCGAAAGAAATAGAATAAAGCTAAAAAGACAAAGGCATTTGAATGTCACCTTATAGCTAATGAGGAGCCATTCAATGATTTAAAGCAAAAAGTCAGGTTGTGATTAAGAAGGGTGACTTGTGAAGCAGTGATGAATCCGTGTCAACTCAAAACATAGAACAGTAGAAAGGACATTGCAAAAGTCCAGTGAAGAAGTTATGTGTGCATGCATTAAAATAGTTGTACTGGGAGTAAATAAAAATGATAGATTTTAAAATATTAGGAACCTAATCAATAAAGCTTCACAATTTATAGGATAGTGATAGTGACTCCTGGACTTGTCATCCTGGATGTGACAGCGCTAACTTCATAAGGTTTTTAACGTGTGGTACATTCAAGTGAAACCATCTAGTAGGCAGTAAGATAAACAGGACTGAGACTCACAGACGAGAGAGATCTGGACCATGGAAAGAGATGTAATTGCTGCAGAAATCAGTCATGACCACATGAGACTGAGCAAAGTACACGAGAAATAAAAATGGGGTAAGGATGGAGCACAGGGTTCATCAGAGGGTTGACAAGTGGTAGAAAGAAGTCTGAGAGAAAGGCCAAAGATGGGTGGTCAGAGTACAGGGTGACTTTCCAGAAGGCTCTGTCCCATTATGATTGTTGATTCTGTTTCTGATTGAGAAATATTCCACAAAATTAAAGAGTGTTCTTGATGTTCCTGATTACTTCTTTGATGCTTTCAAAGTATACAGAGGGCCAAGATAGTGACAGATCATAACTTTTTTTCACCCAAAATTATACAGTGCCCATGAACCACACACTCAAAGGTAAATAAATTATTTCTTCCCTTGGTGTGGTGTGGTCTAATATGGCATGACATTGTGTGTTTGGGGAAAAGTGTGATTATCAGGAAACTTTAACACAAAGCAGTGGGCATTCTCAGTGTAAACCATTCTGTGTTGTGTGAATGCCAAAAAAAGATGCCTCCTTTCCCTGCCCAGTTATCAGATACTGTCTTTAGGATAAATTCATTATGAACATAAACAGGAAAGATGGTAAAGAAATATCTAATCAATAGAGACTTAAGCCAGAGGACAATTCATACACCATCCAGAGGAACTCTGCTAATTCCCAACCAACAGTCCTCTCCTGAGAGGCAGTTTGATTTCACTGGAATATTTTAAAGTATAAATGAGGCTAGCCTGTGTGAGCAGTATGTGTTTGGGTTTTAATGGGTAACAATTTTCCAAATGATCTTCTCAGAAGCTAGCGTTTCCTCTCTAAATCAGAAAAAATATATTATACCTCCCTTCTCACAGTCAAAGGGGAGTCATTTCTTATTTAGGCAAAAAGCGGGGCTATCTGCTAATAGCTGCTAAAACACCTTCTGATTACATGCTGTTACTCATAATCTGCCAATACAATGAGAACAAGAAGAAATACACAGCAGCAAAAGTTATGATTAATTCACAGGTAAGTGGAGAAGGATGCTATTCTTCAATAATTAGTCCTATAATAGTGAATCTGCAGTTGTGGGTCCTGCTAGCTAGACAGAACCTTATGAAACTCAACAGTGCACAGAGCTCTGGACTGAAGATAACAGTGCAAAAGGCCATGAGGAGGAATGGGAAGGTAAATTCTCAGTCATGGGAAGACATTACTTTAGCTAGTTAGCTAAAACATGAACTATAAACTAAATCTGTATGGCTACCCTGTCTGGCATTTGGTTCTTGACATTTCCCCCCTGATGTCTTAGTGAAGAACTCTGTTGACTCACTGTTGAAATGAAGTTACCTGAGTCCAGATGGACCAGAGTCTTGCTACTCAAAGTGTAGTCCACAGATCACTTCTGAGAATTTTCACATCTTCCTCCATATAAACTGAATCAGAACCTGCATTTTAATAAGATCTCAAAGTGATTCATAAAGTGTTTCAGTCCATATAACATTAGTAATTGAATATATTACTACCTATTTAGCTATCTACCAATATAACAAATACAATTGAATTGTCATTTATTTCTTTGTTCAGAAATAATTAATAAGCATCATACCATACTGAAAATAAAGTTAATAAATATGTTCTTACTCATCTAGTTTCAAAATACTGGCAGGACAGATAATCTCACAGCTACAGACCACATTTGCCAAGAGTTCTTAAATTTAAAAAAAAAATCCTTTAGAATGAAGTGGTGATTTCTTTGTAAAGTTAGATTTATCCTCTGCATATTTTCCCTGTGGCACAGCAATTTTGTTCTGTGCACTTATACTCTTTCACAATGGATCTTCATATAGGCATAAAATAAAAGTAAAATTTGGGACAGTGACATCAGCAAATTGATGGAATAGGAACTTCTAGCCTCTCCCCTCAAACATCATTTTGAATAACTATCCACATACAAAAATACCTTTACAAGAGCCAAGGTTTCCAGGTGAGGGGTTACAGCAACTGAGTCAAGCACAAATATAAGAAAAGGCTCACTGAGGAGGGTAGAAAAGATAGATTCACGTTACTCCCCTCCCCCTCCCCCCAAGCTTAGACAGCCTAGTCTGAGGAGAGACACCCCCTAGAGTTGGTTATTTGAAAACCTTTAGCTAGACTCACCAAGAAAAAAGGGAGAGAACTCAAAATCAGAAATGCAAGAGATGTTACACGTGATACCCCAGAAATACAAAGGATCATAAGACAGCACTATGAGTAATTATAAACCCCAAACTGGCCAGCCTAGACAATTAATAAATTTCTAGATACATACAACTCCCCGAGACTAAATCATGAAGAAATAGAAATGATTAAGGAGATTGAATCAGTAATCAAAAACCTCCCAGCAAAGAAAAAGCCTAGAATCAGGTGGTTTCACTGGTGAGTTTATCAAACATTTAAAGAATTAACATCAATCATTCTTAAACTCTTCCAAAAAAAATTGAAGAGGAAGGAGCACATCCAAACCCATTTTATAAGGTTAGCATTATGATAATAATTGCTATGTAGGTTTTAATAAGATTGAAAGTAGGATGATTTTATTTAAAAGATATTAGGGAATAATCCCTTTTCATCTTAAGTAAATCCAACGGTTTATAGAAAAGTGAAAAAAAAAGTAGCACAACACAATGATAAAAATATATGGTCAGCAGGGTATGGCCCACAGGCCAAAAGGAGCCCACTGCCTGTTTTTGTAAAGTTTTACTGGAACATGGTTGTGTCCATTTGTTTATAACTTGTCATAACTGCATATACACTAAAATGGCAGTTGAATATTGGTGGTGGAGAGTGTAGGGCCCACAAAGCCTAAATATTTTTACCATAAGGCCTTTAAAGAAAAAGTTTACTGATCCCTAAAATAACTTGTCAGAACTACCTAGACAGCAATATTTTGTATCCATACAATAGAGTATTATCATTTGCCATTAAGGTAAATAAAAAATGGAAGATTAATATTGAAAGATTCCTTAGAATCATATCACATATAAAACTTTGTCCTGGATAAGTTAAGGGACTTTTAGGTGGTAGTATTAGGATGAAAAATATAAATTATTTAAAAGACAGAGCTTCTATCTGATATTTTTTCTAAGTACTCTGATATATTTATATTTTAAATATAGAGATGCATTTCAAAGAAGAAGATATAGATTTGGATAATTTTAACAAAACTGTGACACTAACCTTTATAAAAATTATTTTAAAAACCAATAACAAAAATAAAAGGCTTGGCTTCTGGTATAAGAATTGCTTTAATTAGACCACCTCTTCTGTGATAACAACCATAAACTCTGGACAAAATATATTTAAAAGAAAAATATTTGAAAGGGACTGAAGAGCAACAAAAAGCAGGCAGAAATGGGAGGTGAAAATATACTTTAATAAAAAGAGTGCAATGGCATTGAATGAATTCTCCATTTTTTAAATATTTGTTTTGATTAAAATTTTTATTTATATATTTTCCTCTGAAGGTGGGCTTCAATACACTCCAAACTCTAAAAATTGGATAAAAACTTGCACTTTTTATAGCTGAGAGACCAGGAAGACACAATTTTATGTAATCACAGCAACTTGAAAATAAGAAATGATGCTCTAAAATTTGTGTATAAAATCTGCCCCAAATGATGGCAGACCTCTGAGCTACACATGAAAATGGGGATTTCAGTTGTTGTTCCTGTAGGAATCACAGTGGAGTTAAGCCGAGTTAACTGCCTGCTAAAACCACCACAAAATGAACACTCTTCAGAGGAATAAAACAAAATCCCAAGTCTTTTCAGTTCTCTATACCCAGGACACAGTGTAAAATTAGATACATGAAGAAAGAGGAAAATGTGATCCATACTCAAGAGAAAATAGAATAAGTGGATTTTAACCTAAAATGGCCCAGGTATTGAAATTTATTTATTTATTTGTTTGTTTGTTTATTTATTTATATTATTGTTTATGCAGTCGTCCCAATTCCACCCCCCTTTGCCCCCTTTGGCCCAGCCCACCCTCCACTTCCAAAGACAATCCCCACACTGGTGTTCATATCCATGGGCCCTTTATATATGTTCTTTGACTAATCTCTCCATGCTCTTTCAAACAGTAACCACCTTCCTCCTCCCATCTTACCACCATCAATCTATTCCATAATTCTATGACTCTGGTTCTATTTTGCTCATTAGTTTATTTTGTTCTTTAGATTCCTCTTATAAGTGAAATTATATGGTACTTGTCTTCAACTGAATAATTTATTTCACTAAACCAATAATTTCCAGTTCCATTCATGCTATTGCAAAAGGTAGGAATTCCTTCTCTTTTTCTGCTGTGTAGTATTCCATTGTGCAAATGTACCACAGCTTTTTAACCCACTCATCTACTGATGGGCACTTAGGCTATTTCCAAATCTTGGCTATTGTAAATAGTGCTGCTATGAACATAGTGGTGCATAAGTTTTTTTAAATTGGTTTTTTGAGATTCTTAGGTATATTCCCAGCAGTGAATTTGCAGAATCAAAAGGTAGTTCCATTTTTAATTTTTTGAGAAAATTCCATAATGTTTTCCACAGTGGCTGCACCAGTCTGCATTTCCACCAACAGTGCAGTAGGGCTCCCTTATCTCCATATCCTTGTCAGCACTTGTTGTTTGTTGATTTATTAATGAGAGCCATTTTGGCAGGTGTAAAGTAACTTCTCATTGTGGTTTTAATTTGTATCTCTCTGATGACTAGTGATGTTGAGCATTTTGTCATATGTCTACGGGCATCTGTATGTCCTCCTTAGAGAAGATTCAATTCAGATCTTTTGCTCATTGCTTAACTGGATTGTTTGTCTTCCTGGTGTTGAGTCATATGAGTTCTTTATATATTTTGGAGATTAAACCTTGTCTGATTTACCATTGGCAAATATGTTCTTCCATAAGTCAGTACCTTTTTCATTTTGATGATAGTTTCTTTAGCCATGCAGAAGCTTCTTAATTTGATGTAGTCTCATTTGTTTATTCTTTCCTTTATTTCCCTTGCCCTAGGAGATATATTGGCAAAAATATTGCTATGCGACATATCTGAAATTTTACTACCTATATTTTCTGCTGGGATTTTTATGGTATCATGACTTAATATTTAAGCCTTTTATCTACTTTTAGTTTATTCTAGTGTATGGTGTAAGTTGGTGCTCTAGTTTCTTTTTTTTTTTGCAGGTACCAGTCTAGTTCTCCCAACACCATTTATTGATGACACTATTTTTACTCTATTGTATGCTCATGTCCCCTTTGTCGAATATTAATTTACCATAGAGACATGGGTGTATTTCTGAGTTTTTGTTCTATTCAGTTGAGATAGTACCAGACTGTTTTGTTTATAGTGGCCTTGTAGTGTAGTTTGATATCAGGTATGGTGATCACTCCTACTTTTTTTTTCATTTCTCAAGATTGCTGAGGTTATTTGGGGTCTTTTTTGGTTCCATATAAATTTTTGGAATATTTGTTCTAGATCAGTAAAATATGCCATTGATATTCTAATAAGAATTGCATTAAATCTATAAATTTCTTTGGGAAGTATGGACATTTTAATGGGGTTAATCCTTCCAATACATGAACATGGTATATGCTCTCATTTATTTGTATCTTCCTCAATTTCTTCAGTGTTCCAGTTTTCCAAGTATGGGTCCTTTACCTCCTTGGTTAAATTTATTCCTAGGCACTTTATTTATTTATTTATTTATTTAGCTATAGCAAGTGGGATTTTTTTTTCATAGTTTCTCTTTCTGATAGTTAGTTCATTGTTGGTGTATGAAAATGCCACCAATTTCTGAATATTGACTTTGTATCCCACTACTTTGTCAAATTCACTGATAAGGTAAAATAGATTTTTGGTAAAATAGACTACTGGGTTTTCTATGTACACTATCATGCCATCTGAAAATAATAACAGTTTTACTTTCTCCTTTTCAATTTGGATGCCTTTTGTTTCTTTTTCTTGAATGATCATTGTGGCTAGGACTTTCAGTACTTTGTTGAATAAAGGTAGTGAAAGCAGATACCCCTGTCTTGTTTGTGATCTTAAGGGAAACACTTTCTTTTGTCCATTGAATATGATATTGGCAGTAGGCTTTTGAATATTGCCTTTAGTATGTTGAGGTATGCTCTCTCTATTCCCACTTTGTTGAGTGTTTTTATCAAATAGTGCTGGATTTTATCAAATGCTTATTCTTCATCTATTGATATGATCATGTGATTTTTGTCTTACATTCTGTTTATTGATGTATCACATTTTTTGACTTGCAGATATTCTACCACCCTTGTATCCCTAAGATAAATCCCACTTGATCATGGTGTATAATCTTTTTAACGTATTGCTGTTTTCAGTTTGCTAATATTTTGTTGAGGATTTTAGCATCTATGTTCATCGGAGATATTGGCCTGTAATTTTCTTTCTTTGCTTTGTCTTGTTTTGGAATTAGGTTAATACTGACCTGATAGAAAGAGTTTAGGAGTCTTCCCTGTTCTTTCTTTCTTTCTCTTTTTTTTTTCTTTTTGAATAGTTTGAGAATGATAGGTGTTAGTTCTTTGAATGTTTTCTAAAATTTTCCTGTGAAGCCATCTGGTCCAGGGTTTTTGTGTGTCAGTAGTTATTTTTTTTATTACTGTTTCAATTTTGCTGGTTGTTATCAGTCTATTCAGGTTTCCTGCTTCTTTCTGATTCAGTTTTGGAAGATTGTATGCTTCTAGAAATTTAGGCATTTTGACTAAGTTGTCCAGTTTCTTGACAGATAGTTGTTCATAGTAATTTCTACTAATCCTTTTTCCCCCTGTGGTATCAGGTGTTACCTCTTTTTCATTTATGTTTTTATTTATTTGGGTCCTCTCTCCTTCTCTCTTGATGAGTCTGGTTAAAGGTTTGTCAATTTTATCTTTTCAAAGACCCAGCTCCTGTTTTCACTGATCTTCTGTATTTTATTTTAGTCTCTGAGCCATTTAATTCTGCTCTGATCTTGTGTATTTCTACCCTTCTACTAGTTCCACGCTATGTTTGTTGTTGTTCCTCTACTTCTTTTACATCTAGGGTTGTTTATTTGAATATTTCTGTCTTCTTTAGGTAGGCCTCTATTGTTATGAACTTTCCTCTAAGGACTGCCTTTGTTGTGTCCCATGGTTTTTGGGCTGTTGTATGTTCTTTCTCATTTGTTTCAAGAGACTTATTTATTTCTTCCTTAATATTATTGTTAACCCATTCATTATTATTTTTTAATGTGTTTTATTGATTATAGTGTTACATTTGTCCCAATTTCCCTTTCCTCTGCTCCCCACCACCCGGTGGCCCCCCTCCCTCCAGTTGTCCTCCCCACTTAGTCCATGTCCATTAGTTGTGCATATAGTTCTTCTCAACCTCTCTCTGTCTATTCCATTCCCTCCTACTATGCTCCTTAATTCCTATATCATCTCCTTCCCTTTCCCCCTTCCCCATCCCTGCTGATCTCCCCCCAATATGCTCCCCATACCTATAGTTCTTTTTCCGCTCTCGTTGCCTGTTTAGTTTGCCTTTGTTTCAATTCCCTAGTTTCTGTTGTTGTTTCTTGTGATACAGTTTTCATTTTAGTGTTCATAGTTTTGATCATCTTTTTTCTAAACCAGTCCCTTTAACATCTCATATAATAGTGGTTTGGATCTAATGAACTCTTTCAGTTTTATTTTGTCCCGGAAACACTTTCTCTGCCCTTCTATTCTGAATGACAATTTCGCTGGATAAAGTATTCATGGTTTTAGGTTTTGGATTTTCATTACTTTGAATATTTCTTGCCAGTCCCTTCTTGCCTGCAGGGTCTCCCTTGAGAAGTCAGCTGATAGTCTAATTGGGACCCCTTTGTACATGATTCTTTTCTTCTCTCTTGCTGCTTTTAGGATTCTCTCTTTATCTTTAACTTTTGACATTTTGATTATAATGTGTCTTGGAGTGGTTCTCCCTGGGTCTAGTTTTTCTGGAATCTCTGTGCTTCCTGGACCTGTAAGTCTATTTCCTTCCCCAAGTTTGGAAATTTCTGCTTTATTATATTTTCACTTAATTTTTCAATTATAGTTCTTCTTCTTCGCCCTCTGGCAAACCAATGATTCTTATGTTGGGCCTTTTATAGCTGTCCCACAGGTTTCTGATCCTCTCATCATTTTCTTTGCTTCCTGTTTCCTCTCTCTGCACTGGTTGACTGTTTGTTCCTTCTCTATGTTCTGGTTTGTTGATTTGAACTCTAGATTTTATTTCCTCACCATCTGTCTCATATGTGGTTTTGTTCCTTTCAGTATGAGTGTTTTTCAATTCTTTCTCATCTTTTTCCAGATCTTTTGTTAATTCTGTAAGCCACCTGATAACAATGGCCCTGAACTGAGCCTCTGACAGGTTTCTTATTTGTTCATCTGTCAGGTTCTTCATCTGTTGCCTGGTGAGCTGCGCCACCAGGATTTCTATAGTTGTCTGCCTCATTTTGACAGATGCGTTTTGTTTTCTTGCGCCAGCTATAGGGGGCAGTGCCTGTGTACTCGTCACAACCCAGCGACCGGCGCCGATCCGCAACCTTTTTCGCCGCGCTGTGGCCCTTTGTCATCACTACGCAGCGACCGGCGGCAGTCCAGCAACCTTTCTCACCGCGCTGCGGCGCTTTGTTGTCACTGCTCAGCGACCATTGGCGATCCGCAACCTATTTCGCAGCGCTGTGGCGCTTTTTTGGGGGGCGGGCATTCAAGATGGATTCCTGCAGTTGTTCTGCTAGGAGACCGGGATCCATCCTCCCACCTTCTGGGCCTCACCATTTGAGGCGATGTGGTGGCTGATTTTCCCAGCGTTGGGGTCGTGAGCCACCGGGGTTCGACTGCAGCCAGGATTGTTCTCCCTGCCGCTGTCCCTGGTGCTACCGCAGACAGCACCGCCCACTTTCGCTCCTCTTAGCTGCCTGATGAGTGCCGCTGGTTTATATCTTTGTACGTTGAGCTTCCATGTAGTTTTATTTTCTGGAATTTCTAGTTATGTTTTGTTTGAAGTAGTTGTATTCCTTTCTAGTTGTAGAGGGAGACCGAGCGTGTCCGTCTAAGCCTCCATCTTGGCCGGAAGTCGCCCCATTCATTATTTAATAACATGTTGTTCAGCCCCATATATTTGAATGTTTTTGAGTTTTTTCTTTAAGTTAGTTTCTAGTTTCAAGCTATTGTGATTTGAAAAGATGCTTGATATAATTTTAATTGTCTTGGATTTGTTATAGCTTGTTTCATGTCCTATCATGCAGTCTATCCTTGAAAATAATTCATGTACATTTGAGAAGAATATATATTTTGCTTCTTTGTGGTGAAATATTCTGTAATTATTGAGTAAGTCCATTTAATATAGAGTGTCTCTCAATGCCTAATAATCCTTGTTGATTTTTTATTTGGAAGATCTATCCATTGTTGACAGTAGGGTATTAAATTCCTCTACAATGACTGTATTGCTGACTATCTCTTTATTAAGTTCTCCAAATTTTCTTTATATATTCAGGTGCTCCTGTATTGGGTACATATATGCTTACAGGAGTTATATCCTCTTGTTGGACTATGCCCTTAAGTATTAGGTAGTGACCTTCTTTGTCTCTTGTCATGGCCTTTGCTGTTTTGTCTGATGTAGGTATTGCTACTGAAGATTTTTTTCATGTCAATTTACATGAATTATCTTTTTTTCATCCCTTCCCTTTTAGCCTGTGTATATCTTTTGTTCTGAGGTGGGTCTCTGTGGTGTGTGTTTTCTTATTCATTCAGCTATCCGATGTCTTTTGATTGGAGGATTTAATCCATTTACATTTAAGTTTAATATTGTTAGGTACTTATTCCTTGCTATTTTCACTTTGTACCTGCATCTCTCCCCCTCTCTATTTCTTCTTCTTCTTAAAGCAGTCCCTTTAGCATCTCTTGCAATGCTGGTTTGGTGGAGATGTACTCTTTTAACTTTTTTTTTTTTTTTTTTTTTTTGGTCTGGGAAGCTCTGTATTTCGCCTTCCATTTTAAATGAGAGCTTTGCTGGGTAGAGTAGTCTTGATTGCAGGCCTTTGCTTTTCATTACTTGGAAAATTCCATGCCTTTCCCTCTGGCTTGTATGTTTCTGTTGAGAAATCAGCTGATAGTGTTATCAGAGCTCCTTTTTATGTTACTAGCTCTTTCTCCTTTGCTGCCTTTAAGATTCTCTGTCTTTAAATTTTGCCAGTTTGATTGTAATATGCCTTGGAGTGAGCCTTTCAGGTTCATCTTTGATTGGGAGCCTTTGTGCTTCCTGGACTTGCATGACTTTCCCCTCACCAAGTTAGGAAAGTTTTCTGTCATTATTTTTTCAAACAGGTTTTCTATCCCTTACTCCTTTTCTTCTCCTTCCAGTATATCTATGATACAAAAATTGTTATGTTTCATGTTGTCCAAAGCCCCCTTAAACTATCCTCATTCCTTTTGAGTCTTCTTTCATTTTTTTGCTCTGAGTGTTTATTTCTACCTTGTGTTCCAACTCACTGATTTGATACGCAGCTTCATCTAGATTGCTTTTAATTACTTTGGCTGTATTCTTCACTTCGGATATTGCATTCTTCATTTCTGCATGGTCGCTTTTATGTCCTTTTTCATGCTAATGTAGTTTCTACTAAGTTCCTTGTAGTTCTTACTAAGTTCCTGAGCATCCTTATAACCATTACTTTGGATTTTATGTCTGCTAAATTGCTTGCCTCAGTTTCATTTAGCTCTTTTTCTGGAGATTCATCCTTTCCTTTTGATCAAGCTTTGTTCCTTTGTCTCACCATTTTAAGTGACTCTTTTTGTTTGTATCTGCATATCAAATTGCTCTGCTTGACTTCTTGTCTTCATGACTTGGCCTTCTATGTTAGAAGTTCTGTGGGACTCAGTGGTGCAGTCCCCTTGATCTCCTTAACTGGATGCTCTCAGGAAACCCTTTATGCAGTTTTTGTGGGCTCTCCTGTTGTATTTGATTTTCAATTGTTGTTGGCTCACTTGTTGGTGGGTTCTCCTCTACAGCTGGCTGAGAGGGTCAACCCCCACCATGTCTTTGTATCTATTGTATGAATGGTGAGAGAACAAAACAAAACAACACAGAAAACCAAAGCCACACCAGCAAATGTACTCCCCAACAACAACAGCAATGTCAATGACAAATGAACAAATGTTAATGAAGGTGGAAAGATAATAAGACAATTATAAGAAAGGGAAGAGTATGAGATGACTAAAGGAAAGAAAAATGATTTTGAGAGGTTAGAAGGAGGAGACATAATAAGAATAAGCAATAGAATAAAGGCAAAGAAAGGAAAAAATATAATCTAAAACATAAATTAAATAGGAAGAATAAGGCAAAATAGAGTAAGAAAGGAGAAATATGAGATTTGAAATTAAAAAATAGTAAAAATTAGGAACAAAACAAAAACAACAGCAACAGAAAGAATAATAAATAGGAAAGAGAATAAGAATAATATAAGAAAGAGGAAAAGAATATAAGATTACTGAAGGAAAGAAAATGATTTCAAGAGGATAAAGGAAGGAGATATAATAAGAGTGAGAAATAGAAACAAGGCAAAAAAAAGGAAAGTATAATTTAAAATGAAAATAAGAAGGGTAAAAAAGAAGGCAGAATGGAGTAAAAAAAGGGAAAAGTAAATATAAGATTTGACATTTAAAAAATAGTGAAAAATAGAAACAAAATTTTTAAGAAAATGAAAATGTTGAAGTTATGTGGAAGAAAAAATAACACAAATAATGAAAAATAATGAGGTGGAATTTATCTCAGCAGAGTTTTGTACTTACCTGCTAGCTTCTCCTTCTGGATAAGTCCCTGGTAATGTAAAATTCTGTCCCTGCCTAGCTCTAGGCAGTCTGTTCAAAGCTACAAGTGATACACAGTCTTGGCTCTCTCCTTCAGGCTCGGCTGCACCTGGGATGGATCTTGCTGCTCTGCACTACTTACATTTTATCTGTGCAGGCCCAAAGGTGGTTCATCTAATGTCCAAAAGCACCACAGTTACAGTCTTCAGTGTCTCTATCTGTGGCCTTGCCTTTGGTCTTAGCCTTGCCGCTGACTCATCTGTTTTTGAGAGGGCTTCTGATGCAATCGGGAGGATGTGACTCCTTGATGTCTCCTGGGAGACACTGTTCAGACTTCAGGGAATATGTTAAGTGTGTTTTCCTGGCCCTGAACTATAAATCTTTGTCTATCCCAACTTATTTTCTGTAATGTTTGGTTTTTGATGAGTTAGCTGTCTATTTCATGTAAGGGACCAATCTGTGTAAAAGGGCCAGCTCTTTCCTGCTTGGTGCTGATGGGAGCTATGTATATATAAGAGCTGAGGCTGGGGGGGGGGCCCTGAATACCCCTTGTTGCACCAATTTCTGATTTCTCTGCCAAGTTGGTTTCAATGGAATAAGATCTGGGGAACCAGCATGGCTTTTGGGGCTGAAAAAAATCCAGATATCTCGAGCCTAGCAGGACTGTTCTGCAGAGTTTTCTCATTGGATGTGGTGTTTGCAGTTCTTCAAGAGGGGGTGGACATGCCTTTCCTTTCCCAGAGGTTTGTACTCTGCAGAGGAAGATAGGAGGTCTGCTTGGCTGCAATAAATTTCAGGCACTCAACTCTTGCCCATCTAACTTGCCTTTGCATGAGACACAGTCAGACCTTATGTTCTGTGCAGTCCCTGGGTTGCTTGCCAGTCAAGCCATGCAAACCCCTCACTGTGCTATTTCCTGATCTCCTTGCCCAGCTGGATTCAGTAGGAATGGACTCAGAGATCTAGTGTGGCTTGGTGCAGCTGATAAAAGTTCAGAATGAGTAAAAAGATATTTCCAGTTCTGCAAGGTTCCTCTTCACAACCACAGCAGCAGTAGCTGATTAGCTCAAACTTGGGGGTTGCGGTACCTCAAGCAGACTTGAGACTGGAGAAACCAGTTTTCTTCTTTAATCAACTCAACAAGATCTCTGCTCTGGCCTCACCTCTGTGTTGCACCAGTCTCTGACCTCTCTGTCTAGCTGGTCTCAGTGGGAAAGAACCCATAGATCCAGTGTGTCTTGGTGCAGCTCAGAGAGGTTTGGGAGGGTCCAAGAAAAACACTTTTCCTGTTCTGCTAGATTTCTCTCCATAACTACACTTTCAATCTGGCCTCTTTGCTGGCAGAACAGTTGCATGTGAGGTCCTTGCCCAGCCACATTTCAGCCCCTCTTTAAGAAGTCTCCATGCAGTACCCACACCACAACACCAAGTTGCTATCTGGTTTTCTGTGCATACCACGTCCCCCAAAAGCAAAATGTCTTTCAAAGTCACAGCTAGATGCAGCCCGCAGTTGCCTCCGACAGACCCAGGTGCAGCAACCTGCTCATTTTAGGAGATTGAGTCCCTATCTTGGACTCTCCAGGTTAGCACTACACTTTTGGACACGCTTCTTGCTGTATGTTTGTACTGTGGGTCTCCTAGACTCAGTTAAGGTTGGTGATACCTGAGCAGTACTGGGGCCCTCTGATCCTAGAGGGGAGAGAACTCCAATGCTGTGATTTCTGTCTGGTCTCTTTGCTGCTGCTGGCATCACGTACAGGGTATTTCCCCTTCAACTTATAAAATCTCCTTACTGAATGGCACAAAGCATCTGTACTCCTTGGCTTCAAAACTTCACATCAGCTAAGATTCTGTTGATTGTTCAGGTTAATTGTCAGAAGATCAACTTAAAATCTGAGTTGGGGGCAAGAACAAGTGGACTCAGTTTCCACCTATTCTGCTGCCACCGTCTTCCTCTATAGACAAGGATTTTAAAATGGCCATTTTATCTATACTCAAGGACATTAAAATATATATATTTATAATAGATAAACACCTTTTAACTTTAAGCAAAGAAATGGAATCTATTCAAAAGAGCCAAATGAAAATGCCAGAACTAAAAAATGAAAAACAAAATTACTGGCTGGGCTTAATAGCAGAAAGTTCTAGCATGCATAAAATTGGAGTTCCAAGAATAAAGAACAGAGATACTGGAGTATAAAAGTTATTTGATAAAATAATGTTCAAGCTAGTTCTGCTGCTTTTTAGAATATAGACAACCACGAAATAACTTCGTTCCCAACTTAACATTTAATAAACCTGGGTTATCTGCAAAATCATAACTTTTCTTGGTTTCCAACAATGGTTATACTATAGCTCTGAACTGTTCATGTCATTACAAAAGTAATGTAACCAAAATTCCACGGGGACTCAGAAGCAACATTTGTAAAGAGAAAAAATCATCACTTCTGTAGAAAGAATCTTGGCCCCAGAAACTCTGACATTTGAATTTCATTGGCCACAGAAGTTGTCCATGGGGGCTGTTCCTCCACCAGAATGACAATAAAGTAGCAGATTCATTTTTTCACAGTAATCTCTGTTCTGTCCTCCAGGAGGTAGAAGTTAGGCGTGACTTTGTTGTCCAGTTTGGGTGCAGCTGAAATGTATTAAGTGCTTACAATGTATCATTTAAAGTTCTTCTAGTTGTTATTACATTTAATCCTCCTAATATATCTATTAGATCATTACTGCTACAGATGAGGACACTCAGCCCCTGAGAGGATAGATGAGGGTCCTTCCCAAGGTCACAGATCTAACAGATAGTGGTGCTGGGATTAGGACCTGGGCAAGCTTCCCCCTGAACTCTCATTGTTAATTAACCTCTAGGCTGAGCTCCTTTACACCAATTACAAAAAGTGTACTAGCCTAAAGCAATAACTTATTGGATAGCAGTTTAGCAGCTCAAAAACTCAAGTAGGCAAGGCATAGGAAAAGGATGCTGGTTTTAATCATCTTGAAGGACTCAGCTTACTTTACTGACATCTATACAGTTACATCTCTCTTTTACGACTTTTATTTTAAAGGCACTACAGCCAGAGAGGAGGAGGGTTGGGGAACTGGGTGAAAAAGGGGAAGGAATTGAGATGTACAAATTGACAGTTATAGAATACTCACAAGGATGTAAAGTACAGCATAGGAAATATAGTAATATTGTAATAACTATGGTGGGTACTGGAAATATTGGGGGGAGCATTTTGTAAAGTGTATGATTGTCTAGCCACTATGTTGTACAACTGAAACAAATATAAAATAATATTGAGTGTCAACTGTAACTGAAAAAAATAAAAGGAACTGAAAACATATTTAATTATATGAGCATCTGTCTTTGGCAATGCCTTACTGTTTCTACTCACTGATCATTTGAAGTTTTAAGATATTACTGTCATCCCCTACAAAAGTTACTTATTTTAAAAATCCTATTATAATACTGTTATGGTTTTCATCCAGAAAACTATGCTATAAACCTAAAAGGTTCAGAAAACTAGTTAGTTCTCATCATTATTATATTAGCAGTTTTAAAAATAGTCACCCTATTTAGGTAAATGCTGCCTATTGTCTTTTTAATATAACACAAACTATGACATGACAGGAATAAAAATTAAACATAGAGACCTCACCCTTGCTCTAAAGAGACAAACAAATCAAAGAATTAGATGAAGATAAAACTCTTTGGCCTCATTTCCTCTTTTTTTAAAAAATTAATTTATTTGTTTGTTTATTTATTTGTAGAGAGAGGGACAGGAGAAAGAGAGGGAGAGAAACATCACCGTGTGGTTGCCTCTCACTCGTGCCCCCAACTGGGGACCTGACATGCAACCTAGTCATGTGCCCTGACTAGGAATCGAACCACTGACACTTGACTCGCAGGCCGACGCTCAATCCACTGAGCCACAGCAGCTTATTTCCTCTTTATCCACACTCTCTGTGGAGTCCTTTGAATCTTCTGCCCAAAACAGATTTTCCACCTCCTGTCCAGTAGTTACTGTCCTTGATTCTTGCACTGGGATATAATCATTGTGTGTAGTGCTCAGGTTCCCTGAGGAAGTGTCTGGGCTGTTTAGTCAACTTGGCATTAGTGCCCCTAATTATAAACTACAATAGAAATTCAGAAATAAGGGAGGAGGTTAGAGGCAGTTGAGATGAAATAAGGTATATGAGTAGTTGAGTGAGTTTATAAAGATTGTTTAATACAGTAGTGACAGAGGTGTCCAAACCTAGCATTTTTAAATCCAAACCCTAAGTTTTATCTATAGTGTGTCTAAATCAATATTTAGAACAGCATTAATACTGTATTTAAGTTGGTGTATATTTATTTAAGAATACATTATTACAATCTATCTCCACAGTTACTTTTTGAAAAGATTATCCAGTGTTATCTTCCTGCTACATTAAACTTGCTTTATCCAAACATAAATTTTAAGTTGCTGACTTTTATAGATATTTGAATCATAAATAGGATAAATAGTTTCTGAAAATCGTTAGGATACTAACCACTGATGCTAGGAATTGCCCAATAACTGGATTATATTTAGACCAGATGGTGGCATAAGAGCTATAGCAATGAAAAATTACACTCAACAGACCATTCACTTCTTAAAGGATGCATTAGAAGCCAGTATGTTTTATATAATTCTTTTTTTCCTGATGAAAGAAAGCAGTCTTTCCCTGTAAAATTTATTATTTTAAATTATATAATGACTACAGAAAAACCACAAGTACAAGAAAACAAAATTAAAGTGACCACTCAAATTTAAAAATCCAGAAACAAGTATCACCAATGTGCTAAACACCTGGAGGTCAATGTCCATGCTAAGAAGCTAGGTTCTATGACTTTAGGACAAAGTCTCTTACAAAAGACCATATTTTATGCCTGCAAATGCAAGATTCACATCTACAAGACCCAAATCAACCCTAAAAGTACAGATTTCATACACTGAGTGCCAGTTACCTGCATATATAACCAGGTTTTATGGTTGGAGGTTGACACTCCATGTATGGAGTCCCATGTCAAGTGACAGGATCCATGCTTGTAGGGCCAGGTTCCTGCTTGCAGACTGAGATTCTATCCATGGGTTCCAGGTTCCAGGCCCAGAAGACCAGCCTCCTTGTTTTAGAGTGACCGTACATCGGGAATTACTTTATAGGATTTGAGACTGATTGAAGAAAGCAATGAGATCACGAGAGGCTGTGACATACAATAGACTTTATTGTGCAGTTCTGGGACAGGATTGCATGAGTGGGCTGACACCAGGTCAGAGGGAGATGGAAGTAGAAGCTTGTGTGCCATGGTGGTATCCCTCAAGAGCATGGTGGGGAGTCTCCAGGTCACAGATTTCCAAAGGGCAGCAGCAGCTAGAGTCATAACCACAAGGCTCTGTCTGCTCAGTGACCAGCACATACTGAGTGTAGTTGCACAAAGTATGCAAAAAAACAGGCTCTAAATGGCTAGACTTCTGCTTTGGGGAGCTAGTTTTAAGTAATTGAACATATAAATATTTAATAGTCTTTTGAGCCAATGTTCTCAGCCTGCAGTGAAGAAACAAATAACACAGGAGTCAAAACAGAGGTCATCTTTGGTTTATTCACATAACAGCATCTATAACTGAAATGCAGGTTCTGTGTCTGGGTCACCAATTTCTGTCCTTGCAGGGGGCATATTCTGTGACACAACTTTCCATGCCTAGAGGGTTCATGTGCACATTGAAGGCCATGTTTCGTGCATAGGGCCAGGTATCATATCTGAGGTTAAGGACAGGAAGGGCCTCATTCTATGCCTGCAGAGCCATATTCCAGGTATCAAGTACAAGCTTCCTAAGTGGGAGATCTTTTCCAGGCCTAAAGGACCAATGTCAAAGCCTAGAGAGCCTGGTTTGTTTTCTAGAAGGTGCCAAAAGCAAGCAGCCCTGTAACAACTATGCTCTGGCTGGGAAAGAAGATTTACCTTCAGACATACCATTCCAAAAATTAAGTATTTGCCAAATTGAAATTGTGTTATGACATAAGTGACCCAAGAATAAGCAGAAAATTACAAGGTTTTCCAGGAGTTTTTTGCAGTAGACAGGAAAATACTGATTCTACTGAAGAGATGTATGTGAAGTGAATAACGGGAGATGAATCAATATTTTAGTTAATCACTTAGTAGTTGTGACTGTTCAACTTACTAGTTATACCAGCATTGACTAAACACTAATTAAGTATGTATCCACACTGCTGGGTCTATACCTAAATTATATCATTTACTTCCATGGGTTGTGTCCTATTATTTGACAGATAAGAAAACTGTGGCACAGAGAGTTTTACTGATTTTTCAGTTTCCTAGCTAGTATAAAATAGAGTAAGAATATGAACTCTGCTACATTTTTTTTGTACTTTTAATTATGCTTGGATATGTCTGCAGTCTTGAATGAGCCCCAATCAAGTAGGAGTTAGTTCTGAGTTCATGGCTGCACACTTAGCCTTAGCTGTCCCTGTGGTATGATGCATAAAGCCTACATTTGCAACTATAAAGCATTTCTTACATAGTAGAAGGAAGGAGGTATCAACTCTGTAACTATTCCTCTTATCAATAAAAAAATTTCATTTATTTCAGATGTATGAATTAATGCCCTGCATAAATTATAATATTCTTAATTATTTTTTATAAAGCAATTATTATACCTGAAGTATTTTAGGAAATTAACTAATTAATCCTCACCATATCCTTTAGTAAAAGATAACTATTCTCTCTTTGTCAAGATCCTCTGTCATGCGACTCAGAATGCTTTATGAATGTTACACAATGATCAACAAGCTACAGGCTCTTCAGATGCACCCAAGCTGACATTGGGATGTTAGCGTTCATTCATTCACTATGCAAATGTTTATTTAGCATCTTTACTGAAAATCTATAACTGTGGACTAATGTCTCCCAAAGTAAAACATTGCCTGGCTGAATGCAGTGAGGGTGGGATGTTCTCTTTAGAAAAGACAACAAATCCCTCTTGACTTCCTTGGCCCAAATATAGAACTGGTCTTATGAAGGCAATCCACCCAAGTACAGAGGCTTTTTCTTTCTGTTCACATTTCCATCCAACTTTTGTCCTTTACTTTAATCCCCTTCTAGTCTCTAGAACCTCTCTCAAGCATAGGCTGAATCTAGTATTCTAGCCCAGAAATCTGAGGTTCAGCATTTAGTCAGTCATCTGTTAGTTTATCACTGACTGTTAGTCTTGTAACACTTATTGAAAATAAGGCTTATTTATTGTCTTAGGTGATTTCCCCTGGAAATAGCATCTGAAAAGAACACTTGTACAAATGATTTATAGAGAAAATGATTTTGGGAGAAAACAATCAGGAGATGAGAAATTTAGGGTAGCACAGGGGATTTGAACTATGGCTTATGGAGAAGTATGGTCTCAGCCTGCTATCCTGACCACAGGGTATAACTCTAATCTCAGAGGTAAGGGATCTCGGCAAATGTATGCCTGTGTAAGTCAATGGATATGAGCTACCCTCACAGGGGAACTTAATTCATAACAGATATCTCTCTGTGATCTGGTACCCACCAGCCTTGCAGAGAAAGTTTGTTAGCAGCCAGCATCTACAGTACCTGGGGTATAGGTACAAGGTAAATTGGTTTGGTATAGAGAATCCAGGCAAAGCACCACTACCATCTGCTACACCCCAACGTGCCTACTTCTTGCATTAAGTTTTCTTGAGACATTCAGCTGCTTCTGGCTTCTGTGATGTAACAATTCCTGAATAAACCTACCAGAGGTTAGTGAGAAAACTACAGCTCTGATGCTGCTGTTGGTTTAGAAGAAGCAGCTGAAACTCATGATCACCGTCCTTTGGCACTATTCTTAATTTCTCTCATCCTCAGTTCATACTTCTGATGGTCTAGGTGGCTTGCCTGGTAGTTGACCTAGACACACATTCCTAAGGGTTCTGAGCCATGATTACATCCCCTTATGAGATTATAGCTGTTGTATTTGTCTATGTCAAAATTGGGCATGGGAGTTTTCTAGGGATGCTCAGTGGACCACATATGTGTGGAGCATACTGTCCTTCCTCTCATGTCACACCAGCCCCATCTCCTCATGGTGATGACTATGGTGTCTCACCTTTCTCTGCTGCTCCATTGGAATAGGAATCCCAGATAAAGAGGTGGTAACCAGAACTTCTTGTCTGGTGAGTAGAAGTATTTCTTTTCTGGGACCCAGGGACTCTATTCCTGTTAATGAACCCAACCAGTAGAGGGGTACTACCCTTCACCACCTTCCAGACAAAGCTCCAAAATCAGAGTTTAGAGGAAAGAAATCTTTTATTTAACAATTTTCAAAACCTGTTTTCTCTAAGACACCCAAAGAAAAATCACCTTGTCCCCATCTGCCAGCTTAGTTCTAAGTTGTGCCAGGAACCTCTTCTGCCACCCAAAAGTGTCACAAATGTGTCTCCAATTACTGTCTAGCTTCAGGCATCTTTCAGAGTCTGTGCGTCCAAGCCTCCTACTCATGGCATTTTATCCTCTTCCTACCACCACTCTAGAGGAAGGACACAGAGCCTGCTGCTGACAGGCCTGCACTCCACTGACAGGCCTGGGTTCCATTAACAGGCCTGGGCTCTGTTGGCAGACCCACATGGGGGAGGTGCATGTGGACTGCCACTGACAGACCTGAGCCTCCTCCCTTCCCTTCTTATCATCCCTAATGTCTGGGGTCCAGGGCCTGTAGTCCCTGGCAGCTGGGAAGGTGGAGACATCCAAAAAGAAAGCAGCATTTATGTGCACTCCTTTTAAATTATCTCCCCCAGAATCCCTTGCATGGCCAAGCATACATCACCTTGATAACCAGGGTGATGCCTGCATGTGCAGCTCAAACCCATCTCCACTTATGGGGGTAGGGTCCCCATTATCCTGTTACAGCTCCTTCCTTTTAACACTCTGAACACTTATAATCTTATAAGGAAAAATAGACGAAGGTCTCACTCTTCTATAACTACTTCATTTTGACCAACACCATAGTCCTACCTATCTCCTGGCCCAGAGATCCTTACCAAAAGGTTCTGGAGTGGGGGGAGAGTCATCACGTAAGGGTGAAGAATCTTGCAAGGTCCAGGTCAGTTGGTTGTCCCTGGAAAGCAGTGTGCATGATGTCTAAAGGATTGATTGATGGACAAGCTGGCAACCTTGTATTCTGAAAGCAACGAGAGGGTTAGAAGACACAATCAAAACCACAATTAAATAACCAAGGTAGGGACTGTTACAATTCCCTGCTTTGAATAACGCTGAACCTTTTCTGTCCAAACAATTAAGGCAAAAAAGAAACCAGTTCCAAAACAAAGCCAATAGGCTACTCCATACTTCACCAACTCAACATTTAGTCCAGCCAAACCATCAAGTCTTAGGAGGCAGTGATGCAGGTGGGTTTCTCAAGTGGGGTCTACACCATCTCTGAGTCTGCAAGACTGTCTTTTGAGAAGGTGTTCTGTTGCAAGGCCTTTGCTGGAATAATATCAAGCAGTGACAATTTGACAAATCCTTCATGTAAACTAATTCAATTTCTAAGTGAAAATCAACTTTGAGTACAGTTAGCTGCACTAAAGTCCAATATTCACAGTTGAGCATTGTGATTTTCCTTAAAACCTAATTCCTCTCCCTAAGGTTACCTTCATTATTATCTAAATTCTAGAAGTATCTGTTGTGGAGCAAGTGCGAGAACCAAACGGTCGGAGACAATCAAATTAGAATTTAAAGAGCCTTTATTAGCTGGCCACTGACTGCCCACCCGTCCACAAGCCAGACTTAGGTGGACAGCCCCGACCTTAGGGATTGGGGGGTTTATAAAGCATTTCAGGTGAATTCTTGTTCCTGCAGGTGCAGAAACTTGGACAGAAATACAGCTTGTATAGACAAAAAATTTCCCACTATTCCCAGGTCATTGCTCAAAGGAAAAGGTCACTGCTATTCCCCAAGTCATTGCTCAAAGGAATAGGTCACTGCTTAAAGGAATAACAGTTAAGTCATGTTCCTTGTTCTGCGTGGTTTAAGCATAAAACCGTGGGGGTCTGGTTCCTAGGACCCAAGTTCAGCTGGTTACCCTACTGGCTAGACATCTAAGAAATACCCTTTAACAGTATCAGGTAGGGATAAACACAAAGCAAAAAAAAAAAAAATCCTTGTCCTTTTAATATCTATCAAAATTTTATCTCTATGCCTTATATATTTAGTTACTTTACTTTCCAACTTAATGTGAAGTTCTAACCCATGGAAACCTCAATTTCTTTCCAAAACAGAAACAAAAGATAAATCTAAAGTAAGGATAGAATTTCAGAAAAAAGTGGGAGAAGGACTGGAAGTAGCCTTGAATCATGTCTCACACCAACTGGTCACACAAACAACCTCTCTGAGGTCCAACTGGCATGAAGCCCAAGTGGCAGAGATGTTCTCTTGCCCCAGTTGGTACTGAAAATTACCTTTATGGGGTCCAAAATGGCAAAAAGCTCAAATGGTACAGCCGTTTTCTTGCTTCAATTGATAACACAAATGACTTTCACAAGGTCCCAGTAGCATGAAGTCTAAATGGCAGAGACAGAGAATTCTCAGTGTAAACAAAACTGCTAAGTTCCACCTGGTCCCCACAAGATCAGAAAGCAAGCAAATAACTGTAACCAATAACTCAGGTTTCTTTCATTTCAAGTTAAAACTCTCACAACTTTCTATACTCATTCAGAAATGACCATAACTCACTTTCAATCCTTGTTCTTTTAACAATGGGAAGAACCATACCCTAACTCAGTGTCTAGCAGCCAAAAGTCTCTAAATTTGAAAAAACATAAAATAAATTGGCCCACTGTGTTCTTCTGAAAGAAAAATTTCAAATCTCATTCTAGAGTGCAAGTCCAGCTATCCTTTTCAGTGTCAACTATGGTAGCAAGGTTTGAATCCTCCTCAGGGAGTGCCCATTTTAGCCATGTGTGGTGGCTCAAGCCTTAATTCCCATGAGCTTTAGAGAAGAACGCATTGTCAATAGGACATCATAGGAACCAGTCCATTGCTTGGCTAACTACCATTCAGGGTCTTGAGTCTTTCAAGTCTTTAGTAAAACTTGGTTGCCCAGCTAGAATTGGGTGTAATAGCTCATCAGATGGGTAGGCAGACCTGTAATGAACAAACGTGCAAAATTGTTGGTGTTTGCCCTAAATGTTGTATATATTGCTTAATTTTTTGATTCATGCTCCAAATCTAAAGGGGGCGGTTCTAAAAAGATTTACAAGGGTCTCCCATAAACTATTTTAAAAGGGCTTAAGCTCACTTCTGGGTGCTACTGTAATCTGGAACAAAGCAATGGGAAGTGCCTAGTCCCATTTCAAATGTGTTTCCCAGCATATTTTTGCCAGTCTTTATTGTGTGATTCATTTTCTCAGTCTTTCCTGTGTAGTGGGGACTTCAAGATGCATGTAATTTCCATCGTACTTGCAGTGCCTGTCCAACCTTCTAGGAGATCTCCTAAGTGACCAATGGTGCATTGTCACCCTGAATGTTGTGAGGAAATCCAAACCTAGGAATTATTTATTTAAATAAAAGTTTTGCTACCTCAGTCATCTTCTCAGTTTTAGTGGGATATGCCTCTCCCTATCCAGAAAAAGTGTCCACAAAAAATAACAAAATTTTGAAACTCTTTTTGGTTTTAGGCATTTGTGTAAAATCCACTTGTCAGTTTTCAAATATAACCTTTTATATTGTACTTAGAATTGTTTTTGGCACAAATATGATAGGCTTGGGTAATACTCTGAATGGTGTTTTGCAAATCAGGACCTTTCAAATGTGGCTTAATGAGGACCATCAAAACATTTGTCCCATAATAAGTCCCTTAATGTAGGTATATGAGGATGAGATACATTAGAGCCTCAAGGAATAAAATAATACCATGGGTATTGGTCATCCATATGGAATTGGGATCAGTGTTAGTGAATCCTCATTCATGGGCCCATTTCTCATCTTGTTCTGTGTAATGAAGTTTCAATTTTGACAAGTCTAAGCAGAGGACTAAAACTCCTAGGTGTGGCTGCCCTCTGGCTGCTTGTCTCACAGCTTTATCAGCAGTCTAGTTACCCTAGCTTGTTTAGGAACTGTCCCTTCAGTGTCCTAGCAGTGCATTATGGTAACCTGGACCAGCAGATTCACTGCCTCTAGCAATTGTAAAATCTCCTCTGAATGTTTAACATCCTTATTCCCCAAGGCTAGGGGTCCACTCTCTTTCCGTATTGCTCCATGAGCATGGACTACCATGAAGGAATATTTGGAGTCCATGTAGATTTTAACCTTATTACCCTGGGACAGTAGTAAGGCTCTCATGACGGCCATCAGTTCAACCTTCTGTGCTGAGGTTCCCAGTGCAAGGACTTGCGCTTCTATTATCTTGTCTGTAGTGACTGCCATGTACCCGGCTCATTGCTGACTGCTGTCCATGAAGCTACTCCTGTCTGTGTACAGATCACAGTCTGGTGCCACCAGTGGTTGGTCCAGTTGATCGGGCCTGCTAGAATAAACTTGGTCAATAATTTACAAGCAATCACGCTGGAAGGCTGTTACCTTCCATGTCTGAGAGTAGAGAGGCTGGATTCAAAGTTGTGGTTAGCCTGCCAGGTGACACTTGAGTTGTTCAACAGAATGACCTGGTATTTTCCCAGGTACCCTCCATCATCCAGTACCCTCCTTTCTATTCCAACAGAGTTAGGACCTTGTGTGGTACCAATACCATAGTAGGCTGTCCCAAAGTGAACTTCTCAGCTTCATGTAAGATGTCACAGGTAGTTGCTACTGCCTGGGGCATGGCAGTCAACCCTTTGTTTTGTAATCCAAATTTTTTGAGAGATAGCCTATGGGTCTGGGGATATTTCCCAGAGTCTGGTCAGTAATTTTGGTCCAATACCATGCTGTTCATGAATGTACAATTTGAAAGGCTTCTGTAAATTGGGTAATCCTAATGAAGGAGCCAGAACTATCTTTTCCTTCAAGGCATCAAATGCTACCTGACAATCCCTTGTCCATTCAACAGGTTCAGAGTCCAGTCCTTTCAAAGAATTGTACAGTGGTTTTGCTCTAAGTTCAAAGTTTGGAAACCAAAGTTGACAGAATCCTATAATCCCTAAGAATCCATTAAACTGCCTTTGGTTCTCTGGGATTTTTAGTATAGCAATGGCTTGCTATCTGCCGTCAAGCTCCTAGTGCCCTGTTTCAGTTGAAATCCCAGGTATGCCACCTCCTGTTTGCAAATTCAGGCCTTATGAGGCAATACCTTCTACCCCCCATTTGCCAATGATTTAGAACTGTGATGGTGTTGAGCAAACAATTCTCATAAGTGCTGCTAGTTATCAATACATCATCTACATATTGCAGAAGAACTCCTGATCTCAATTGAATATCTCTTAAGTCTTTGGCTAATACTTCACCAAATATAGTCGGGGAGTTCTTAAACCCCTGTGGCAGCATGGTCCAGCAGTAATGGAATATGGCTTTTGTTTTTGGGTCCTCCCACTCAAAGTGAACAGTAGTTGAGCCTGTTCACCTATTGGGATGAAGAAAAAGGCATCCTTCAAGTCTAGGACTGGAAATCACTTGCTATCTCCAGGCACCACTGTCAACAGAGTACAGGGGTAGGGCACTATAGGATGAATGTCTTGTACAAAGTCATTTATGGCTCTAAGATTCTGTACAAATTGATGTTTCAGAGTGAGGCTTTTTGACTGGCAAAATAGGAGTGTTATTGGGAGACTGGCATGATCAAATTTGTCCCAATTTTAAGAACTTCTGCAATATCAGTTGTATCCCCACTAAAGCCTCATTTTTCAGGGATACTATTTTTTCCATGGGATACGCTTCTTTTAGGTTGACTTTCATGGGTTCAATGTTAACTGCTTTACCTAGGGTTTCAGCAGCCCAAACAGTTTGATCAAACTGTTCATAGATCTCAGGTGGGAAGAATTCACATCTGGACCTTCTGGGAAAATCAGAAGTTCCTAGAGCTGGAGAGCATGTTCCAG